>NC_141768.1:16761136-17073977 GCF_051362555.1 Lingula anatina
TTATATAATAATATAGAAAAATTGATAAAACATGTTTATTCAAACCAATAAATGGCAAATGGTTACAACGGGCTGTTTTGCTTACTTTCAAGTACTAAATAAATATATTTACCACTACTGGATACATTTCACCGCTAATATGTTGATCGATGTATCTGTAGAATTCACATTCCATATTTTACCAGAGTAAGAGTAAAATTTATAATCTTAGTAACAGAGGTTAGGTAAAACTGTAGTCTAAATTATGCCATGCATTAAAACCGTTCAAAATCTTTCACAAGAAAAGCTTCACGGTCATTAGATGTTTTTTCTTTCTCTGTAGCGTTCTTGTCGCTCTGTATTTGTAAGTGGCATATTGGTGTCTAAATAACAAAACATTAAACCTACATGATCGCAGCTATGGGCAATAAAAAAAAAAACACAATAGCCGAGAAAGTTAATGCATACAATCAAGTAGGCCGACAATAGACACGTGTTTGTGGATAACTGTCCATTTAAAGTTACTGGAAGCATCTAGAAGATGATAAAAAACTATTATGTGCCACTGAAATAGTAAAAAAGGACCCAATAATCCCGTAGTTCTACCTGATAAATATGACTGTTGTTTCAATGGTTACTACATCTCACCATATGTCTCCCGCGAAAAAAAAATGTCTGCTACATGCACGCCAGTACTGATGTCAGCTAGTAGGGCTTACCATTTTTTTTTTGCCAAGACAGTCCTGAAAACTCCTCAGTTCGGTTCAAATCAGAATGATAAGTTCAAAAAGGCATCGTCAAATCACAAATAGAAATCAATTCGATTAAACAAATAACGATTTACCCTCGATTTTATAGCAAACTCGAGTTTAAACTTAAATGATTAACTTATCTTGATAGAATTATCAGCTATAAATATTTTTTTAATACGGGGTAATATCTTTAACAGCAAGCGATAAGAATGCATACTACATCGGAATTAACTCACAAAACCACAGAAATAACGTTTTAAGGTATTTATTAAATTATTTAATTTATTTACATTTTTATTACAAGTTATTAACATACAGGGTTACTACTTAATATGGAATATTATTTTTTGGCTAGTAAATTTTCTACAAAATATTTATTTTCTCTCTTACTCTTTCAAATCCAAAACTGAGGTGTCACTCCATGTGTAGCCAGGTGTGTTACCTAATTACCACACAACTCTCGAAACAATTGATGCATGCAGTTGCATGTTCTGTGGTCAGAAATGTGAGGGGTGGTCTTATTGGCAATTTCTGCCCTTGTATAAAAACGCATGGGTTTTGTCAATCTTTGGAGTGAATTTAGAGAAGCAACAAAAAGATCGCTCTGAAACTTGACAGGTGCCTTTGAGAAGATATGGTTCGACAGCTGAGCAACGCAGCTTACTATGGGATTCTTGCTCTCAGAGAAAATGGCCAGAAACGAACAACCATTGCCAGACAATTCAACATTTTTCAGGAACCGTTAGCAAAGCCCTCCAAAGAAATGCCACAACAGGGGCACCTACTCCCATACCTCGACCAGGGTGTCTGCGTATTACACCAAGAAGACAAGATCGCCTTCTTCTTAGAGTGCGCCGTGCTGGTCGCACAAAGACAACCAGTGTCCTCAGAAAAGAGTGGTAGAATGTCATTCAAACGCCCATTTCAAGGTCCCTCATGAACAAGGGATTACTGCAAACCGGTTATTTTGCACGAAGAACAGTAGGGAAATCACTGTTAACAGCAGGTCATATACAGCGATGTCTGCAATGGGCTGGGGACCACGTGCGTTTGCAGCCAAAACACTGGAATCATGTCGTTTTCAGTGATGAGGTCAGATAAGGATTTTTTGGGATTGACGGTCGATTCCGTGTCCGCCGACGTGTAGGAGAGGCATAAAACGATGATTGTGTACTGCCTAGGGTGCAAGCAGGGGGTGGTAACGTCTCTGTTTGGGGAGCATTTCATGCCGGTGCCCAGAACCAGTTGGTTTTTCTAGGAGGCAGCGGCTGCTGGAGGTCATACCCGCTATTGATGACTTTTCATGATTTACTGTAATGATTTCTTTGACTGTGTAACATATCACTGTCCGGAGGCTATCATTTTCTTTAATATCTTAGCTTAAAGTTAATACTGCCATCAAACTGTTGATATGGTTTTCTGGGGGTGTTCTTTTCTTTTGAATGACATCTTATGTCAGATTTGATATTATTGACCAAAATATCTCACAATAGAAGACTGGATATTTTTATCACTCAATGACAAACTTTTTTTGATGAATCAAGCCAAAAAATATTTAATCAGCACTCAAAAATAACAATGATAAAAAATATTCCATATTAAGTAGTAACCCTGTATTTCGTAACGAAGGTTAGCATAACGGATTTAAGGTGACACGGATTCTTTTCCGGTTTTTATCCCCGGGATTACTTTGCATACTATTGAATGAAATTTTTAGGAAGAAGTTGGCCCTTCCTTAACAAAAATGATGTTTTTAACTTTCTAAAGCAACATTTTCTCCAAATTTGGTCTGTTACTGAGGTTAGGCTCTTAAATATGACACCCCAACTTTTGTGTGTTAACATTCTCTATGATGGAACGCATCATTCAAAATTAACAAATAGCACTGTTTTATTAAATGTCATGTATTATGAGTTTGAAAAATGCACAGGAAGGCCATTTAAGAGCATTTTCGTTTATTCTTACATTGACTTAAAAAAGCGTTACGGAGGTTAGGGGTTACTGAGCGACATTGATTAAACTATGACGGTGTCGTAACTAACCAACAAATTTGACAGAGCACACCATGTATGATAAAAAAAGAAACATTAATTCATATTAGTTGAGGACTAAAAACACTAAAAGACGGGAAAATACAAACGTTTTCTTGTGGAACCAGCTATAATACCGAAGCGACACGTAGAAATAGTGCTTTTTGCGGGGTTCCCATCAAAGCAAGTGGTACTATATTAATTGTTGTTTTTTAAGTAGAACACATCGGGTCCTGCTAAAAAGGCTAAAAAAAGCAAAATTGCAGACACTTTTACTACCGAAAATAAGCTGCGACAGGTATTATTCAGAATTGTACCCTTTTTCGTGGAATGGCTAAATGCATTACTTAAAAATTCAACAAAGCGTTTGCAACCTTTATTCATTTAAATTTTGATAACTTGCTGTTGATATCAATAAATACATGTACAAGTGCATAAAATTGGCATATACAGTTCACTGTAAGTTAAGAAAAATAAAGCTCACCGTCAGAATTGTAGGCCGGTCAATAACGAACATATTGAATGCACTAAAGCCTATCGGATCTCCTGACAGTTTATTCAGGAACATCTGCATCTGGATTAAAAGCAAGAAAAAATATGTCCAAATGTGATACAAATACAGGGTTAGAAATAAGATATATAGATCGAATGTCATTTTGCACTACAGAAAAAAAAAAAAACAGTGCGACAACAAAATTTATCTTATGTAAAGCCTGGGTCACACTGCGCTTGCAACCTTTTGGCAACTTCTTTGCAACCTCAGTCGCAAGGTGGTTGCCATAGGTTTTAAAGTGGTCGCATAAGGTTGCTAACAGGTCGCCTGCGATCGTTGACACATGAAGGCCATTTTTGTGCACCGACAACCAGTGCGACTAAAGATGAAAATTATCGGTATCCTCAAGGCTGCCTATCGGTCTCTTCTTGGTTGTCAGTAGGTTGCTATAACCAGCAGCATACTACCGGTATTTGCAATTGCACGGTCGATTGCCGTATTTAGACGACTGGTCGCTTACATATTTTTTACCAGTCGCAAGTAGTCGGCAGCAGGTCGCTAGAAGGTTGCAGTTGTAATTGCATGGTCAATTGACGGTCTTTAGTATCTTGGTCGCTAACCGGTTTTTTACCGATCGCAGGCGTTCGAAAATATGTCGCAGGAAGGTTGCAAGCGACTGCAATGAAATAGGCGTAGGATGGTGGTCTATTTGGGCAAAGCCTTTTTTCATAATTTGTTATGTAAATATCAATTCTAAATATCAAGGTCAGAAATTGCATTTGTTGGCAATATTTTATACCAATTGCCAAAGCTTTCATATACCAGGTATTTCACACTAACGAAACCAAAAAAAAAAAAAAAAAAAAAAATGTGATGATAAAAGCAATGTACGATTTTTTGACGCTACGTTTATTTATTTTATCATTTGGCAAAAATCATAGGTAAAATGCCGAAAACCTCAATTATATATCGCTGAATGTTATTTAAAATTTGCAAAGCCATATTATCAGAGTAAACAATGAAACAAATACACGAATTCAGAGAAAACGGAAAATAAAAGCAATTTAATCAGTAAGGTATAACTGCTATTTAATATCATAATTTCATCAATCAAAATTATCCACAAATAATTGAACAAATCGTAAAATGTGTCCAATAGACTTAAATAAAAATAGCTTCAACACAAACAATTTAACATCTTCCCAGTGCTTGGTATCCTCACTACAAAGATGAGACTGTAAAATTACACGATGCGCATGACTTGTCACGATTTAATTACGTTGTATTGTAAGTGGCAAACGCCTAGGGTTAAAAAGACAAAGGGAAAACCACACATTCGGTTGCAAATCAGTTGCAAAGCAGTCGGCGACCTGTTAGCAACCGGTTGGATACCACAAGTAGGTTTTTCGGTAGCCAGGAGGTTATCGGTGCTGCACCGAAAACCGACGCAACCGGATATTAACCCAGCGTTCATTTGGAAACCACTTTGCTAGTTGTTGCAACCGGTCGCCGACCTTTTTGCAACCGGTGACAGTTGCAAGTCGCAAAGAGGTTTTTTGTTCAGTGTGACCGTAACTGCACAGGCCTTGGGACCTCAAAGAGACCAAGTATTTGACCAAGAAAATATTAAAGAGTATTATGAGATTAAAAAGGATTAAAACGTTTATATTTTTATTACAGCAGTGGTTTCGTTAGGTGAGAGTGTAGCCTTTTCAAAAGTTCACAAGACATTGTTGGTTCTATTTTTAGGAAGGACATGAAAACTCCCTGATTTTCAAGTCGAAGTTCTTTCATCAAATGTTTGTAATCGCCTTACAAGGGGTGTCTTGCAATCCACGGGTTCACCCAGTATTTTCGAGTTTTTTTTACTCGTTTTACTTCTTAGGTAATCAAAGTCAATGATTATAGCAGTCCCGTCTTTTTGAAAAGGGGTCGTTTTACTAGAACATTTTTGTCTTTTGAGAGGGGAATTTATGGGAAAGCAGCTACTGTCACAAGTTGGCAACAAACAGGGGTATATATTCTGTGCGACCTTGCTGCTACCAGTTGACAAGCGATTGCTACAGTCCTGCAACCGGTTTTCGGTCACCAAGTGGTTGCAGACAGGTTGTGTATCGCTCGGCAAACAGTGTGCAACTGTTAACCTTTAACTTGAAGATGGTCTATAAGAGGTTGCAGATACCACACTGCAACCTTGTTGCAACCGATTTGGGACCGCTTGCCGATCAAAATTGGCCACAGCTTCTTAATTAGCTTGCAAAGTGATCGCAAGCGACCGCCAGATTTTGTGGTTGCAAAAAGGTTGCAGAAAGGTCGCAAGCGTCGGTGACCCGGCCTTAAGGTGTTGTTAACCCTGCTCTGTAGAAATCCGCATTAAACCTGTAACTACATGTAAGCCATAGCCGCTGAAAATAGTCACCTGTTATGTTTGAATAATCTATATCCGACAAAAGGGAAACGATAATAGCCGTAAATTAATGTTTAACTTCACTCATTCAAAAACTATATAATAACACAATTATCCATTTGGAAATAAACGACTTGAGCCTGGCATAATAATATCGATTTCACTATGCGTACCTGCAGTAATGTGTTTTCATTCGCTTTATTACTCAAGTCTAGATCATGTATTTCCCCAAGCGAAGCATGAGCCTGAAATTAAAACCCCAACACGTATTATCTCCATGTTTATTCAAAAATGGTGATACTGATTAATAAATGCGCAGTCAGCGTATGGTTAGTACAGAGCCGGGTACACCGATATATGCACCTGCAACTAAGTCCCACATATGACACCAACAGGCTGTTAGAAAAAGGCATCGTCCACCTTAAGGAGTTGCAATATGCCAAAAAATATTAAAACAAGACCGCAATTACATGAAATAACTATCGAAAAACAATTAAGGAATAATCTTATTTTTCCCAAACTGGACTTGTATTAAAGGCCAACAAGTAACACCCGTAGGTTTCAGATTAATCGGATCCTGGATTACCATTTTGAGGATACTGTGTCCACCAATGTCAAAACTATCAAAACAAACAAACAAAAAAAAAAAAAAAAAAAAAAAAAAATCAGAATATGCACAGATTTCAACCTGAACACCATTTAGTATTCCATTTGAATTTGAAATAAACTGGCAACATTGCCTCCCAATTAATGCGGTAATGAGATATGAGCACAACTCCGGCTAAGATTCCGGCGAAACAGACGACCCAGGTGATGGCCGTCTGTACTTACACTGCTGTGTCTGTGCGTGTCAAAAGTTTATAGAATTAGTTAATGGAAAGAAAACATTCCCTTCCAAGAGAACTCTTGTTAACAACGGCCTTCGAAGTACTCTATACGGACAGTAAGTTATAGGCTTTTAGTGGTATTTCTAAACCTCACACAGATAAACGAATATCGCCGTCAGGCGGAAAGAAAATCAGTATCGTCTGTGATATGAAATTTCACTAAGATGCCTGCAACAATTATTGTACAGACTTGACATTTAATATGGAATATTTCAGTTTCGAAGGTATACCTAGTTAAAAATTCGTTCTTTTTTTCCCAAAAACTCCGATCTCATATAAGATTTGTGAATGGAGAAGTGTGTAGTCAAGTGTGTCGCTACCAATTAACTGACTCTCATGTCTGTTGCGCTGATACATAATGTAATATGCGGTGATTAAATTGGGTAGTGTTCCTTTGGGCTGGTCAATGCTTGACTTAGGCAAAGCTTGGTTCTGTCAAAAAAGTATCCGTATGTCGGCAACTACTTCAAAGACGAATTTGAAACTTTGCATGCAAGTGGTCAGTTTTGCAGTGCGTAAAATGAGCTAAGTAGTGCTTTACAAATTTGTTAATTTGTGGCAGAATGGCGCGAAAAAGACAGGCATTACCAGACAGATTATAGCGCCAAACGGAACGGAACCACTTGACTATCATTTGAAAGGGGGCACCTTAGGAACAATTTTAGGTTGCACGGTGAGATTGTCGGTTCACACAGAGCACTTTTAATAGCAGATTACTTACAGAACCAAGGGAATGAGCAGCTACCCTGGTCATCAAAATCGCCACATTTGAACCGCAAAGACAATAAGTGGGTAAGCCATTACTCGCCGAATCAACTGCCTACATGCCCTACATCAAAACTGTACCAAATTGGACAATTTTGGACCTATGCCTGGAATAATATCCCAGATTAAACTTTAAAAACCTATTCCAAGGAATGCCTTGCCGCTTGTGAGCGCTGGTAACAGACAGAAGAGACCAGGCTTATATGACTAGACACTATGACTAGACACTGACATGAGGGTCCTTTGTGGAGCATGTAACCCTTTTACAGACGTTAATTTGGAAAATATGGAGATTCAAAATATCTCTTTTAATGGATGTCGTATGACATAGAATAGGCAATGTATTTCTGTTTGTTTCTCTGTCGAATTCAACCAATGAACTGATGTCAGCATGACATCAAAGAGATGATTTAAAGTTTTATGATTTAAAACACGATTTTAACCCTTATTTTCATTTATCAGTCAGCAAAATAGGGAACATCTGGGGAAAAATGACTTGGAAAAAATATTCCATATTAAATGTCAAGTCTGTATATCACTTAATGAAAGATTTGATGGAATTTGACTTTAACTAAGGTACTGAAATGCACCCTGTGGGATTTCACGTAATCAGCGGGGACGCGTTCCTCGTCAGACACACCCTTTGTATCTCAGGTACGGGAGTTGCACATATCCATGTGCACGTTACCTAATACAAGTCAAGCATGGCCTAAGACTTACTCCAGATGCCCAGCTGAGTGATTACACCCACAATCACCCTCCTCTGCTATTGAGCCACCGATTGAGGGACGAGTAGGGGCGTGGGAGTTATATAAGACCAGACGAGCAGATTGGGACTATACTTTCATTTTGTATACTACATGTATTTTAGAGGCCCCTGATATCAGAGGGCACTTCGAGCCCTTGGCTTATTGTATCTTTATGAAAGTCATTGAGGATTAAAGGATAACTAGGTTCGATAACTCTGTTATAAAAGTTCGTAATAAATAGCTAGTCAAGTTAAATGTAAAACCGTTAATTTACCTGGTAGTTTACAGAGCCTCCTCCAACCGCTATAATTCCCAGTACACCAAAGGCAACCGCCAGCCAGCCTAAGTTGGCGATCAGGAGAAATGCATCTTCCTCCTTTGATAGGTAGTATATGAAGATGTACAGTATGAGGCAACACAAAGCTATGTTTACTATCATCCACGCCGAGGTAAGAGGCGAAAAAATACCGTCTGCAGTGTCCATGAGTCGGCAGATTTGCTGGTGCCTTTTTCTGTACCATTCTAAGTCACAAGGACTGGAGCCCGTAGTGTCATTATAGTTTTTTATCGCCATCTTAAGATTTTTGTTGAACTCAAGAAAAGCTTTATACATGACTTCAGCAATCGCAAAAAACGCCACGACCGGCAGAATCCAACAGCTTAACATGATAAATTCAAAAGCAATCGAAAATGACTTAATTATGTTCATTTCTATTGTTCGATTGTTATTTACGAAAAAAAGATGAAATGGAGCGATCTGAATTTCTAAACTATTCACAGAGCCATACATACTATCATACATCTTGTACGCAAAATTAACCAAGACTATTACCCAGCTCACAGCAGTGTAAACTAAAACTCGCCATTTAAAATGGCGAGGGCAAAATACACAAGGCATGCTGTGATGTAAAACTTCCCATTCTGCAAAAAAGTTCTGCAAGCGGTTCTTACGGCATGCCAAATACAAAACCAATGCGTTCACACACAAGTTACTGTACCACGTCATGTAAACGACTTTTACAAATAGGTGGTAGCCCACAGATGGCACGGAAAACATGGTGAACTGTAGAAGGCAGTTTGTCCATATTGCAACTAGCACTGCAGTGCTGTACAATCTCAGAGCTTTTATTTTGCCATGTGATCGTTCTACTTCGACTGCGGCGTTGGTGCTTACTCCGCCCCATGAAAAATTGGACACGCTATTCACCGCTTGATTCTCGTGGTAGAGTCCCATTAATTTCAGAGATATGATAAGCGGGCGAAAAATTTTTTGAAGTGGGTTTTTCAAAGCCTGGTGCACGTTTTCAGGAACGTTTCGTCTCATCTCTGAGGATCCGCTTTTGTCTTGTTGCAGCTGAGGTTCCATTCTAATACCAACTTTGTTGATCTCTAGCATTGATATTTTCCTTCTCTGTCGACACTTATCATGCATGCGAATGAAATCCAATCCGTTTTGTTCATTGTTGGCATTCAATACATCACGTGATGTAATCGTACTCATTTCAGTACGTTAAGGTTGGTTCTCTCTCTTTGTTGTTGTGTCCTTATAGGTCACAATTATTCCAATCATCTGTTGAATTAAGGGGAGAGAACAATGTTTGGTCAGTATGCAATCATACTAAGTCGTATGTTGGCTCGATCTTGGAGAACGTTTGTGCTTTGATGCACCCGTTTCACATGGACTCGTCCTAGGGCGAAAAAAAAAAAAAAAAAAAAAAAAAAAACACCGGAAATGAATTAACACCATCATTTCGCGCTATTGATTTCCTTGCATTTTAGCAATGAACACCACTTAAGTAACGGATGCCTGTCAGAGGAAACATGAGGACAGCGATGACACCATCACAGATACACATGTACATGTATGTCAACATAACGATTTCATGCGGATCCAAACTATAACGGTGCCTTTAAGCTTCATATGGACATTTAGGTGTGGGTCTTTCTTTTATGAAGCCAAATGTTCCATGAAACGGCTATTCAGAACTGTTCATATTAAATTCATCTCATTCCGAAGCCTGACTTACGAAATCCCCGTTTCATGAATAATTCAGCCTTTTCCAATTAGAGAATTACAAGGGCGACCGCTTTTCACTTATTATAGTGGTACAAATTAAACTGGTTTCAGTGCTGTAGAAAAAGCATGTGGATGTAGCACATCATCTCAGGAAGAAATAAATTACCCGATGAACGGACAGCTCGAACAACGACACGCATTACCCAATGTTTGGAAGTGTAGGGGCACCAGAAACAAGCCAATGAGATTTTATGAAATGCGTGAATTTGCACAAAAGACACCGATGAAGTACTTCTGAGGAATTATGCAAGTCACGTACACCACAATGCACTGCCCACTGGCTGTAAAATGTATAGACGCTACCACAAGAAATAAATTTAAGTCCTACATCCATGGCAAGGATCCCGCTTTCGTAGCGCAATTTTTTTTTTACGATCGAATAGCTTCAGTAATAGTGGGCTCTTTCTAGCTATTTTATTTACTAATTATTCTTTTAGTGGCGTCGATATAAGCATAAAAGAAACAAGATTGTTGTGGAAGAAAATTAATTTTGTGAAGTATACTAGATTAAGATATTGGACATCCTCACACTATATTAACGTACTACAACATTGAAGACTGCATCATAAATACGACCATTTCTTCTACTCTATTTTGTAAGAGAAGGAAAAAACAATGGACGATATTATCAGATAAAGATAATCTATACCAACAAAACATGTTTTCGTATAGTTCCCCGTGTGAATTGTATAAAACGGTATAAATAATAATAATAATAATAATAATAATAATAATAATAATAATATCACCTAATAATAGTACTTTAGTTGTCCTGACTAAATACAGTCAATACGTTGCTATTGGTAATATATTATATTTGTTCAAAAGTCTATATTGCTACAATGTATACAGTCCAGTTAAAAAGTACCAGTAACCGATTCCATCTTTCTCTCAACTTGCTGTCTTGCTGCCGATTATTTCAAGTAACAGGAAGAAACGGAACACGCTCGAAATAATTTTAACTGTCGACTTATCATCATTATGTATCATTAAATAGAAAATGTCCTGCTCTTTTGAGACACCACAAAATTTGGATTACAAAATACGCATGTGTGACTGGCGGAGAAAATCTGAATATCTGAATCTAAATGCCAGTGTCAATACTACTGTCAACTGAATGGCAATCTGAATGTCAGCTTTGCCCTTTTTAGATACAGGTCTTTACTAATCATCGTCTTCATCGTCATCATCAGGCACAGGAGGCGGGGCGTAGCTCTGCGCAGTGCTGCCATCTACCGGTCGCACCATGGCGCTGCTGCAATATCTGACTGTGTGTAAAGGAACACATTCTTCTTCCATCGGGAGAGGGTGTTGATCCCCTTTTCTGTGAGGAAAAGAAATGATAACGGGCACTATTTAACGTTAGCTCAACAGCAATCACGACAAGATGCAGCAACCAATCCTCCATACGCCATATAGGGGAGACCGGGGCTAGTTGGACCCCGGGGTAAGTTGCCCCCCCCCCCCATCAATTTATGAGAAAGGAACTGTGGGATAAAAGAATTGATCACATCATTTGGTAAAATGACCGTATCCAATAGTGCTAAGAAAGCGTCAGCAGTGAGTGTAAATAAAATAATATACCATCTTAAAGTAACTTTATTAAAGAGACTTGATGGGGGGCCAACTTACCCCGGGGTCCAACTAGCCCCGGGGTCCCCTATGAGTAAAGTCTTACTGTAGCACTTTAAATATCTTTGTATCTAAATATTTGCAGTTTTAAGTTGATGGCCACATTACTGCACATTCAATTCCACGAAAGAAAATCTTCACGTAGTTGTTAAAGCCTCTTGTATGTCTGTACAGCTCTGAAATTTATAATACGCTTATACGATTTTTATAATATTCAACGTGTGTTACCTGGCGACCATTCGGAGAGCAAGGACAATCTTCTTGGAAAAATTAAGGGGGAAATTGTCTACGCTCTGGAAATCTTGATTGGTATGCCCTTGTAATGTGGTGGCACCGGCAGAAATCTTAAATTCTTTGATGGAATGCACCTCATCGAGCCGCTCTCTAATATGGGAGATGTCTTCCTGAAGAAAATCCTCCTGTCGATATCTTTGCCCGGGTGTGCTGCTTCTCAGTATGAAGTGAGAATTACCGTAAATTCATGTAGCTCAAGATTTTTAGGATTATTTATTCTTTTTGGTATAATTAAATAGGCTTCTTTAATGGATGCTTTTCTTCTACTTTGTTTCTCTGTGGAGTATTTGGTTTTTGCAGAATTTTTTAGATAAAATAATAATAATAATAATAACAACACAGAATTTTAATTAAAATAACAGAACAACAGAAAATCATATGTTTAGTCAATCTCTATGGTCACCATAACTTATAACAATTGAAAAAATATTTCAAATATTCCATCTCTGTGACTTGTGTAGATACAAATTCCTCACCTCAAATCTTCACCAATACTGTCACCACCCCATTCAGCACTGAAATGATGAAACAGGAAATGCCTATCTTAATCAATCAGTGCTGTGACATTTCCACAGAAATTCACCTATTGAACGAAGGTAAAAGGGGCTTCTTTTCTGACAAAGGAAATAGTTTTACACAACGAAAATATTGCCGATTAAAATAAACGTTTCTTTAGATACCAAAAAAGTGAAAATCTATTTGTTGAACCAAAGAAAAAATTAGTAAATTAAACAGAATTTTAAAAGGGGGAAATGATGAAAGGAAGCACTGGATACATAGTGACTTAGTGGGTTTACCGTATGGCAATTGTAAAAATACTTACAGTCGACTATGAGACATATCTGGTCTGGGCATTACTAAATCCTGTTGATGAGTTGCCACATCTGAAAAGTTAAAAAAAACATATTGGAGGGCACTTTACTTCAAATGACGGAGTTTAGACAATGAAATGCAGGAATCGGACTACATTGCCAATAATGTGAGTGTTACGTAATGCATTTGACGTAAGGCTTTGTTAAACGTGATCGACCAAATACCGATTGCAGACTGTATTACCATGGAATAATGGCTGAAAAGTGTTAAGAAGTTTATTTAAATCAAGTTTTTCTTGACAAATATATTTGCCTTATTTAACTGCCTAATAATGATGACAGTAACCTCACAAGGAATGCGTTTTAACACTTTTTAAAAGATGCAATTTTCAGTCTGTCTTTTATAACAGAAACCTGCAACAATTGATTCATTTCAACATACGCGAGGTGCTATCAGAGCTTGATTTATTTCAAGTGTACACTTACATGTAGATGTGCACGTAGGTTGCAGACAGTAAAAAGTTATTTTTGTAATGGGTTGTGATGTGCTTTAAAGAAGCATGTATATAATATAAGATTATCATGCTGGTCGGCTTTTGGAGATTATTTTGGATCTAAACCACTACCTACTTACCTATCAGGTTGATGACAGACTGATTTTCAATGCCCAGCTGCACCAGGCACTTCCGTTCTTCTGCGAGAACACGCTCAGTGCCGCTCACACAAAAACCATCCACCTGTTGGCTGGCTAGCTCGCCATCGGTCTCCTTGGGATCTTCAACGACTTTCTTAAGGACATGATACAGCGTGGCGCATGTTTCCGTCTCCACCTCTCTAGTCCATGTCTTGTTCGGACTGCTCCTGGTAATGTTCAAGGTTACCTGTATGGGTTGGGATATAATTACATCGATGACCGGGCACCTTGCGGTCAAGAATTTGAGAGGTAACTGTTCCCTGCCACGCACGGTCGCGTCATCAATCAGCTGAAAATGAAAAGATGAAAAAGACTAAGAAAAGACACCAGCACGGTAGCAAATTTTATCTCGAGCCTTGTAAAATTGAGTGCTTCAAATAGATTTGCACTACTTTCTCTTGTTTAATAATACGTTTATTTTCTTTTTTCATTTCGAGCATTATATATGCTATACTGATAACCTACGGAGTTATAAAAGCTCACAACATCCTCCTCATCTATAAGCAGAAGGCAGACTTGTGTTTGATCTTTCCCAGAAGTCTCCTGAAATACGATAAAGAAAAATTTGTCAAACATGCAAAAGCCTAGACGAAACAAGACAGCAAAGCTGTGAAATGCAGAGACACACAACATGAAAATAACAATGGCAGTGCAAAAAACGGAGTTTTGGTCAAATTTGACCTGAAATTACTTAATGCCTTACACCATAATCTCCACCAATTTTAATTACGTACTATAGTTAATGTGGACATTCAGAACATGTACATAGCAAAGAGTTTCAATCCCACGGGACCTTAAAGTCACACCTTGAAATTGCAAATATGTTTAAGAAATCACAAAGACGCATAACTTAAAAAAGAGAAACCAAGCTTTATTTTATTCTTAATGTTTTTATAAATTTGAGAATAAATGTAATACGTTGTGCTTACGATAATTGGGACATTTTCATTTCTGATTCACTATAATACAACGGTTAACAGGGCAATTGAGACCCGTTTTTAATTATGTGCTACCAGTAATGTGGTCATTTAGAAGTAACGAGCACAGGGCTTGTTCAATGTCATGCCTTAAGTAATAGAATCTATTCTGGCTGGTTTTCGACGGTGATGGCGACGACAGACACAGGTGATGGTTATAAAAACAGACACGCCGTGTCTGTGCACTACGGTAATGTACCGTGAATTTTGAACGGCTCGTAATAACTACAAACGAGCTACCGTATAATGTGTTATAGTTACATGAATCTATTTATCAATATCTATTGCTATACAATAAAACAAATATAGGATATTTTGCGTGACTGACACACATTTTAAAACATGTAATAGACGACCCCGTTAGTACAAAGCATCTTATTTTCAAAAGAAAAAAAAATAATAATAAAATAATAATAATAATAAAACAAAATAAAGAACTTATAAGTTATATACCTTTCCCTTGGTTTTTATCAGGTTCTGAACTGACTTTTCAACTTCAAGCAAGGTGGTTTCATCACATAACACGTGGATGCTGTCAAGCTTTTCCATTGTCTTGTGAGTAAGAACTGGAACTTCCATTTGTCTAGGTATTAATATTAGGCTCCTACTAAGGCCAAGATCCCTGAAAATAAAAGCATGAGTAGTGTTCACCATTCGTGACTGTTCATGTCAGGCAAGGAATGCGTGCGTCCTATTGACTTAACCAGTTACCATATGCTAATTTTGATTTACTATTATAAAAACTTCACTGAAAGCTTAACTTACTATGTAATTGAAGGTTAATGAATACCTGAGATGTCGGTTGCTTTGTAGCTTCTCCCCTCTGTCACGTGTTAAAATGAATGAGGTATCCAGCTTGCAGGAGCTATGGGTTTTAAAGTCTACCATCACTTGTTCTCTCAGGTCCGCGACGGTCTTATAAGCCTCGATATTCACTTGGAGGACCAAAGAACACCCTGGCATTCGAAAATGAACATCGAACGTGAACATTGTTGGTTTTACGATGACTTCTGACCCATCTGAAAATCCCTCGAACGCGATGTAAATGGTTTCGTATAATTCGTCGAAGGAATACTTGCTCTCACACACCCCTCTGTCTTTGTGCTGGTGTACCAAGGCAACGCCGTCCTCCTCCATCAGGCGCCGTACCACCAAATCATTCTTCAGGTCAGAGAGAGTAATGGATGACTTCACGACCATTGTGTCTTGCCGGCCATCAAACGCGGTCACTCTGAGTGGCATGTCCTTCTCAATGACCACGCGTGCTCTGTAAGCTAAATTTTCTCGATATGACGAGTCACGTCGAGTCAGAATCTTAATCGCCGTGGCGCTGTCTGGACCTAGATTCAGTGCCTTTTGAACCTCACTCTTGAGATCTTGGCTTTTGAAGATGACCAACGTGACCAGTTTAGGAGGATCAGACGCTTCAATCAACCCTTTCAACAAAAGTGCCGTAAAGCTCCTTTTCAAGTTTGAACGGGATTGCTCCCTGGTGACTCTTACGTCCTCGGGACTGGGAGCGCCGTACCGCGAGACGACCTCTGCAGTAACATCTGAGGAATAGCCACAGGTGAACATCTCGGTGGTGACGTTCTCTGCGTCGACAGGATTAATTACGCTAACCTCATTAGCGATTTCTCTTACCAGGACAACTTCGCAAGACGAGTCCATCCAATCCCTGTATAGGTAAATATATAAAAAGCGCTACAAATTCATAACCACCTAATCCACTTGAAAGAGAGAAATAAATGACTGATCTGTTTATTTTTAAATCCTCGATCATTTTAATTGGACACTAAAGGTGTTTCCTTTTCGTCGTGGTTTCAAAATTTAATCATACAGCCTTGCCTACTAACTAAAAAGCGTGCTTTTTGAAAACAAAACGCTGATCCCCTACCTGTAGATGGAAGAAATGGCCCTCATTTGAAAATGATAATGAGTGACAAACTGGTCTGCGAAGTTGACTACGTAGGCTTCGATATCTCTCTCAGCAGATGGCACGGAGCCAGCGACTTGTTTCACCAGATCCAACAATGTTTGTTCTGGTCCCAGGTCGACAGTGAGGGGTTCAGACAACACTCCTGCATAATTCTGGTGGCAGACCTTAAACTGGAGATGGGAGGAGAGTAAACTATATAAGGCATATGGAACAACATAGTGTCTGACATACAAAAACGTTAATAAGTACAATCAGGGCAATACACAACATTTAGGCCTGCAGGCAACTGGATGTAACTTATTAGTACATTTACATATAAACTTGTTCTGCAAAGCTCACAAAAATATCTAAAGTAAAACCCAACACTTATTTCCAGCCTGAAACAAGTTCTGTTTAACAATAGATGATGGGCAGTAAGGATGAAAGAAGGAAAATCAAAGGCAGTCGTTGGTTACCCACCGTATACACCAACTCTGGCGTGAAGGTGCATTCCAACAACCCATTCTCTCTTTTCTTCTTCTCGATCCCAGAATCTTCTATCTTGGACCCTTTGGAAGTGGAATAGAACATAAACCGACGGGCCAGAGTCACCGGTCTCTCAATGGAATATTCCTCCTCGCCATTCAAAGCAAACATACCTGCAGTATAAATAAAATCTTTCTGAAAGTAGTTTTGTGACACTCTGTGATATTTTAATAACAAAATAAATAGCATTTTAGTATGATAAGAACGTATGTTACAATAAGATATACAAGGGTACTGGTGCGTTCAGCAAGGTCAGTATTACCTCAATCAATCAAATGAACAAAATAAATAAGATATACTATTTAAACGGACATTTTGGAAAATAAATAGTTTTAACTTAAAAGCTATTTGTCCCTGTCAGTGTTTCATACCTATTAAGACATCATCTATCTTGACTTCAGCACGGCATCTGTGTTTTGTTCCATTTCGTAGCTGTAGACAGTAATTATACCCACTCCCCAGTTCGACGTATTCTCCTTCTGCTGTCTTAAAATGGCGTCCGCCTTCCACTTTGACTCGATAGCCATCAATTTCGAGGAAGTTTTTGGATGCAGGTTTGTACTTTGAAGGAGCTAGGTCGAAAAGTATCAAATGCATCAGAAACATATATCAATTTGTTAGGATTATGAAAGAGCAATAGAAATTTGATTAAAGCGGTTTATAAAAAAGCTAGAAAATCTTCCCAACGTGTTTCTGTTACTCACAAGTACACATATTAACTCTTACCCAATCCTTGAGCGAGCTCTTGTATATTGTCTTTGATAGTTATCAATTCTTCCACCTGCTCTTGCTGACGGTTGGCCTAAATATACAAATATATATCCACAAAAATATTGTGATACGATCTAGTGCCAGTATCATAGGAACCTTTGTAACTATTTACTCATATAACAACCAAGATGCAAACTGCCAGCAGATGAGGATATTCTGTTTTTTACTTCCGTCTGGTACAACTATATGCACTATACTAATGTATGCATAAATCATAGCGCCCTATATGTCAAAGAAAAAAAAAACAAAATATCAAGTTGTTTTAAGTGACCAAGCTATGTATTACATATTGGAGTTACCGGTAGAAGACGTAGAAGCATTCTCACTTACAATTTGATCCAGTGTCACCTTCATCTCCAGCATGCTGCTAGCCTTCTGGTCCAACTTCTGCAGCAGCTCACTCTGGTGGACACTTTCAGCAAACATGGCTTCAGTCAGCTGCTTTACTATCTCCTCCTTCAGCTGGTCGAGGTTTTCAACGCGGGCGGTGGCTTTGAGAATCTTGGCAATGGCATTTTGGTCGGGGAGGAGGCACTGTATGATATACAATTCTGCCACCTCCAAAACCTAAAATTGGGTTGTGTGGAATGATTAAATAGTGGAATCTTATTGAAAAATAAAGATGGATGACAAAATTTGTGACATGTAATAAATTATTTGGGGTGCAAACTATCATGGCCAAGGCACGAATAGTTATTTTGTTGTCTGCACAGCGATGTGGATTTATAACAAGGTCAAATTCAATACAATGACTTAGAAGTTAGAAGAGGGCACATATACTCGTTATTAAGTTTGAGGAAAAACATACATTTATTGTATTGCTCACTATAATATAGTTAATTGTGAGTGTACCACAGGTGTTTATTGTGTTGTAAACTCTATTACCTCCACAAGCTGCTCCAACAGGAAAGACTGTTCTTCGTTTTGCGCCACCAGAGAACCACCGACAATCACCTCCACATTTCTGATCACTTTCAGTAAGTCCATAGCCTCGGCTTGCAGCGTGGCGTTGGCTTTGAAGATTCCGTATACGCTGCTGATAATCCCCAGGGCAGTCTTGATATAGGGGAGCTCGTCGCCCAATCCGATCGCACCCTCTAAAATATGTTCGCCCACGTTGGTGAGACCAAATTCGTCTGCTCGCTTGAGTGCTTCGGAAAACTTATCGACTACAACCACCACCTTGAAAAAATACTTTCTTCATTAAAAGAGAAATTGAAGATTTGGCATTCATGTTACTTACGAAAAGCGTCATTGAAAAGTTTATTTAATCTAATATATTAGGTTTACAAATCCGCCCTGATTTGACAAACATTCTGTTTTTACATAACTGAAGGTTGGCGGGCAAGTTTGATTCTGAATTTTAATCTTAAGATCACTGATTGAAACAATTGGGTTACACAAACTATACCTTTCTTACTTCACTTTTTAAATGCTTACTTTTTCCTGGTTTGAAACTTCGTCGCTTGGTCTGTCCACAATATCTATGCCGGTGCCTCTGCTGAACAGTTTCATCATCCCCGCCTGGCGCTTCAGTCGGCGGAACACCAGAGCAAGGACAGCAGCGTCTTTGGCAGATTTCCACAAGGCGACGAAGTCCTTCGTTTTCTTTTTCACGAGGCAACTTTTCATGCATTTGGTAGTCTGTCCAACCTTTTTGAAATATTCAGGGTCTCTATCTTGTTGGCTGTAATACATGTTGAGCTGGTTTTCGACAACTTTCAGTTCCCCACCTAGTATAAGCGCCATTTCAGAGAGCTCTGGAGTCAAGTTTTCTGTAGCCACGGCGTTGTACATTTTGAAAATTTGTTTGACATGCTTGAAAGGTCTTTTCAGATCACAATTATCCTCGTTTTCAATAACATCTTCTGTTTCGGGCTTTGGCTTTAGATCCCCAATGTCTGGAATGGTTGATGCCATCGTTGGTGTTGCTGGTGTTAAGATGGAGTACAGTTTCTGTGAGACAGGGCTTACAACGTAAAGGTCCTGAAAAAGAAATAAAAAGGTAAATCGTGCCACATGAAAAGAGAGAGAGAGAGAGAGAGAGAGAGAAAGAACAAACACTCCACACTGTTTTATTTTTGCACAGAGAGTAAATAGGCGACAAAAAAGTGCTGTATATTTATTCATTTTTTAAAAACGCGAGGGATGTATCGTTTCACTCATTCACCACACCGTTGAAGTAAAGTTACCGTTACCAATTCAATCAATAAAACTAAATACCAGTTTTATTATTGTCGAATATGCTAAATAAACGAAGAAATATAAAATATGTTATATACACGGCCCGTTGTCACCTAGTGCCCACCAAGCATCGTTAGATGCTATTCTAAATTTTGTTCTTAGTCAACATTGAGATCTATCTGCAGCGAGTGTGATTAGCGTAGAAAGAGATACATGTAATTAGGCGACAAGCCAAGTAGGCGGTAAAGCCCGTCATTTCAGTAGCTTAAGTTCACCAGCAGGTCAAAGATATCAGGTGTCAACCCGTGCAATGACCCGAGGTTGGATATAATCATACATGGAAGTCAAAATTGACACTTTGAAAATAAAATTCTTATCTGCAGGAAGTTGCAAACACACCCTCAGTGACCATCCATTACTCGGGTATTACATAATAACCCTAAGATACCTGGGTCCTAGGTTGTCCTTAACTCCATTTGTCTGTTCGTCACCAGTCTAACTCAGTTTTTTTTTTTTTTTTTTTTTTTTTTTTTTTGGGGGGGGGGGGGGGGGGATTTTGATGAAATTTCCAGGATAAGTCAGAAATGGTCCAACTTAGGAGTGATAAGATTTTGGTGATGATCCAACATTTAATAAACGGTTAATCATTAGTTAATTATTTGTCTTGGTGGGAGTTAGTGCTCTCAGAACTTTTCTAGTTATAATTATTTTGAATTGGCCCCCATTTCATCACAATATTCCTATATTACTCAAGAAAATGTTAACTTGTTTCCTTAGTTTCATATGCATATTCTTCTTAAAAAAAGTCAGCCAAGCTTTCGAAATATTCACTAGTCATGTTCACAAAATTCTTTACTGGGTGCTACCCCATGAGGACACTGACGGGAAAGCCGAAAGTCTGAGTTATTCCTTTCCTGTCATGAAATTCCAGAACGTTGTCCCAATCACCTGGCAAGCTACACCGAGTCTGACTGTTAAGCCTGTATAGGACCATCTTACCACTTATCGACTAGAAAATAAGCAAGACCAGTGGCCACGCACCGCCATCATTCTGTGTTACCAATCGATATCGTGACCAGTGAGATAAAATGCACACAGTGCTAAATTATTTCATTGGCAGGATTGTCGATATCGTATAATATTCATTTCATAGAACTTATGGCCATGAATGTGCGTTCCTTACTGGCGAGATAGATAGGCTGGAATCAATAGCAGACGGTAAGATGTGCACTTTATGTATTGCAGCGGAGCAATGGAGAAAATAGTTAAACAGTTTTTTAATCCGTTTTAATGTCATATATTTTCACCTTCAATAGAAATGTTGGAGCATGTGCAAAAATAAAAAAGGCAACACATGACGTCATGTGCTACTACAATGTATAGGCTAGTTTTAAATACGCCATGTAACTTCTAACCTTATGGACACCATTAAACTTTCGAAAACTCGTTAAAAAATCACTACATGCCATCGTTCACATGATAACATAACTTAATTGCTGCTGATTTAGGACAATATTAATTGTCCCCAAATGATATCTACGTGGTTTCCTAACACCCTGTTTGCTACAGGCTCGTTCTACGACTGTTGTTTAGCTCTGCCAGACCTAAGGGTTTTCTTCTCTCTACCAGAGGCTAACAGAGTGATGACGTCAAATCTATGGACAAATTTTTGCTGGGCTGTACAGAAAAGTGCGTATAAGTAGCTATAGATGTATCTGTGAATGTTTAGTGAAAAATCAATCTGAGGTCCTGGTAGAGGACAGGGGCGGATCCCGAGATTTTTTTTTTGACAGTCTTCAAAATTATCTTTGTTGATCCATCTTCCATTTGACCGTCTTCTGACAGAAAAAATTAGATGCCCGTCAATGTAAACTTAAAAAATATGACCATCTTTCAGAAGACCCAGAGAGGGCTTCTGTCCGCCCCTGGAGGGTACATGTATATATTTCCGGATGATTATATTTTCCCGCGTTTCGAACGGTATAGCGGGGAAATGTATGGATGACACGGGTCAGTGAAAACGGGGACAAATGCTCAATATCTGTGCAATCATTTGATTGGTCAATCACTGGTTATGCTTAGTAGCTTTGAGGGGGTGGGTCACTTTCTTGATGGCGACCAAACTAAACTAGTAGTATTGACATTGAATATGTTGATTATAACATTTGTTAAAAACAATGGGTACACGGAATTTCTAGAGTGGATTTTTACGGTCTAAAATGTTTTTATTCTTAGCTTTTCTCCTAGGATGTCTTGAGTTAAAAGAAAAGTTGTTATAAAGGGGGAACGTTAAGCTCGAAACAAAGAGAAACAAATATTAGTATATATTAAAGTGAATGGAAGAATCATGAAAATATTGATAATTTTACGGAACAGTAATTCATATTGGTAGATTTGTAAAGCTATGTCTGTGTCATCCAAATAATCAGATTTACAAATGTACTTTTTTCTTTTTATGATAAATAATAATTAGGTTCCAGCGTCTTGGTCGGGCCCCGCAAATGTTATATGTGCGCTATTTGGTATGTTTTGATTAAGTGGAGTTAACACAACCGGTTTTTACTGCACTGTCCTGACCTATGTATGTGTGATTATATATATATTTCACTTTGAAAGGCTGCTTCAAATGTGAGTGATATGGATGTGCGTTTTAGGGGTGGGGAGGGGAGCATCCTTTGCATATTTCATGTTATGTGCAAGGCAGGGTACGGTTTATTGGACCCCTCCCCCATTTAAGCGGTCGGTACAATGGACTGGTTACCGGTTATCTTGGCAGACGCGCACGTAAATAAAAGTATCAGTTCATTATTCTGCATTAAATAAAAGTCACCTAAAAGTACAAAGTGGGTCAAGGCTTATATCCGGGTCAGTCGAATGTTTTTATTGTTTTTGATGAGCTGCGTTGTCTACTACAGCAGTAAAGATCCTGGACGAATTAATTTTGCTTGTCCACACTGAGAGGGACCTGTTCCCTCGGATGGTATTTTAGCTGTCATTAAGCCACCACGTTGCCTTTGTTGTCGATCTTACTTAAGTATCTAGCATGTAAGGTCGAAAACTGAGGCAATCCAGGAGCAACAGTGGTAGACTACCAACCACCGACTAGTGATATGGATCGAGCATTTGTGACAAATACTAGTAGACCACTGAAGCGGCAAATTGAAGATATATATTTGCAAATATACACTACACTACATATTGCCCTCGACCTACACTTAAATATATAGCCCATTATACATTATATATGAATGCATATAAGCGCACATAGTGCACTGGTATAGTGTCAATACTGGACAATTTCTCTACTTGAAATAGGCAACGCTGACAGAAATGAAGTCCAGTGTTTGAAAGGAAGATACATAAATACGTTACCTCACTTCCTCAGCTTTATTTTGAATCTTCAGAACAGTCTCATCCGACTAATTTGAGTTCGATTATCCTGAAAATGTTACAGCCAGATGTCAGTGGTTGGTGAATGGTGAGCTTGTTTAAATGCACCAGAGAATCGAAATGGCACTTTAGTATTGGTACGCCGCTAATATCATTTCTCACACGGACGAGTCTAACTTCGCGGACCTGTCTCCCCTTGTTATGTCCCTCTGTGTGCGGATTGTACAATGTATAGGGACGTGTTTATCCAAGTGAAAATTGACGTCCTAAAAGCAAGGGGAAGTCGGATACATATATATAGGAGTGACTTAATCACCGAGTGCCCTGAATAATGTAACTGCAAGATGAATAATCCGAATAATGCGAGCAATGTCATTTTCTATAGTATTCTTTTTGGAAGGAAGGATTTATCCAGATTTTGCTTGCATTTTCATTTTGGATTATCTATACAAAATTCTTTACCACAACATAAGAGTTATATGAACTTGGCGCGCGCTTCATAAAATTTTTGCTATAAGATAATTTTCTCATTGTTTGGGCGGAAACCATGGATCTAGAACCCCAAATATTATCTAAGATTGTAGGCACCAAGTTGTTTCATTTCCCTTATTTTTAACGTCTTTTACTTGCTGACCTTTCTTAAGAAGTAATCGACTAATTAACGGTCGACGTTCTAGTCTGCGCTCATTTCTCGATAAAATCAACCGCCAGAAGGTAAATTTGACACGAGAGATATTATCAAAGGGTTTGCCATTCCCGTGATACTGTAGCGTCCGAGTACAAGAATGAGTTTCCGCTTGTTATATAACTTGCATTCGGACGTCAATCAGTTTGGTACGCGTAAGTATTACCAGTGAAAATCTTCACACTGCTGAGAGGGTCCCAATTGGGGGATAGGGGGACCAGTATTGATCACACTTCACGGGAAATAAAGTCATCAAATCACATATTATTGTAAATAAAACTTTTTTCGTAACTCATAGAAAATGCAAGTCCGGCGAGTTGTAAATCACATATAATATTTATCGAGTAGGGGCCTACAATAATTTCGTTTCACGAAGGGCAAATAATAAAAAAGCTGCATTCACATGCCATGGACGTGAGCTGCTTCACGGATCATTAAAGGACATCCGACATACCGTCAGAATGGCCTGAACGGAACCAGTCCACCCCCTCCCCCCTCCAGGCTGTGCGTCTCTCGTACAACCCTTCTCTGGTCACTTTCATACAGAGGTGAGACGCCTCTTTCTACACCACGCTGAGGTGAGACGCCTCACGCAGTACGCTGTACACGGCTACGCACACTCACTCCATCAGATATAACTATAAACTGATATATCAAATCACTCCTTTACACAAGCGAAACGGAGGAAAATCCAAGGGAATTAGAGCATTAGCTCTCAATCCCGAGCGTCCCACAAACAATCTCTAAGCTTTTAACTAGGGGCGCTGTCAAAACACACGTCCCCAGGGGCCCAGCCTTGGATCGTGTTATTTTGATTAGAGGTAGTTAAACCAAGGCATGAGCCGACCACCCCCAAACATCTCTCACGGTGTAACCATAGATAAGGTCATGAAATTGTCGGCACTGTTGTAGAATTATAAAAAGAGAGCAATGTTGGCGTTTTTGCATTATTTTCAGACTCAAAAGTTTCAATAACAAATGTGAAGGTGTTCAAATCCATTAATAGAAATACTGCCTCCAACGCGTTTTTTCCATTTACAACAGCATACTATAATAGCATACTATAATAATATTTTGATTCGGAATATATTTACGATTTTATTGCTATATATCCAAGGCAACAGCAAAGTTAACGTATTTTAACGTTCTTATTTCTAAATCAAAATGGAATAATGTAGCTTATGAATTTCTCCGTCTCTGAAATGCGCCTTTTGTGTTTATTTATGTCATCATTCCATTATGACTGCAGCTGAGACCTCCTCATTTGCCCAATTATACCATCCACGTATTGTTGGCCAGTGACGCAACGGAGCTTTACTCGGGCGTAGTTACGACGATCAGTTTTTGTCTTGGTGCAACGGGCGTAAGCAGGGAGAGTTAACCTGGCACACGGACGCCAGGCGTTGCGGTTTACGACAGTCGTAGCCGAGTAAATTTACGCCCTGTTGGTGCAACCGGGCCCAGTACACCAAAGGCAACAGCCAGCCACCCTAAGTTGGCGATCAGGAGAAATGCATCTTCCTCCTGTGGTAGGTAGTATATGAAGATGTACAGTATGAGGCAACACAAAGCTATGTTTACTATCATCCATGCCGAGGTAAGCGGTAAAAAATAGGCCTACCGTCTGCAGTGTCCATGAGTCGGCAGATTTGCTGGTGCCTTTTTCTGTACCATTTTAAGTCACAAGGACTGGAGCCCGTAGTGTCATTATAGTTTTTTATCGCCATCTTAAGATTTATGTTAAACTCTAGAAAAGCTTTATACATGACTTCAGCAATCGCAAAAAGAATCCAACAGCTTAACATGATAAATTCAAAAGCAATCGAAAATGACTTAATTATGTTCATTTATATCGTTCGATTGTTATTTACGAAAAAAAGATGAAATGGAGCGATCTGAAATTCTAAACTATTCACAGAGCCATAAATACTATCATACTGTACATCTTGTACGCAAAATTAAAGGGATAATAACTCTTCGTATGAGGTCTATATTTCACAATAAAAACATTTTGAATAACTCATAGAAATATAACATATTCTGTTTTACGACAAAAACATGAGTAATAGCTATTATTCTGATATCTGAGTTTGTCTTAAGACCACGTGACCTCCATTGATGGCTATATTCTGTTATAATCTTTTGCCAAAAAACCAAACTTTTTAGAAAAAAAAAAAACAGGGACTATCTTTGAATGTAGAAATGGATTCATTAACCATTGGTAAGTATGAGAAAATTGTTGTTTACTCCAGGAAAATTCATTTTTTTTTTTGGCCACAACGAAGAGTTATTATCCCTTTAACCAAGACTATTACCCATCTCACAGCAGTGTAAACTAAAATCCGCCATTTAAAATGACGAGGGCAGAATACACAATGCATGTAGTGATGTAAAACTTCCCATTCTGCAAAAAAATTCTGCAAGCGGTTCTTACGGCATGCCAAATACCAAACCACGTCATGTAAGCGACTTTTACAAATAGGTGGTAGCCCATAGATGGTACGGAAAACATGGTGAATTGTAGAAGGCAGGTTGTCCATATTGCAACTAGCACTACAGTGCTGTACACTCTCAGAGCTTTTATTCTACCATACGATTGTACTAAGTCGACTGCGGCGTTGGCGCTTGCTCCACTCATGAAAAATTGGACACGCTATTCACCGCTTGATTCTCGTGGTAGAGCCCCACTAATTTCAGAGATATGATAAGCGGGCAAAAAGGTTTTTGAAGTGGGTTATTCAAAGCCACGTGTAAGTTTTCAGGAACGTTTCGTCCCGTCTCTGAGGATCCGACTTTGCCTTGTTGCAGCTGAGGTTCCATTCTAATACCAACTTTGTTGATCTCTAGCATTGATATTTTCCTTCTCTGTCGACACTTATCATGCATGTGAATGCAATCCAATCCGTTTTGTTCATTGTTGGCATTCAATACATCACGTGATGTAATCGTACTCATTTCAGTATGTTAAGGTTGGTTCTCTCTCTTTGTTGTTGTGTCCTCATAGGTCACAATTATTCCAATCATCTGTTGTATTAAGGGGAGAGAACAATGTTTGGTCAATATGCAATCATACTAAGTCGTACTAGTATGTTGGCTCGATCTTGGAGAACGTTTGTACTTTGATACACCCGTTTCACATGGATTCGTGGTAAGGCAAAATAAATAAATAAATAAATAAATAAATAAATAAATAAATAAATAAATAAAATAAAAACTCCACAGGAAATGAATTTACATCATCATTTCGTACTATTGATTTTCTTGTATTTTACCAATGAATACCACTTAACGGATGCTTGTCAGAGGAAACACGACGGCAGCGATGACACCAGATGCAGATACATGTATGTCAACATAACGATTTCTTGCGGCTCCAAACTATAACGGTGCCTTTAAGCTTCATATGGACATTTAGGTGTGGGGCTTTCTTTTATGAAGCCAAATGTACCACGAAACGGCTATTCAGAACTGTTTCATCTTATTCCGAAGCCTGATTAACGAAATCCCCGTTTCATGAACAATTTAGCCTTTTCAAATTAGATAATTACAAGGGCGACCGCTTTTCACTTGTTATAGTCGTACAAATTAAACTGGTTTAAGTGCTGTAGAAAAAGCATGTGGATGTAGCACATCATCTCAGGAAGAACAAAATTACCCAATGAACGGACAGCTCGAACAACGACACGCATTACCCAATGTTTGGAAGTGTAGGGGACCGGAAACAAGCCAATGAGACTTTATGAAATTCGTGAATTTGCACAAAAGGCACCGATGACGTACTTCTGAGGAATTATGCAAGTCATGTACACCACAATGCACTGCCCACTGGCTGTAAAATGTTTAGACGCTACCACAAGAAATAAATGGCATTCAATACATCACGTGATGTAATCGTACTCATTTCAGTACGTCAAGGTTGGTTCTCTCTCTTTGTTGTTGTGTCCTTATAGGTCCTTACATGCTTTGCAAGGATCCTGTGTTCGTAGCGCATTTTTTTCTTACGATCGAATAGCTTCAATAATACTGGACTCTTTCTAGCTATTTTATTTACTAATTATTCTTTTTGTGGCGTCAATATAAGCATAACAGAAACAAGATTGTTCAGGAGGAAAATTAATTTTGTGAAGTGTACTAGATTAAGATATTGGACATCCTCACACTATTGGCATTAACGTACTACAACATTGAAGACTGCATCATAAATACGACCATTTCTTCTACTCTATTTTGTAAGAGAAGGAAAAAGCCATGGACGATATTATCAGATAAAGATAATCTATACCAACAAAACTTGTTTTCGTATAGTTCCCCGTGTGAATTGTATAAAACGGTATACATTATAATAATGATAATGATATAACCTAATAATGGTACTTTAGTTGTCCTGACTAAATACAGTCAATAAGTTGCTATTGGTAATATATAATATTTGTTCAAAGGTCTACATTGCTACAATGTATACAGTCCAGTTAAAAAGTACCAGTAACCAATTCCATCTTTCTCTCAACTTGCTGTCGTGCTGCCGATTTTGTCAAGTAACAGGAAGAAACGGAACACGCTGGAAATAATTTTAACTGTTGACTTATCATCATTATGTATCATTAAATAGAAAATTATATTAAGTATCATCAATAAGAAAATATCCGAGTATTACCAACTTTAACTACATGCCAACAATGCATTATGTGGTCGAGGCAGGGACATATTAACTAACTGAATCCTTCTATTCCGAGGTCTATTCCTCTTTGTGCTTTTTTTTACATAGACAGTAATACTAAGTTAACGCAATCA
The DNA here is from genome assembly GCF_051362555.1 of Lingula anatina. Classification (NCBI taxonomy): domain Eukaryota; kingdom Metazoa; phylum Brachiopoda; class Lingulata; order Lingulida; family Lingulidae; genus Lingula; species Lingula anatina. The sequence continues at coordinate 16,789,970 of NC_141768.1, forward strand.
TCGAAGCACTGTTTCGCTCGCGCGCGCGCGCGCATGTGTGACCACTAAATTCGGATTACAAAATACCCGGTTGTGACTGACGGAATAAAATCTGAATCTGACTGTCCGTGTCAAAAGCATTGTAAACTGATTGGCAATCTGAATGTCAACTTTGCCCTTTTTAGATTCAGGTCTTTTCCTTTTGTGCTTTTTTTTACATAGACAGTAAGTTAACACTATCATCGAAGCACTGTTTCGCGCGCGCGCCAGCGCGCGTGTGTGTGTGTGTGTGTGTGTAGTGTGTGTGTGTGTGTGTGACCACTAAATTCGGATTACAAAATACGCGTTTGTGACTGACGGAGTAAAATCTGAATCTGACTGTCAGTGTCAAAATCACTGTAAACTGATTGGCAATCTGAATGTAAACTTTGCCCTTTTTAGATTCAGGTCTTTACTAATCATCGTCTTCATCGTCATCATCAGGCACAGGAGGCGGGGCGTAGCTCTGCGCAGTGCTGCCATCTACCGGTCGCACCATGGCGCTGCTGCAATATCTGACTGTGTGTAAAGGAACACACTCTTCTTCCATCGGGAGAGGGTGTTGATCCCCTTTTCTGTGAGAAAAAGAAATGATACGGTCACGATGTAACATAAGCTCTACAGCAATCACGACAAGATACAGCAATCAATCCTCTACACGCCATATATTAGTAGAGTCTTACTGTAGCGCTTAAAATATTGCAATCTGTGTATCTAAACATTTGCGGTTTTAAGTTGATTGCTTCATTACTGCACATTCAATTCCACGAAAGAAAATCTTCACATACATGTTATAGACTCTTGTATGTCTGTATAGTTCTGAATTTTAAAATACACTTATGCAATTTTTACAATATTCTCATGTGTGTTACCTGGCGACCATTCGGAGAGCAAGGACAATCTTCTTAGAGAAATTAAGGGGGAAATTGTCTACGCTCTGGAAATCTTGATTGGCATGCCCTTGTAATGTGGTGGCACCGGCAGAAATCTTAAATTCTGTGATGGAGTGCACCTCATCGAGCCGATCGTCAATATTGGAGTTGTCTTCCTGAAGCATTTCATCCTGTGGAACACGTTGCCTGCTTTTGCGTTTTCTCGACCTGAAGTAAAAATTACCTTAAATTTCATGTAGCTCAAGATTTTTACGATTATTAATTCTTTTTGGTATAATTCATTAGGCTTCTTTAATGGATGCTTTGTTCTACTTTATTTCTCCGTGGAGTATTTGGTTTCAGCATAATTTTTAATAATAATAATAATAATAATAATAATAATAATAATAATAATAATAATAATAATAGTAACACAGAATTAATAACGGAATAACAGAATATCATATGTTCAGTCAATCACTATGGTCGCGATAACTTATAACAATTGACAAAGTATTTGAAATATTCCAATTTTGTGACTTGTGTGGATACAAATGCCTCACCTTAAATCTTCACCAATACTGTCATCACCCTGTTCATCACTGAAAGATGAAAAAGGAAATGCCTATCTAAATAAATCAGTGCTATGACATTTCCACAGAAATTCGCCTATTGAACGAAGGTAAAAGGGGCTTCTTTTCCGACAAAGGAAAAAGTTTTACACAACGCAAATGTTGCCCATTAAAATGAACGTTACTTTAGATACCAAAAAAGTGCAAATTTATTTGTTGAACCAAGGAAAAAATTAGTGCATAAAACAGAATTTTAAAAGGGGGAAAAGATGAAAGGGAGCACTGAATACATAGGGACTTAGTGGGTTTACCATATGGCAATTGTAAATATACTTACAGTTGACTTTGAGACACATCTGGTCTGGGCATTAATAAATCCTGCTGATGAGTTGCCACATCTGAAATGTAAAAAAAAAAACATATTGGAGGGCACTCCATTTTAAATGACGGAGTTTAGACAATGAGATGCAGAAATCAGACTATATTGCCAATAATGTGAGTGTTACGTAATGCATTTGACGTGAGGCTTTGTTAAACGTGATCGACCAAATACCGATTGCAGACTGTATTAGCATGGAATAATGGCTGAAAAGTGTTAGTTAGTTTATTTTAATCAAGTTTTTCTTGACAAAAATATTTGCCCTATTGAATTGCCTAATAATGATGACAGAAACCTCACAATGAATGCGTTATAACACTTTTTAAAAAATGTTCAGTCTGTCTCTTGTAACAGAAACCTGCAACAATTGATTCATTTCAACATACGCGAGGCGCTATCAGAGCTTGATTTTTTTCAAGTGAACACTTACATGTAGATGTGCACGTAGGTTGCAGACAGTAAAAAGTTATTTTTGTAATGGGTCTTGCTGTGCTTTAAAAAAGCAAAAAAAAAAACTCCTTACTACTCAAAGTGTCTTTCTTCTTAAACAAACCTTTTAAAACGAATATTTTTCTTCGGTATAAGCTGAAAATAATATGAACATTCCTAACTTAAATTTGCCATATCTCGCACATTTTTCCGGTTTCAAAGTATTCGTGTCATGCAAATGCATGTACATAACATGATCACGCTGGTCGGCTTTTGGAGAGTATTTTGCACCTAAACCAGCACACGAACGAAACGTAGTGCCTCGATATGAAACCAGACAACTTTTGTGTTTTTAATCTCCAAATATGAAAAAAATCAATTAAGCTAATAAATAGGCTAACGTTAAGAACGTATTATATCGTTTGTTTTATATTAATTATTATTTAAGATCATAATAATAAACAAGTCGCATTTCGATGTACTCCATGCTATGACCTTTATATAAAAATAGCAATTTTTATGAGATTACAAATTGTATCGCATTGTTTGGTTCCATTGTCTCGCTTTCAAAAATTAGAACAGGCGCTCCAAAATCGTAAAACGAAGTTAAAAATTTTATATTGGCCGAGTTCCCCCACTGTTAAGAATACCCTCGCAGCATTATCTGCAGTTAACCTTCCTACGATTTTCAATGTATTTTGCAATATAATTTACAATCCTCCAGATGAAGAATTTTATTAATCAAGAGTGGGGGAGGTGTGAAAATCCCCATTGGGGCCACATATAACACTATAAATACAATAGGAATCCCCTTCAAATGAAGGTAAAATAAACGTTTTTCTAAGGAATTCAGACGGATTTACTTTTTACAACATAAAATCAATAGAACATTTCTAATATAAACTTTCAAAAAGACACCAGAGAGCAAATGAAATAAAATCAACCAGACGGTAAACACCGGCAGGCTTTGTCAATTTCACCAACTTGTTTATTTCAAACAGCGCACTTTTCGTGCATGCGCAGTCGTTTGAAACCTGTGCTACCTAAACCACTATTTACTTACCTATCAGATTGATGACAGACTGATTCTCAATGCCCAGCTGCGCCAGACACTTCCGTTCTTCTACGAGAACGCGCGCAGTGCCGCTCACACAAAAACCCTCCACCTGTTGGCTGGCTAGCTCGCCATCCGTCCCCTTGGGATCTTCAACGACTTGCTTGAGGACATGATACAGCGTGGCGCATGTTTCCGTCTCCACGTCTCTAGTCCATGTCTTGTTCGGACTGCTCCTAGTAATGTTCAAGTTTACCTGTATGGGCTGGGATATAATTACATCGATGACCGGACACCTTGCGGTCAAGAATTTGAGAGGTAACTGTTCCCTGCCACGCACGGTCGCGTCATCAATCATCTGAAAATGAAAAGGTGAAAAAGACTAAGAAAACACACCAGCACGGTAGCAAATTTTATCTCGAACCTTGTAAAATTGAGTGCTTCAAACAGATTTGCACTAGTTTATCTTGTTTAATAATACGTTTATTTTCTTTTTTCATTTCGAGCATTATATATGCTATACTGGTAACCTACGGAGTTATAAAAGCTCACAACATCCTCCTCATCTTTAAGCAGAAGGCAGATTTGTGTTTGATCTTTCCCAGAAGAAGTCTCCTGAAATACGATAAACAAAAATTCGTCAAACATGCAATAGCTTAGACGAAATAAGTCAGCAAAGCTGTGAAATGCAGAGACACACAACATGAAAATAACAATGGCAGTGCACAAAATGGGGTTTTGGTCAAATTTGATCTGAAATTACTTAATGCCTTACACCATAATCTCCACCAATCTTTTAATACGTACTATAGTTAATGTGGACATTCAGAACATGTACATAGCAAAGAGTGTCAAGCCCATGGGACCTTAAAGTCGCACCTTGAAATTGCAAATATGTTTAAGAAATCACAAAGACGCATAACTTAAAAAAAAAAGAAACCAAGCTTTATTTTATTCTTAATGGTTTTTATAAATTTGAGAATAAATGTAATACGTTGTGTTTACGATGGTAATGCACAAAATTGGGACATTTTCAGTTCTGATTCACTATAATTCAACGGTTAACAGGGCAATTGCCACCCGTTTTTAATGATGTACTACCATTAAAGTGGCCATTTAGAAGTAACGAGCACAGGGCTTGTTCAAAGTCATGCCTTAAAATTGGCATTGTGGGAAAAAAATTTAAACTTCATTACATTAAGAAATAGAATCTATTCTGGCTGGTTTTCGACGGTGATGGCGACGACAGACACAGGTGAGGGTTATATATACAGACACACCGTGCCTGTACATTACGGTAATGTACCGTGAATTTTGAACGTCTCGTAAACTGCAAACGAGCTACCGTATAATGTGTTATAGTTACATGTATCTATTTATCAATATCTATTGCTATACAATAAAACAAATATAGGATATTTTGCGTGACTGACACACATTTTAAAACATGTAATAGACGACCCCGTAAGTACACAGCATCTTATTTTCAAAAAAAAAAAAATAATAAATAAATAAAAAAATAATAATAATAATAATAAAAATAATAATAATAAAATAATAATAATAAAATAAAATAAAGAACTTATAAGTTATATACCTTTCCCTTGGTTTTTATCAGGTTCTGAACTGACTTTTCAACTTCAAGCAAGGTGGTTTCATCACAAAACACGTGGATGCTGCCAAGCTTTTCCATTGTCTTGTGAGTAAGAACTGGAACTTCCATCTGTGTAGGTATTAATATTAGGTTTCTACTAAGGCCAAGATCCCTGAAAATAAAAGCATGAGTAGTGTTTACCATTCATGACAGATCCAATGTTCGTGTCAGGCAAGGACTGCGTGCGTCTTATTGACTTAAACCAGTTGCCATATGCTAATTTTGATTTACTATTATAAAAACTTCACTGAAAGCTTAACTTACTATGTAATTGAAGGTGAATGAATACCTGAGATGCCGGTTGCTTTGTAGCTTCTCCACTCTGTCACGTATCAAAATGAATGAGGTATCCAGGTTGCAGGAGCTATGGGTTTTAAAGTCTACCATCACTTGTTCTCTCAGGGCCGCGACGGTCTTATAAGCCTCGATATTCACTTGGAGGACCAAAGAACACCCTGGCATTCGAAACTGAACATCGAACGTGAACATTGTTGGTTTCACGGTGACTTCTGACCCATCTGAAAATCCCTCGAACGCGATGTAAATGGTTTCGTGTAATTCGTCGAAGGAATACTTGCTCTCACACACCCCTCTCTCTTTGTGCCGGTGTACCAAGACAACGCCGTCCTCCTCCATCAGGCGCCGTGCCACCAGATCATTCTTCAGGTCAGAGAGAGTAATGGATGATTTCACGACCATTGTGCCTTGCCGGCCATCAAACGCGGTCACTTTGAGAGACATGTCCTTCTCAATGACCACGCGTGCTGTGTAAGCGAAATTTCCTCGATATGACGAGTCACGCCGAGTCAGAATCTTAATCGCCGGGGAGCTGTCTGGACCTAGATTCAGTGCCTTTTGAACCTCACTCTTGAGATCTTGGCCTTTGAAGGTGACCAACGTGACCAGTTTAGGAGGATCAGACACTTCAATCAACCCTTTCAACAAAAGTGCCGTAAAACTCCTCTTCACGTTTGAGCGGGATTGCTCCCTGGTGACTCTCACGTCCTCTGGACTGGGAACGCCGTTCCTCGAGACGACCTCTGCAGTAACATCTGAGGAATAGCCACAGGTGAACGTCTCGGTGGTGACGTTCTCTGCGTCGACAGGATTAATTACGCTAACCTCATTAGCGATTTCTCTCACCAGGACAACATCGCAAGACGAGTCCATCCAATCCCTGTATAGGTAAATATATAAAAAGCGCTACAAATTCATAACCACTTAATCCACTTGAAAGAGAGAAATAAATGACTGATTCTGTTCACTTAATTCCTCGATCATTTTAATTGGACACTTATGGTGTTTTCTTTTCGTCGTGGTTTCAAAGTCTAATAATACAGACTTGTCTACCAATTAAAAAGCGTGCTTTTTGAAAACAAAACGCTGGTCCCCTACCTGTAGATGGAAGAAATGGCCTTCATTTGAAAATGATAATGAGTGACGAACTGGTCTGCGAAGTTGACTACGTAGGCTTCGATATCTCTCTCAGCAGATGGCACGGAGCCAGTGACTTGTTTCACCAGATCCAACAATGTTTGTTCTGGTCCCAGGTCGACAGTGAGGGGTTCAGACAACACTCCTGCATAATTCTGGTGGCAGACCTTAAACTGGAGATTGGAAGAGGGTAAACTATATAAGGCATATGGAACAACATAGTGTCTTAATACAAAAACTTGAATTAGTACAATCATGCCAATACACGACATTTAGGCCTGCAGGCAACTAGATGTAACTAATTTGTTCTGCTTTCCATTCTGAAACAAGTTCTGTTTAACAATAGATGATGGGCAGTAAGGATGAAAGAAGGAAAATTAAAGGCAATCGTTGGCTACCCACCGTATACACCAACTCTGGCGTGAAGGTGCATTCCAACAACCCATTCTCTCTTTTCTTCTTCTCGATCCCAGAATCTTCTATCTTGGACCCTTTGGAGGTGGAATAGAACATAAACCGACGGGCCAGAGTCACCGGTCTCTCAATGGAATATTCCTCCTCGCCATTCAAAGCAAACATGCCTGCAGTATAAATAAAAATCTTTTTGAAAGGAGTTTTGTTACACTCTGTGATATCTTAATAACAAAATAAATAACATTTTTGGTATGAAAAGAAATTATGTTACCATAAGATATACAAGGATACCAGTACGTTCAACAAGGTCAGTATTACCTCAATCAATCAATTAAACAAAACAAGCAAGATATACTACTTAAATGAACATTTTGGAAAATAAACAGTTAAGCTATATGCCCCTGTGAGTATTTTTTTTACCTATTAAGACATCATCTATCTTGACTTCAGCACGGCATCTGTGTTTTGTTCCATTTCGTAGCTGGAGACAGTAATTATATCCACTCCCCAGTTCGACGTATTCTCCTTCTGCTGTCTTAAAATGGCGACCGCCTTCCACTTTGACTCGATAGCCATCAATTTCGAAGAAGTTTTTGGATGCAGGTTTGTACTTTGAAGGAGCTTGGTCAAAAAATATTAAATACATCAGAAACGTACATCAATTTGTTTGGATTATGAAAGAGGAATAGAAATTTGATTTAAGTTGTTTATAAAAAAGCTATAAAATCTCCCCAACATGTTTTCGTTACTCGCAAGTGCACGTATTAACTCTTACCCAAATCTTGGGCGAGCTCTTGTAAATTTTCTTTGATATTCATCAATTCTTCCACCTGTTCTTGCTGACGGTTGGCCTAAATATACAAACAGATACATCCACAAAAAATACTGTGAGTCGATCTAGTTCAAGTATCGTATCATATGAACCTTTGTAACTATTTACTCATATAACAGCCAAGATGCAAACTGCCAGCAGATGAGGATATTCTGTTTTTACTTTTTGTTAGGTACAACTATATGCACTATACTAATGGATGCATAAATCATAGCGCCCTATATGTCAAAGAAAAAAAAAACAAAATATCAAATTGTTATAAGTGACCAAACGTAGAAGCATCCTCACTTACAATTTGATCCAGTGTCACCTTCATCTCCAGCATGCTGCTAGCCTTCTGGTCCAGCTTCTGCAGCAGCTCACTCTGGTGGACACTTTCAGCAAACATGGCTTCAGTCAGCTGCTTTACTATCTCCTCCTTCAGCTGGTCGAGGTTTTCAACGCGGGCGGTGGCTTTGAGAATCCTAGCAATGGCATTTTGGTCGGGGAGGAGGCACTGTATGATATACAATTCTGCCACCTCCAAAACCTAGAATTGGGTTGAAACTTGTGTGGAATGATTCAATAGTGGAATTTGATTAAAAAACAAAGATGGATGACACAATTTGTGACATGTAATAAATTATTTGGGGTGCAAACTATCATGGCCAAGGCACCAATAATTTAGTATGCTTAGACCCCATTCCCACAGATTTTGATCGATCAATCCCTGTGGGGAGTCTCACTAGGTTACTGTCAGCTTAGCCGGCTTAAGCGTCTGTTCCGCTTACTAAAAGCTGAAAGGGGGTAATTAACTGTCGTGCGCGCTCGGCTGACTGCAATTTAGCGTGAACCGCCAGGGAGTTAGGTCGACCCGGATGGATCAATCTAAATTTCTGGGAATGCACTCTTAGGGGCCTACCTCCACAAGCTGCTCCAACAGGAAAGACTGTTCTTCGTTTTTCGCTACCAGAGAACCACCGACAATCACCTCCACATTTCTGATCACTTTCAGTAAGTCCATAGCCTCGGCTCGGAGCGTGGCGTGGGCTTTGAAGATTCCGTATACGCTGCTGATAATCCCCAGGGCAGTCTTGATATAGGGGAGCTCGTCGCCCAATCCGATCGCACCCTTTAAAATATGTTCGCCCACGTTGGTGAGACCAAATTCGTCTGCTCGCTCGAGTGCTTTGGAAAACTTATCGACTACAACCACCACCTTGAAAAAATACTTTCTTGATTAAAAGACAAATTGAAGATTTGGCATTCATGTTACTTACTAAAAGCGCCATTGAAAAGTTTATTTAATCTAATATATTAGGTTTACAAATCCGCCCTGAGTTGACAAACAGATTCTGTTTGCCCTAACTGAAGGTTGGCGTGCAAGTTTGATTCTGAATTTTAATCTTAAGATCACTGATTGAAACAATTGGGTTATACAGACTATACCTCTCTTACTTCACTTTTTAAATGCTTACTTTTTCCTGGTTTGAAACTTCGTCGCTTGGTCTGTCCACAATATCTATGCCGTTGCCTCTGCTGAACAGTTTCATCAGCCCCGCCTGTCGCTTCAGTCGGCGGAACACCAGAGCAAGGACAGCCGCGTCTTTGGCAGATTTCCACAAGGCGACGAAGTCCTTCGTTTTCTTTTTCACGAGGCAACTTTTCATGCATTTGGTAGTCTGTCCAACCTTTTTGAAATATTCAGGGTCTCTATTTTGTTGGTTGTAATACATGTGAAGCTGGTTTTCGACAACTTTTAGTTCCCCACCCAGTATAAGCGCCATTTCAGAGAGCTCTGGAGTCAAGTTTTCTGTAGCCACGGCGTTGTACATCTTGAAAATTTGTTTGACATGCTTGAAAGGCCTTTTCATATCCCAATTATCCTCGTTTTCAATAACATCTTCTGTTTCGGGCTTTGCCTTTAGATCCCCAATGTCTGGAATGGTTGATGCCATCGTTGGTGTCGCTGGTGTTAAGATGGAGTACAGTTTTTGTGAGACAGGGCTTACAACGTAAAGATCCTGAAAAATAAAAGGGTAAATCACGCTACATGAAGAGAGAGAGAGAGAGAGAGAGAGAGAGAGAGAGAGAGAGTAAACAGTTCACACTGTTTTATTTTTGCACAGAGAGTAAATAGGCGACAAAAAAAGTGCTGAATATTTATTCATTTTTTAAAAACGCGAAGGATGTATCGTCTCACTCGTTCACCATACCGTTAAAGTAAAGTTACCACTTCAATCAATAAAACTTAACACCAGCTTTACTATTGTCGAATATGCTAAAATAAATGAAGAAATATATAATATGTTATATAGACGTAACGTTGTCACTTAGTGCCCACCAAGCATCGTTAGATGCTATTCTAAATTTTGTTCTTAGTCAACATTGAGATCTATCTGCAGCGTGTGTGATAACCGTTGAAGGAGATACATGTAATTAGGCGGCAAACCAAGTAGGCGGTAAAGCCCGTCATTTCAATAGCTGAGGTTCACCAGCAGGCGAGAGATATCAGGTGTCAACCCGCGCAATGACCCAAGGTTGAATATAATCATACATAGAAGTCAAAATTGACACTTGGAAAATAAAATTCATACCTACAGGAAGTTGCAAACACACCCTCAGTGACCATCCATCACTCGGGCATTACATAATAACCCTAAGATACCTGGGTCCTAGGTTGTCCTTAACTCCGTTTATCTTCATGTCTGTATGTCTGATCGTCACCAGTCTGACTCAAGTTTTTTTTTTTTCGATGACATTTCCTGGATAAGTCAGAAATGGTTCAACTTAGAAGTGATAAGATTTTGGTGATGATCCATCATTAAATAATCGGTTAATCATTAGTTAATTATTTGTCTTGGTGGGGGTTAGTGCTCTCAGAACTTTTCTCGTTATAATTATTTTGAATCGGTCCCCATTTCATCACAATATTCCAATATATCTCACGAATATGTAAACTTGTTTCCTTAGTTTCATGTAGTTAATACGCCATGTGACTTCTTACCTTATGGACACCATAAAACTTTCGAAAACCCGTTAAAAATCACTGCAGATTCAGATACTTTATTGATTAACGCCGTCACATACAAGGTACAATCAATGACAGCACATGTACTTTTAACATATCACAAACAAATAAATAAAATTATGAGATATAGATATACTGCATGCAATCGTTCACATGATAACATAACTTAATTGCTGCTGATTTAGGACAATATTAATTAGCCCCAAATGATATCTACGTGTTTTCGGGGGCTGACGTTGGTTACTTACACCCTGTTTGCTACGGGCTCGTTCTACGACAGTTGTTCAGCTCTGCAAAAATCCAGAGCTGGTTTTTTTCTACCAGAGGCTTACAGAGTGATGACGTCAAATCTATGGATAAATTTTGGCTGGGCTGTACAGAAAAGTGCATATAAATAGCTATAGATATATATGTAAATATTTAGTGAAAAATTAATCTGAGGTCCTGGTAGAGGACAGGGGCGGATCCCGAGATTTTTTTCTGACAGTCTTCAAAATTATCTTTCTTGATCCATCCTCCATTTGACCGTCTTCTGCCAGAGAAAATTAGATGCCCGTCGATATGTAAACTTAAAAAATTATGACCGTCTTCCAGAAGACCCAGAGAGGGCTTCCGTCCGCCCCAAGAGGGCACATGTATTTATTTCCGGATGATTGTATTTTCCCGCTTTTCGAACGGTATAGCGGGAAAATGTTGTATGGATGACATGTGCCGTTGAAAATGGGGACAAATACTGAATATCTGTGCAATAATTTGATTGGTCAAGCACTGGTTATGCTGAGTAGCTTTAAGGGGCTGGGTCACCATACTTTCTCGCTGGCGACCAAACTAAAGCCTTGGTCACAACCGGACGCACGAAATTTAAGAATTTACGTTCCCTGCGATTTTTTGGGCGTTGCGGAGGCCGTGGAGGTCGTAGAGGAAGCGGAAAGTCTGCTTTGCAAGTCGCAAGGGCCACATGAGGTGTCCTTTCAAGCAGGGACGCTAATTGCAAGGATAGTAGGCTTGTTAAGGACCAAAAAATGGCCAAAGGCTGCATTTTGTAGTACAAATGTCTAACTTGGCATAAATTTTCCTTGGGCCAAAAGAAAATTTTTTATCCAAAGAGACGCCCTCTATCGATACATTAATTAGCATAAATTATGCAAATTAGGTGCCAAAATATATAATATTTCATATTTCCATTAATATTTGGCCTAGAAACATGTATAGATTATCAAACCTGACTAAATTAGGGACAAGGAACCCATTTTTGATCATTTGGAAGCAATTGGTGGCCATTTTGTGCCTCAAATCCAAGATGGCCGCCACCCGCCATTTTGAAAGTGGACATAATTTTGCTATTTTATGTTGAATTTTGAAGCGTTTGGTCTAACTATACTTGATATATATATCGATTCTTACTATTTTGGGGGTGCAAAAGTCATTTTTGATATTGTTATGGTGATAGTAGGTGATTTGAAGGAACAAAGAGGGTGTTTTAAGTGCCTACCAAGATATGTGTGAACGCTGCAAAACCATGGATATTAATAACCCGTATTCAAATATATCTCAATGCAATTTTTTGTTATATACCATCGCTATTGGACTATATTATGAGCAAAAAAACCCCTCATTTTTACCATTATTGAGGCCATTGTGGCCGTTTTGTCCTTCAAATCCAAGATGGCCGCCAAAAACCATTTTGAAATTGGGCATAATTCGCTATTTTGAAACTATATGTATTACATCTTTGTAGATGAGTAATACGTCGTTTTATATTATTTTCTGGTGCAGAATACATTATCTGTTTCATGAAATGTGAGTACAAACTATTTTAGCCTCCAAAATCAATATGCATGTAGGCTTAAGTTGTCAAATAGTCTAATTAGTACATGTAGTCTAATTAGTACAAAATGTTTTATTAAATCCTAAAGAGCTTGAAACAAGCGTCAAAGACCAAAATGGCTTAATTAAAGGTAAAGAATACATACTTGATGCTTTGGAGACAATTGGTAGCCATTTTGATCCTCAAATCCAAGATGGCCGCCAGTCACAATTTTGAAATACGGGTAAGGCATAACTCATCAATTTGAAGCTATTGCTCTTACACTAGCATGTTATACATCGTTTCTTATCATTTGGGTTGTAGAAGTCGTGTCTTATCTCTTCTGAGATATAATACAAAAAGAAAATATTACAAGGCTCCAACACCAATACAGGCTTACGTCTTCACCTTCGCTTGTATACGTCTTAAAGTCAAATTTGTGCAAAAATATGTTATATAACAATTATAAAATGGTTTTGCCAGACATAGATTAAGTGCAAGAGACCAGCATGGCTGTTTCGACTTTATGGTGACTACTGTTAGCTATTCTGTTCTTCATATCCAACAGCCTGTCACTATTTTCAAATTATGGCATAATTTACCTTTTTGAGCTGTTGGACTTTCATATATGATCGTAATACATCAATTGATACTATTTTGGAAGTACGTAATTAATTTCCGGTGTTATTCTGGTGACAGAGGATAATAACAAAGGCATAAGGTGTTTTAAGATGATTCCAAGATGAATTTTCCTGTAGTTGTCATATACTGTAGATGTTTTGTGCTTGTTCGTCCATTGGAAACAATGAGAACTATGTAGTTGCCTTATGGATTACTATTGGTAGTGAGATGACTTGGCCAAATCATGCTAGGAATGATCACTGGCACTGTCAACTAGGAAAAGAGGCTGCTTCCTCGACTTTTTTGCTTTATCCCTCTTGCCTACCTGCGCAGCTGCTGCTTTCTAGTTGGTTTTGCAGATTCCTTCTTTTGTATAAAGATACCACTTTCCTCTGATGCGACATGTTCTCATGCATTGATGTTTCTCTGGAAACTGGATTTTTATATATTGTTTGGCTGTTTCTCATAGGACACTGACAAAACCTCAATTCTTACTGGCTGTTGTCTTATTGGCCTACCAGAGCTGATCATGCATGTTTTTTTTTTTTTTTTTTTTTTTTTTTTGCTGTGCTGCTGGATGATTTTGCAGACAAGATCTGGAGCTATTTTAAAGCAAAGTCCATTTGCTTGTCTTTCACGGGCATTTTCGCATCAATACAACTAACCAAGTTCTATAGTATTATAAGACGACACATTTTTCACCCTTCAAATTTTCTGGATTATATTTAGCATGCAAATGCAAGCCCCAGTGACTGGGACATAAATGTACATGTGGCTTTTTGGTTCACATTGACCAGTAAAAGATTAATAATATAATACCACTATGTATATATATTTATTGCTTACCTTTAAATTATTCAGTATCTTTTAGTGGATGGTCACTTAAGATAAATCTAGATGATATATTTGAGCATGTGGTTCGGGTTCCACATTTTTGTTACAGACTCAACGAAACTCATCTTGGAATTTATTTTACAACCTTATATTACAGTACCTTTTTATTATCTTCTGTCACCAAATTAGCACCGGAAAATTACTTTTGAGCCCCCAGAATAGTACCATTTTACCTAATACAAGCCCACAGTTCAAAGGTTATAAATTACACCAAATTATTAAAATAGCGGCATGCAACCAACACTTGGTTTTGATCAAAATAATGGCTAACAATTATCCTCATGCGGTCAAAGATGTATTATTTTGCTTTAATGCAGCCATTTTGTTTGCTGACACTTGTTTTATTGTTCGGGCAAAAGCAGTTTTGAACTAATTGGATTACTAATTGTACATATAAACTGCAGGCCCATGTGGCGACTGAATCCCATATTTATTTGGAGGCTTATAAAAGTTTCTATTTACATTTTATGAAACCGAAAATGCATTCTGCACCAGGAAATAATCAAAAATGACGTATGGCACGCTTATGAAGGTGTGATAGTTTCAAAATGGTGAATAATGCTCAATTTGAAAATGGCGTATGAGGGTCATCTTGGATTTGAGGCACAAACTTTATGAAACAAATAATGTATTCTGCACCAGAAAATAATATAGAACGACGTATTACTCATTTACAAAGATGTAATACATATAGTTTCAAAATTGCGAATTATGCCCAATTTCAAAATAGTTTTTGGCGGCCATCTTGGATTTGAGGGAGAAAACGGCCACAATGGCCTCCATAATGGTAAAAATGAGGGGTTTTTTTGCTCATAATATAGTCCAATACCGATGGTATATAACAAAAAATTGCATTGAGATATATTTGAATATGGGTTATTAATATCCATGGTTTTGCAGCGTTCACACATATCTTGGTAGGCACTTAAAACACCCTCTTTGTTCCTTCAAATCACCTACTATCACCATAACAATATCAAAAATGACTTTTGCACCCCCAAAATAGTAAGAATCGATATATATATCAAGTATAGTTAGACCAAACGCTTCAAAATTCAACATAAAATAGCAAAATTATGTCCACTTTCAAAATGGCGGGTGGCGGCCATCTTGGATTTGAGGCACAAAATGGCCACCAATTGCTTCCAAATGATCAAAAATGGGTTCCTTGTCCCTAATTTAGTCAGGTTTGATAATCTATACATGTTTCTAGGCCAAATATTAATGGAAATATGAAATATTATATATTTTGGCACCTAATTTGCATAATTTATGCTAATTAATGTATCGATAGAGGGCGTCTCTTTGGATAAAAAATTTTCTTTTGGCCCAAGGAACATTTATGCCAAGTTAGACATTTGTACTATAAAATGCAGCGTTTGACCTCTTAACAAGCCTACTAGGAGCGATGGCCGTGGAAATGGTACTCATTTGTTGAGTTTTTCTTGCTCCCTGTGTACGTGGCACACACTCACCAAGGGGTGCATTCCCTAGATTTAGATCGATCCAGAGATTTAGATTTAGATCGACCTAACTCCCTGGGGGTTCACGCTAAATTGCAGTCAGCCGAGCGCGCACCATAACCACGATTGAGCCGGCTAAGCTGACAGTAATCTAGTGAGACTCCCCACAGGGATAGATCGTTCTAAAATCTTTGGGAATGGGGTCTAGGTCCCAACCATGTTTAAACGCACGGTTTTTAGGTTCCTTGAGTCCGGCTAGGACGTAGCTAGATCGCACGTAGCGGCTGTTGATCATGTCGAAAAGTTTCTACGTGCTGTTTGCGTCCTCCAGAAGTCGCACGATGGACGTGCTCCTCACGTTCGAACTCCCACGCTTTCCCCATTTTTTTAAGCCGAAGATCACACGTAGCAACCCGTACGTTCGGTTGGAACCTAGGCTTTACGAAGGGAATGCAACACACGGCGGAAGTAGTGCCCTTTTGCGTCAGTTTTTGCTGTTCGGTTGGAACCTAGGCTTTACGAAGGGAATGCAACACACGGCGGAAGTAGTGCCCTTTTGCGTCAGTTTTTGCTTCACACTTGCCTCACACGTTTGTGGTGACGTATTGACGGCGTACGTCAGTTTTGCTTCCTGTGCTCCTTTTCTTGCTTCTTCCTCCTCCCTTTTTTCTACTTTGTAAGCTTCTTTCTCTTGCCTTTTGGAAGTATATTAAAAATAAATTGAGCAATAATTTGAAAAAAATTGAAAATTGTTGCACACGTTACACAGTCGACGTTCATTGTAAAGAGACGAGCGTGCGTCGTGAGCACGCCTTTTATACACCAGGCGTGGGGGTGACGCACGTGCGACGCATTCCCGGTGTGCTCTCGACTTTATTCGTTAGTTGTGAGGGCGTGCGCCTTACTCAACACACAAAGGGCACTTGCTCCTTCATTGCCTGCGACGTGGGTCTTGCACAACGCTCGTCTCTCTTGCTAACTCCGTACGATGGGAGCAACTTACGATTGTGGCCTCGCTGTTCGCAGGCTATTCGTAGAAACTTTTGCACGTGTCCAGCATCCTCCGTGAATTTTTACTGTCTAAAATGTTTTTATTCTGAGCTTTTTCTCATGGGATGCCTTGTGTAAAAAGCAAAGTTGTTATAAAGGGGGAACGTTACGAAGAGAAAATATATAAGTATTTATTACAGTGAAATTGGTAGAATAATTAAAATATTGATAATTTTACGGAACAATAATTCATATTAGTAGATTTATAAGTTATGTTTATGTCACCCAAACAATCAAATTTACAACTGTTCTTTATTCTTTTGATAGTAAATAATTAGGTTTCAGCGTTTTGGTCGGGTCACGCAAATGTTATATGTGCGCTATTTGGTATGTTTTGATTAAAAATGGAGGTAACACAACCGGTTTTTACTGCACTGTCCTGGCCTATGTATGTGTGATTATTATATGTATTTCCCTTTGAAAGGCTCAGCCGCTGCTTCAAATGTAAGTGATATGGGTGTGCGTTTTAGGGGCGGGGAGGGGGGCATTCTTTCCATATTTACTGGTTTATTGGACCCCTTCCCTAAGCAGTCGGTACAATGGACTGGTTTCATAACAAAGTTATTACATAATTCGTTATTATGTCACAGTCTTGGAGGACACGCGCACTACAGTTCTATTCCTATGCGTTTAAATAAAAGTATCAGTCATTATTGTTCGTTAAATTAGAGTCAATTCAAAAGTACAAGGTGGGTCAAGGCTTCTATCCGGGTCGGTCGAATGTTTTTTAATGTTTCTGATGAGCTACGTTGTGTACTACAGCGGTATAGAGCTTGGACGAATTGCTTGTCCACACTGAGAGGGACCTGTTCCCTTGGAGGGTATTTTAGCTGTCATTAGGCCACCACGTTGCCTTTGTTTTCGATCTAACTTAAGTATCTAGCATGTAAGGTCAAAAACTGAGGCAATCCAGGAGCAACAGTGGTAGACTACCAACCATCGATTAGTAATATGGATCGAGCAATTGTGACAAATACTAGTACATGTAGACCACTGAAGCGGCAAATTGAAGATGTATATTTGCAAATATCTTCACTACATACTGCCCTCGACCTACACTTAAATATATAGCCCATTATACATTATATATGAATGCATATAAGCGCACATAGTGCACTGGTATAGTGTCAATACTGGACAATTTCTCTACTTGAAATAGGCAACGCTGACAGAAATGAAGCCGAGTGTTTGAAGGGAAGATACATAAATACGTTACCTCACTTCCTCAGCTTTATTTTGAATCTTCAGAAATGTCTCATCCGACTAATTTGAGTCCGATTATCCTGAAAATTTTACAGCCTGATGTCAGTGGTTGTTGACTGGTGAGCTTGTTTAAATGCACCAGAGAATCGCAATGGCACTTTAGTATTTGGTACACATCATTTCTCCCACGGACGAGTCTAAATTCGTGGACCTGTCTCCCCTTGTCCCTCTGTGTGTGGATTATACAATGTATAGGGACGTGTTTATCCAAGTGAAAATTGACGTCCTAAAAGCAAGGGCAAGTCACTTACATAATCACCGAGTGTCGTGAATAATGTAACTACAAGATGAATAAATCCGAATAATGCAAGAAATGTCATTTTCTATAGTATTCTCTTTGCCCGCAAGGTCCGTGCAGAAGGATTAATCCAGATTTAGCTTACATTTCCATTTGGATTGTGTATACAAAATTCTTTACCACAATTTGAGAGTTACATGAACTTGGCGCGTGCTTCATAAAAATTTGCTATAAGATAATTTTCTCATTGTTTGGGCGGAAACCATGGATCTAGAACCCCAAATATTATCTAAAATTGTAGGCACCAAGTTGTTTCATTTCCCTTCTCTTTTTTATGTCAAACCATCCTTTATTGTCTTTTCGCCGTATCGGACTGAAAACAATTGGGTTACTTTTTTCGTCTTTTACTTGCTGACATTTCTTAACGAAGTAATCGACTAATTAACGGTCGACGTTCTAGTCTGCGCTCATTTTCTCCATAAAATCAACCGCCAGAAGGTAAATTTGACACGAGAGATATTATCAAAGGGTTTGCTATTCTCGTGATACTGTAGCGTCCGAGTACAAGAATGAGTTTCCGTTTGTTATATAACTTGCATTCGGACGTCAATCAGTTTGGTTCGTGTAAGTATCACAAGTGAAAATCTTCACAAGAGGGTCCCATTGGGGGATGGGGGGGGGGGGGTTACCAAGAGTGACCACACTTCACGGGAAATAAAATCATCAAATCACATATTATTGTTAATAAAACTTTTTTCGTAACTCATAGAAAATGCAAGTCCGGCGAGTTGTAAATCACATATAATCGAGTACAATAATTTCGTTTCACGAAGGACAAATAATAAAAAAGCTGCATTCACAAGCCATGGAAGTGAGCTGCTTCACGGATCATTAAGATCATTCCTCTACCGGTACGTGTCAGATACATAATCTCCAGCTCTCAACTGTTAAATCACCCTATTGTAGTGAACGTTATAATGGACGCCGGTTTAAAGCTGTCATTAATGCTGTGTTGCCCTCCCCCCTGCAGGGAGTTGACATGCTCATGAGCGTGGGAACAGAACGACTCTTATAGAACCCATTATAGCATTCCCTTTGCTAGTCAGGACTGTTCAGGGAGGAATAATCCAGATAAGGGCTATATTTACATGGGTTTTCTATACAAAATTCTTGACTACAATTTACAGTTATATATACTTTTTAAAACAATGTTTATTCATAGGAAATGGAGGCAAAGCGCTAAAAGCATTAGATGCTCCCCGTGTAGAACAAAATTAACGCACACAACTAAATACAAACATTAGAGATCAGATTTCAGTACTTTGTGTACTTGGGGCATGGCTCAACTGTAAAATCACCCTAATATTGTAGTGAACGTTATAATGGACGCCGTCTGTGTTGTACTCCCCCCCCTCGCCGCAGGGAGTTGACAGGAGCAACTGGACTAACAAAGGGGTTTCACTTGACACAACTATCCAACCGACCTCTTCCATGATTTTCCAAAATAATTTTAACTTCCATAAACGCCGGCTCAAATGACAAGGGCTACAGTGATATTTCAACTTCATATTCAGTAACTTTATTTTATTTGACATTTGTACAGTGATCGACGTTGAAGTAGATTTCCACTACTAGTATATCGAAAAAATTATGTACATTGAATATGCAATATATAAAGCACGAGTCAAAAAGGTGCACTTGAAATACACGAGTAGGGAGCAAAGTATGGGTGGACTTGATACAGCTGACATTTAATATAGAATATTGTTTCCAAATTATTTTTCTTCGATTATACCCTTTTGATAATCTCTCCAGTGTCACATCAGTTCTTCAATTTAATTCATCGATGAAGTATTACAAAAAAAAAAAAAAAAAAAAAAAAAAAAAAGCCTGGTTTTTAGTTATAAATAGACCATTGAATGCGTTATTTGGATCTCCATATTTCGAAATTATCAACTGTTACACGTCACATGGTGACGATCAGATTGTGACCATCTTTTGTTGCTTTACAGGCTAGGCTCTCTACCCAACAAATTTTTACAGAACAACATTTATTTATTTCATAGTTTTATGAAGCAAAATATCCATCACTAACAATAGCTTGAAGTCACTTGGTCATCCAATATTCAGATTTCATCGGTCAGATTTCATCGGTCAAAAACCCTTGCCGATAAACCCTTGCGAACCAGTTCGTGGAGGTCCGAAGCCAGCAATTTCATAAGGGTGGTTCTTTTTCCATGAAAACTTCATGTACCTAGATCAAATTCTACTCTTTTTCTGACAAAGAGGGGTGTTCTTTCGAAACACCCATTCCCCTGGCTACGGGCTTGACGTAAATAATGTAGCTCATTTATCGGCAAGGGTTTTTGGCCTCTATTTCCTCCCTTCCTCATTTACCCCTTCTCCTGTTTAGTGGCGCCCTCTACGAGCGCTGTTGTTTTTCACGCGGCAAATCATAAACCAGATGAGTTGCGAGCGTGGCAACCCAATCTAAGATTGATTGCTGTTTAGTTATTATTATTATTGTTGAAAAACGTTTTCAGAGTCACTTGAATGAATGCTGGGTAATGAAAGTTTGTGTGAGTATTTGTAATTTAATTTGATTTTATACTTATATACTGAAACATGTATCTACTGCATTTCTTTGTTCGTTCAAGAAGTTTCTTATGCATTTACCTTGATTACGTAATTTAAGCTTTTTGCATTATTATTGTTACCTTCATCATTGTAATTCTTTATTTAATTATAAGTTCATCATACAATAGGTTAATAAACGACTATTCCTACCGTTCTCGGTCAGTTGTTTAACAGATGTAGTCTATTTATTCAGTTGTCTCTGTACAATACACATGAAACATGGACTATCTTATCTTGTGGACTGAAAAGCGAATGAAGGTTTTCTCATATCACTGTCAAATCCATCAACTGCTCAATCGGTACAAGGAATTATCCCCTCTAATTCCTTGGCCAGTATCACCAGTTCTTCCATCAGAATGGTTGGCATTCTAGTATAAAAAGTGCTTTTGCTTCATTACAGTTAAATAGCAATACCTTGTACTTGTAGCACCACCAAAAGCACTAGTACTCCTTTTAACATTTAGGTCTTTATTTCAATGGGAGTTACAATACACAAGATGCTAGCATCTTTACAGCCTTTAAACATTAATGGTTTGTTAAGTAATCGGCAAAATAAAACGATTCGTAAGGTGAGTTTCTAAAGCATACTTTACCGTTTAATCAAGATCTCCTTCAGACTGATAGATGAAAAATGTAATCTGTAAAAAACACGGAGTTACTGTAGGATGACATAAAACAAGGCGGATCAGCAAAACGACACATTTCAAACTTGGTAACATAAGTGCACAAATCAACATGGCTTCGAAATTCGCCGAATTGTAGGCAGGCTTAGGGCTCGCTAATTGTGCAGTTGGAATCGGTGTGGGCCATGATCATTGGTTTAAACTGAACCAGCATGACGAAGTACGTCACAAATATCCCGAAAAGCTGTAAAACAAAAGATGAAAAAACGGTAAATAAAGGCACGTGGGGCATACTGTGTAGTAACGGAATACAATTTATGTCTGATAACTACTAATTAATCCAAATGACTTAGTTAAACACTGGTATTTTGGATATGACGGTTTGGCCTTATATAATGAATTTCGATGGCAACGACATGAGTTTAAAAATGTACACATGTTTTATTGTTTTTTTGCAATTGGGTTAGTACAAGTACATTTTGGTATTAAGCGTTAAGTAGCGTAAGCATAATCAAATGCAATTTCATTAAGTATGTTACGTCAGTAATTCCACCTATAGTTTTAATAATAATAATAATAATAATAATAATAATAAACAAGTGAAAAAAATCTGGGTCCAAGAAGAGCTTAACGTTTTCATTTTGCAGTACACTTGCTTTGATGATTGCTAAATTGCTAAAATTGCGGACGCTGTAGTACGTCAACACGGGACATTACCGTTAAAAGTGTTGGTCGGTCGATGACAAACATTCTGTAAGCACTAAATCCTATAGGGTCTCCTGACAGCTTGGACATAAAGATCTGCAACTAGACAGAAAAGTAACATTCAGCCTTAAGCTGCGTTCGGGTCGCTTAAACCCAGTGCGAGATTCATGGATGTCGGGTTCTAGATTTTAAATAAGTCCACAGAGCACGTGTTCTAATTCCCCCCCCCCCCCCCCTGCATACACACCTCGAGTGTTCATTCTGTCATCTTGCAAACCGTCTGCTAATGAGGAGAAAGACTGAACTTTGTTAACCATGGTATGAACAAGCCGCATATACACTGTATCTGTGTAAAATGCTAATCGCTAAATAATGTTGGGCTGCCACCGTTCAATCTATATTTCTTGTTGCATATGTTTATCACATGAAGGGAGATGCTAGAATACTATCAAATAAACCGTTAAGGCGCAGTAAACGGAAGCATATATAATCACTGATATAACCTGCTACAATATAATCAAATGACAACCTTAACAACCAACGGAATATGTTTTTGAAATATTAATTTAATAGTATGTTTCTGTGAATATGTTTGGAAATACCCATTCAGGTCAAATGAAACTGTAGTCTCTCTGTGCAGGCTTATGTACATGTACATTAGTATTAAACAAGGGTTTTTTGCCTGATGAACAAGAGAAACATTGGATGCTAATACCTTTATTAATGTCTTTTCCTTTTCAATCTTATTCAGTTCTATTGTGTGTAGTTCGTCAAGTGAAGCGTGTGCCTGAAAGAAAAAATTAATTAAAAAAACACTAAATGTAGATTTTTACATTCTGTGTACGCACTGTGAATTTAATGAACGTGCTTTATGAGATTTGGTGGGAACAGAGCGACTCTAAATAGAACCCATTAAAGTTCCCATTGAGGTCTAGCAAGGAGTTCTAGTTCTGTCAAAGGGGATTACACACTACGGGGTGGAGCCCATATGCCGGTTTCTCATTGAGTAATCTCCTTTTGTTAGAACTCCTTGCTTCAAGCAAGGGCCAGTCACATATATAAATAGGGGTGACATAACCACGGAGGACCCTGAATAATACGCGTCTTATATGTACTTAGGGCGTGCCTCAAAAGAAGTTGTTATTATATAATTTTCTCATTGTTTGGGCGAAAACCATGTATCTAGACTCCCCCCCCCCAAAAAAAAAAAAAAAAAATTAAGGAAGACAGTTTTCTTCTTTTTAAATAGCAACAAGACAAATGAATAGAAGCCGTATTTTGCTCGAATTTGTACTTAAAGCGAAGAAACAAGAAATTAAGACTGACACATTGAACGAAATGCAACCTATCAACTTACTGAATGAGACGTCCTTTTTAGTAAAATTTTTAGTGTTAATTCATGTAGCAACAAAATTAATCTGTGATGAGCGTTTTACCGCAAAGCAATGTTCATTTATTAAGCTTACACTTATCTGTCATGATAACCTTTTTAAAGACCGGCTTAAAATTTGAATGGCCTACATTTAAAGGTTAATATCGAATCATGAAAATTCAATTTTCTCGAAAAAATGTAAACTTTTTCTGAAAGTCAAAACTTATGCAATCTAAGAAGGTACACAATGAACGATTTATATAAGAAAAGTTAATTTTCCAGGAAATTTCAACAATTTTCCCTAAATCACCAAGGTATACTTTATACAAGGTATACCGTTCACAAATATGCAACTCATACGGTCTTTTGAATTTTAATTATCTTCTAGTTTTTGAGTCTATTCTTGTTACGGATATTCAGCCTGTTGAATTGCACTCTGGAATTGGAAATGTAGATCTCAAAAACGGGTTTATGGTTTGCAATTTTTTCAACAGTTTTGGTTAGGCCGTACAGTGTACCTTGGTAATAAAGGGTGAAATGCTGAAATTTCTAGTTTTCTTTTTTCATTAAGTTCTAACGCACAAAACACGCCTTAAAATGATATGACATATTATAACATACTTGTATATTCACGGACCCCCCTCCTACTGCAATGGTGGTCGCGTTAGCGACAGCGACTATCAACCACATAGAGACAGCCGCCAAAGATTCAAACGCTGCTCCTCTTTGCACGAGGTCGATGAACATGTAGAGCAAGAGGCAGGTTCCCAACAAGTTCACTGCCATACTGGTTCCGATGAGAACCGTAAATGTGTCGTCGGCAGTTGCCATCAGTTTACAAATTTTGAGATGCCTGTTCATGTACACATCGACATCAAAATCATTTGAAGTTTCATTGAATTGCCGAACCGCTCTTTTGAGACTTCGGTTAAAGTCTCGATACATCGAATGTATTACCGTTGCAACAGCATAGCATGCTACAATCGGGAACACCCAATCTATGCATAAAAATGTAAAAATTATTGATCGAAACACTCTCAGAAGGACGTTTACTGCTGGGTGACTTGTATTTACAAACGAGTGGAAAGGTGCAAATAGCATTTCCAAACTATACAAAGCCCCTGTCGGATCCCATGTACTGTAAACATTGTAAGGCACACTCAGTAGAAAAACTGCCCACCCAATCATAGTGTACACTGCCACTCGACGTTGCAAGTACTTTTTTGTCAAAAGTTCGGGAAACTCTTCATAGATGGCGTTCCAGTGACTAAAGAATGCCGAAAAAAACCGCTTTCTACAAGCTCTAAACATAACGACAGCATTCATTACACATAAGAAGTGCCAGCTCATATAATTGATTTTTGTTATGATCAAGTGCTCTATATTTGGTGCTGAGAACATTGTAAAACGGAGTAAGAGATCGCTGAAAACAGTAGCCAAAACCCCAGCAGAGTACACCATTAAAACCGACAGCTTAGTACGCTCACGTCCTTTCAAATCCTCGTTCGTTTCGGGAGCAGCCACACGTCCGCCCTGGTCGTACCCGTAGTACAAGCCGAATATCTTCAAAGAAATGATGAGAGGCTTAAACACATTCTGTAAAGTGACGCCATTTCTGGTGATTCCTTTCTTTTTCTGCGACGCGGAAGAAACATCCCAAACTGCTTTTGATTGTGGAATGTTTGGGTCAGTTATCACAGAGTTTCCGTCCATTGTCAGTGTAAACGTAGTGCCTGTTGCAGCACTTTTCGTTTGCCCGTTTGAAACCTGCGGATCGAGCCTAATTGCTCTTAATATATAAGAATCGAGGAGTATAGGGGAATGGATTACGATCTCTATGGCAATCTTCAGTAAATGTATTTTTGTTTAATCAAGGCTCCGACAGGATTACAATATTTGATTTGATTGTCCTGTTTCTATATACACACAATTTTTGAAAAAATCATTTTTGTGTGGACACCTTACTGATAATTCGTGATAACCAATGCCTTAACTGTGAAGTAAATTTACAAATGGCTAATGGATAGTCTTTTCTTCAGAATAGATGCTTGATGTACGGCTCATATAACTTAAATTTTACCAAACTCTTGTTGAATAGTGTAAAGCTGCGTGACAAAATGGTAATCGATTTTCGTTTTTTTCCGGTTAGGGTAGTTTATGCCCATTAGCAGGGTCCAGAAAGGAAGCAGTTGACAACGGAGAAACACGATCCAGCAATTTTGAAATATTAACTTAGGCCAACTATCTCGTAATGTTTATAAAGATACAACAGATACAATGAGAACCACACGCTGATTATATCCTATAAATATTGAGTTAACACAACTAATGGTTATTTGAGCTTTTTTGAAGTGGGTAATGTAAGCTGCATTGTCCATGAATTAATTATACACAAGTTAACAGCACCTTTCGAGGAGGTAACCACGTTGATCATATTTTTTAGAAAGAATCTGAATCAGCGGTCTGGCATCCTCTGGACACTGAACAACTCCATGGTTCAAGATTACAACTCCATGGTTCTAGATTTTTGTTTTATAACAGTATAGTGAAAAATATTTACACACACATTTATATTGCCACAATAATCAGTGCCAGTATCTTTTCACAGGACATATAGAACATATTACTATATGCATTTAAAATGGTCTCAAAAGAATCATAGTTCCCATTGGATCTGTGAATAGTCATATACAAAAGTATTCATTGTGAAGAGTTAAACGTATTGGGTAAGTCTTTCACATATTTTTGGCGACATTACCCCACCCCAACAAAAGGAAGAGGACAATATTGGATAACAAAATGTAATAGTAACAGCAAAAATGCTTTACTTGGTCTTGGCCACTTTACCGTATAATGTTGACAAGATCTTTAAGTGTGATAAAAAAATTAACAACTTGTGTAGACATGTAAATAAGTTCTTTTCAAAATGTCAACAACATATTCAATTATTTAGCAAAGATGTCTTCTTTTCATGTGAAGAGATGTGGCTCTGATCATGAGCGGTTGTCTAGTTGTCTAGGTGTTGGTCTAGTCCTTAACATCCACCATTTACTTCACATTCAGTCTCAGTCACTAAAGTAAAATGAAACTGGCAGTAAATTTAGAATGAAAATGCCACATTCTGTCACTTTCACCCATGACATATCTTTAAGTAAAATTTCAGCAAAGTTTTTTGAATAAATAAATAAAAAGAACAATCCCAATCCCTTAACAAATTCTCCACATTTATTTCATCTTCGTCTTAAATTTAAAAATTCGTTAGCGGGCAATGTCGTAACTTTAAACGCCACCGATGCTTGCAGTCAAGGTTTATGTACATGTGCAGTATTATATACTGTATGTGCAACTAACAGAATTGTGCTTTCAGGTTTGACTCACCACAGAGGCCATTGTTACAGGGGTTCTCCAAATGCATATTGGTGGGGCAAGCACTGCAAGGTACACCGCTGATGTAGGGCTTCTGTCCTTGGTAGTTACCGCTGGATTGAATACAATGTTGAAGGTTCAATAAAAGTCCATCATGACATCAATTTCAATTTTGACCAGTTACTACCCTGAATGTCTATGTACAAACTTGGTCACTGTCTTCCTCACCAAACAGAAATCTACCGAACTTGCCATTGGCCAAGATGATCTGGCACTAGCTAAGGAAAATCGTTATGGTCAAGAATACTAGTACATTAATTCTGGGCTACGCATATGCCACAGGAGACCCACTTTCAGACATGAATTCATGAATTATAAGGGCCTCCTTACTAGTAGATATTTTTAATGGTATCCTTTGAGAGGGTGATTAGCACTTACCCTGGGTAGTAGTTGCAAACAAGGATCCAGTAATACGGGAAATCCTCCCCACACGGAGACTGGTCACTCTGGCAAGCAGAGTAAGCGCACCCAAGTCTGAAGGAATTGGCCCAGGCAACCTGGAATAAAATACAAATAGGAGGACATTAAATGCACAAGCGAGTGTCGGACCTTTATCTACCAAACATTTCTTCCCAGAAATTTCTTTTAGTTAATCATCAAGGTATACCATTTCCAAAGCTGTTTACCAAATTATGATCAACAAAAATCTTTTCAAATTTAAAGTTTTTGATTCACTATGATAGGTCTGGCATAGTTCACTCGTGACGATAATAATTAGTAATTTAAAGATAAAATACGGTTTATAGACCGTAGTTTTTTCATCGAGTTTCGGATAAGGTATACCTAAGTGATAAAGTGTAAATTGCTGACATTTCCATTTTTTCTTCATATTATGCAGTATATAGGTCTATGATTCATGAATTCACTTTTATACACCTTGAAGGTTTTTTTTCTGCCTTACTTGGTGCTTTTCACAGAGTAAACAATTTTAGCACATTTCTGATCCGTTACTGTTAAATATTTACGCTAGTAAAAACGTATGATTCCATTACCATTACAACTGGAATGTTGTTAGAAACGAAAAATATTTAATCTCTCTCTTACTTGAGTATAATGCCCACAGATGCGCTGAGATGCGCAGGTATTTGTATCATAGGTATAGTCTTCCTTTTCACGAAACCAATACTCCACCGCTTCCCCAGTAAAGTTTTCAGGCCGAATGTTACTAGTGCTACAATAGACGTAAAGGTTTTGGCCAATCGCCTGGGTGTTAATGTCCGCAGAGCATGTGTCTATGAGACTGGAGTGACCGTGGGCGAAGAGGCATTGGTTAATGTATTCTTGGCCGTCACAGTCAGCGAGGTCGGGGTCCCACATCTAGAATATAGTACTACAATTTCAACAAACGTACCAGTAAGATGTTGAGAAGATTGGGTAGCAACTGCTTCCAGCCTGTCAAATGATTGCCCCCTGCAATTTTAAATGCCTTGTGCTGGTCAAAGTAAGACAGAAAGTCCAAAACAACTGGCTAAATATTCAGGGTTTTTATTTGATCAATTTGCATTTCCATTCTAAAGAAAGCAAAAAGAAATGAGATGAAAACCTGGATAGTCATGATTTGATAATTATCCACGTGTTATTTGACTATTTGTCCCAGATCAAAGCGAGTTATTTTCATACCATCTGAAGCATGTTCTCGGCTGGAGGCTGCACCATTTTTCTGGCTAGATTGTGGTAGTTGAGGATATCCGTCTTCTCTGTCGCATTAAGCAAATTTGACGGGCACCCGCCACACGGCGACGACAGGGATCTCTTTGCTCGCATTCCGGAGAAGGAAGTGGACGCTTAACCAGAATATTTCACATCATTTAAAGACGCAATATCAGCGTTATGGCACTACAGGTACCATAAGCGTTTTAACATTGTTCAGAACGTTCATTAGTAAGTAAAGTGATGCCATTTAATTATTAGCTTAATCTATTCTGAGTCGTATTCGCCGGCAGAAATTGAATATCATTAGGGGGTATAATTCAAAAAGAGTTAGAGAGAGACGGGGGCGTTTGAGTCAGTGATGCGCACATTTGAATAATACTTGCAGAATTGCTTTGTAAAGTTGATCAATTAATGTTCACTTTTTGCTAACCATACACGTGTTCACTAAATAAATGTTACTAACAACGACAATAATAATAATAATACAGTGGCGGATTTAGGGGGGTGTCGGGGGGGGGGGGGTAGGGGGGGTTGGTCCTGCCCCCCACCCTTCGATTTCTGATAAAAAACGCACCAAACAATGTCTACTTGAATCATTTGCCCTCCAAAACACCAATTGTTATCGGGGCCATCGAGCGTGCCCCAAACCTGACGCCAAGGAGGTGAGGTGAGGCCTCGCAATCCGAGGCTTGTCAATTCCTAAAAACCGTCCTCCCTTTAAAAAATTCCGGATACACTGTGTCATTGATACACTATATATTATCCCATACAAACCTGCATTTAATGCCGTTATGCCGATAATGACGCAAGTCAGACCACCAAGCAGAGACTTCTGATTCTGAATCAAATTATGAATGTTAAAAATAAAATATTTAATTTGATTTATATGTTAAGTAAAACAAGAAGAAATAACGTTGTAAACAATATACATGTATATAGCTGTAACTTTACACTAAGTAATTAAAGGGGGATAGTGCTGTTATATATAAACGTACGCGTCCCGTCCAGTACCCGTTCTATTATGGAAACGGATACCTGAGGAGGAATAGAAGATAATACGCTTACCTTGCCAAATACAAATATGTCCACGTCTTTGGTAATGTATTTTATGGTTTTATGATAGTTAGGCTTTATTGTCCATGGAATTTTATTATCGCGGACCAGGACCTTTGCCTCGAGGAGGATAAGGGTTTTTAACGAGCACCCTGGACTTCAGAAAATTGATGCTACATACTATGTTTTTTTTTCTATGAACATCAGGTTTCCTTCAACTGAGTGGCAACATAATATGAAAATAGTAACTCAAGGCCCTTACGAAATTTTTTATAGAAGTCCTATAGGGCTCCGTGGGACTTTAGGACGTCCCATAGGACCCTAGGCTTTTGAGGCATTTTCCTATAGAACGCACTAAGTTGCCTTTGGTAAATTTCTGTTAGGAATTAACAACAGGCTAGGGTAAGAACTGGCCGAGGAGAGCTTAATTCATAGGAAGCTGACTAGCTCTTTTGCCAAATGGCAAAGGTTGGCAAGAGTCTCAGACGAGCACTTAAATCGCCGCCAAGTTACACCGTACATGTACCATGCACATGTTAAGACAATAGTCCCAAAGGCTCGATGGTCATTCTAACAATTTTCTTGACACGCAAGCATCTCAAACACTATATGAATATGGTTCATACATGTAGTTTCATGGCGATAAGTATTATTCACAAAATATAAAAAAAATTGAGAATGAAGTTTTTTATTTTAATTTTGAAACTACTTTGTCAATGAGAATGTTAGAGTATCAAAATTAAATAAAACAATAAACAATAGTCGTAAAACAGGTATGAATGTCAGTGAGGGTAATCTTGATCCTAAAATGGGCATGCCTTTGTAATTTCATCATTTCACAAAATCGAGATTTCTTTAAAATAGGTACATACAAATGTCTTATACGACACGAATAAATTCCACTTGCAATGAAAGACAGAAAATATCTGTGCAAACATCTTTTTTTTTTAGAAAATTGTGTAACGATGCTCATTGGAATTCCTTTCATTTACTCTAATACTATCTGATACCATATGGTGGAGTTTAGCAGCAATAATCTGACTGAGTACTCGGTTAATAAGTATCTATAAGTAATATGATATGAAGCACATACGTACCGCATGTATAACATAATGAATTCATAATGTTTACGTCGTAATCAAACAGCAAAATCAAGCACCACCTACCTCCAGCATTGTCGCTTCTTTGTCCTGCGCAAGAAAACGAACCTTAAAGTGTTATGCGGACGATCCTTTTTTTTACTGCAACAAGTGATACAAGATATGCGCATGCCTGAATATATTAGTCATATTGTGTTTGAAGTAAAGCAGCAGCGCTGTTTTTGTATGTAAATAAAACGAGAGTTAAATTCACCATCTTTAAGCATTTTAAAAGTGTAAGTTTTTAAAATATATAAGACAAGAGAAGTAATCTTTTTCCAGATAAAAATTAAAAAGAAAGTCAAAATTGAAAATAATTGCATAAAAAGACCAGGTAGTACTAGCCCGTGAAAGATTGTAATGGGAAGAAAGTCCTGTAACTCTTTGTACAGGCTCATTTATCTGGTATTCACTGTCCCTATACGACACTCTCGTCTGTCATTGGGTCTTTGGTGGAACTTTGCGGCGATATCTCCTCCGTAGAATTGTTATTCTGTTTTTCATTGGAGATGCAGTTCTTCCTTTGCCTTTCTTGTTGATTATCTATTGGTTTTTGTGTTGTTTCGTATATCTTTATAACTCTAACCATATTTCTTGTTTTCATAAATGTAAGAATCAAATACCCTAAGATAGCAATGCATATAATGACGGCTGCTATTACTAGCAGGACATAAAATGTGTTTAAAATAATGTTTCTCACAGCTGCCACAAGAGGTTCGCTTTTAAACTTCAAGTGATTTCTGTAGGTTGCTTTGTCATATTCTGAAACAAAAGTGAAGTAAAGTTTGCTAGATGTAAATTTACACGCAATATTGCTGTAAATCAAAAGTTTGTGGCAACGAGTCTGCAAGTAATGTTTTATTGCTGCAAATCTGCGAAAGGAATTGAATTTTGGAGCAAATTTCTAAAAGGGTAGTTTCTGCTGTACTTAACAACATACAAATTTGTCCTTAAAGGAAACAGTGATTTTTCTTTAATGATGCTGATGATGATAAAAGCAAAAGTAAACTTAAATCATGTGGCAATAATCCAAATTAAAACCTACATTTATAACACACCTGTAAGTAATGGTTATTTAATGCATTATTTTCTTTACAATAATACCTGGCAGTTGTTATTTTCACTAATCGATATACTCTCGTTGTTGCACTTGTGTAAATTTACATCTGAGCTCACCTTGGTACGTTTTAGGCTCCACCTGGCGGAAGTTGCAGGGCAAAATATCTAATCTTAATGTCCTAATGTCAAATTGTATGTCACAGAAACCTTGTAGTTCAGTGCGGTATACACAAAGTTCATCTCGGTATGCTTTTATTTTTTCTGCCTGGAAAGACAAAATATCATTCAGACATGCTAATTTTACCGTAGGTTAAAATATAATTTCTTCATGGCAATTTTATTTTCAACAAAAAATAAGACGCTCTTTTCTTTCGATCTCCTAAAATAAGTTGTATAAGACGCTTCAAATTTTCTTTCAAAACGTTAAATCAAACGCTTAAGACCTCAAGATGCACTTCAAAACGACCTATGCCTTCATACAAAATTCAAACTCACTTGTTCTCTATTAAACCTCTCCACAATATCGTGTATTCCAGAGAGCTCATTTCTCATGTGTTCCGTGTACGACTTCATTGACACATTATTGATGAAGTTGACGTTCTCGAAAATCTCCCAATTCGAATACTCTAGATTAAGATCCAGGCGAGCTGTCAGAAGGTCGTAAAACTGCAGCTCCTCCAGCACGTCCACTGTCATAAGCTGGCTGGCAGCCGTAATGATGAGGTAAACGCACAGACCAGCCACGGCGCCCAGGATCAACTTCGGAATTAATGTTGTTTGGAAAACCATATAGCTTATCTTTTTCATCCCTTGAAGAAATGTGAGAAAGGCCAAAGAGATGTAGTGGAATATCAAAAATAGAACATGTGTCACCCGCTGTCTACCTGAGGCTGCAACACTGTTATCTTTCGTCCTGACAGACTTAGATTGGAAAATCTCAATCTTTTGTGCCAGTGCTTTGTTTTCTTCTATTTTTGCCTGTGTTTCACTCTCAACAACCCTTTCTTCAAAGCCTTTCAGTAGTTGGACCACAAATATGTACGTTCTGGTACTTCGAAATATCAGTAGAAGTACATCTAACAGGGCAAAAAACGCCATTAGAGCCTGGTAGATGAAACGTAACCCGGAGAGTTGCTTCAGTTGCTGCACTTCTTCACTAGTCTCTCGAATACGTTCGAAAGTTTCCTGTTCTTCGTCTGCGCGTTCTATGTTAAATGCCGTTTTATTGTCGAATGATGAGACAAGTGACGAACTGCTTAATGTTTCGGTTTGCAAGGTTCCACCAGCCGTGTTATCACTCTGATCAACGATGTCCACCTCCGTGTAGGTGACATAGGTTCGCTGAGAGTCCGTTTCCCGGGGGATTGATGCCTCGGTCCCTGATCCGTCAACACCGGGGCAAATTGTAGGAATACCGAAGTCTAACGTGGGAATATCGACATTGAAGTCTACACCAGGCACGTTTATACCCGGCCACGTTACGTTTGGGAAGTTGAAATCAGGAATGAAAGATGTTGCAGTGATTGGAAATTCTAAATCAAATCTGAAAAGAAAAATATTTTATCTATTCATATTTTGCCCGGCTCAATTTATATGTATTTGCTTACTCTATGAATATCTAAAAACATGCACGCGTCCCCAAATTAAAAAAAAACGTATATTTCATCTTAATCATACATACCACATAGTTCATATCTGGAGAAAAATGGATGGGATAACTGTAAGATGAATAAATAACAGCATATATAGGGCTTTGAACCATACTTACTTTTTGAGAAGATTCACAGGAACGAACTCTATGTCTGGGACGGAATCAATGCCAAGAAAATCGATGAACCCGACATCTATTGGCGGAAAACTGAGTTCACCAGTTAACACTTTGACTGCTTGGATAAAAGTGTATAATCCTCGCGGGATAGCCAGCCAGCCATTGTTTCGTACTTGACGAAGCCATCCTTTGAACCTCCTGAATACGCGACCGATTTCTCCAACTACCTTGTCGTGGTACGTGGTATTAAATTGCTGAAGCAAAACCTGCAATTCTTCCAGTCGCCTCTCGACGAGTTCCCCAATTTGATGACTCACTATGGTGGATAAATTGAACATCTGCAAGCGATGGAACCTAATGATATTGCTCATGTTTTGTCGCATCTCCTTCATCAGTTCTTTCATATACGTGCTGCATGCCCTTTGCATATCAGTTGCCTGGTATTGTTGGCGGGCTATGTCCTGCTCACGATGGCGGTCCATACTCAGAGCAACGCCATCCATGGCTTTACCCTCCTGCTCAACAAACTCAACTAGACCGTTAAGCGTCTGGATATCATGGTGGTGTATAAGTGACAAGACGGCTAGAACCACAGTGAAGTTGAACACCAGGCTATATGCTATACGGAATATCGCTACCCAAACAATGAATATCAGATGTCTACCTTGAAGTTCGTTACTGTGAACGTATTCCATATCGGCTCTCTCTGCATCTTTCCCTGTTCTCCAGCGTGGTCTTTTGGCAATCGTCCCTTTGTTCTGAGGAACCTTCGGCTTTGTCACCTCGGCGTAAATAACGAGGCCAACAAGCGTCACTGCAGCAAACGCGGCTGTAGCTATTAAAGGCGTTAACGTTTTCCAAGGATCTTCTGGCGTTTTTAGCAATAATACTGCGTGTGATACCTCCCTTTCCTTACTCCTTTTAGAGTCAACATGTGCCAGGACAATTTGAAATGTATTGATGCCATCGAGAATATTGACAAAGAAAAGCCTGTCAGTTGGCTGTTTGTTAACGGAGACAGTAGGCAGACCAAATACCACTCTGAACTGCCTGGGACAGTTCACAATAGCATCGTACTTTATCAACTCTTTCTCGGATATCCCATCGATTATGATAAAGCCAACATACCCGGGGCACCCTGATAGCTCACCTGTAAACAATGATGTGCATAAACTTTGCAAATGGCATCTTCGTGCGTAAAACATCGTTTCTTTGAAAGAATGCAAAAAAGTAAAAGAATTGATAGCAAAAATAATTTCGAACTTAAAACACGTACCGGTTTCTTTTACAATATAATTTTTCTTAAGGTAGTTTATAGGGCGGGTTTACCAATGAAAATGTGCTTTATAAACAAATATCAAACATATAACCATCTCACTCATGGCAAACCTTCTATTGTGATCTCCCACATCCTTTTTGTTTTGCGGAAAACCAAATCTGCTTCAAGAGAATCATCATTTTGAATGCGTGCACTTGAATTACTGAAGAATGACCTCCACACACTTTCGTTTCCTGAAACAAGTAAAACATTTTGCGTTAGAAGTTTTGCTTTTCCCAATTGTTAAAGTCATGTTGAGATACGTTTCGGTTTGTTACAAGATCTTTAGCAGAGAGAGAGAGAGAGAGAGGGGAAGAGAGAGAGAGAGAGAGAGGGATTAATAATGTTCGTTTCTAGCAACATTCCAGTGTTGTAAACGTACATGTACGTCTTTGTCATATAGCATTACGAGCGACGGACAGAGAAAGGGAGAGAGCGTGGCGCTTAATTAGTATTCTCAAAGGAAAAAGAATTTTGTATAAAACGTGTCATTTGTAATGATATTCACCAGATACGTCAAATTTTAAAAGTGGATCACTGTCTCCCTTAAGGACGTAAGACTCCAATAACGGGACTGCGTCACGGAAAGAGACCGGTGTTCCGAGAGGAGAGTGTAAAGCTTGCTCGGGATATAACTTGGTTATGTCTAAATGGCATCCCTTGTCATGGTGACTCATGATTTCATGCCAATTGGCCGTGTTTATTGCAAATGGGGTTTCCACCTGCACGTTGGTTACGTACTGTCCGCTTGCGTGCGAAGGGTTTCTAATCCTAATCTTAGCTCTCTCCAATTTTCTGGGCGCATGCGCACTTAGTGTAAACTTTTCCCTATTTGATTTGCGCAATCCCCGTAATATAATGTTTCGTCCAGAAATGTCAATGAACGAATCGTGACTTATTGAAAGAAAATCGTTTTTGACTGTGTCTCTTCCGCTGTAATCCTCGGTTCCAAGAACTCTTCGGTCGAAATTTTCGTTCAAGTCAAGAGTAGCTCCGTCGAAGGAAACTTTATATGTGAAACTGTACAGCTCGCCAGGTGGTTTATAACTGAGAGAACAGCTGAACTGTTTTTTGATATCCATTAGGTAGGGGGTCAGAACAAATTCTGCAACGTCACCTGTGGATGCAGAATATGTTTTGCAATTATCATTTCTTAGAGACGCAATAAAAATGTATTTTAAAATAGCTTCTTTCAATTTATGATTGATCAAACGGAATTTTAAAAAATGCTTCAATGTTAAATTGTTTAAAAACATTTAAACGGTTACACGCTTTCGCGAGCCAATAGACTGCACTACTGCATCGATCTTAAT
Organism: Lingula anatina; assembly: GCF_051362555.1. Classification (NCBI taxonomy): domain Eukaryota; kingdom Metazoa; phylum Brachiopoda; class Lingulata; order Lingulida; family Lingulidae; genus Lingula; species Lingula anatina. Next base: position 16,826,040 of record NC_141768.1, read on the forward strand.
TTTCGCATATCAATTTTAAAATGCCCACCTCAAGTCACATGTATGATATTCCAAGGAATGAGATTTATGTTAATTTATACAAAGTGTTACTCGCTAGCACATGAAAACTGTGACTACTGTGACTTAATTATTATTACGAATTCATAACTGTAAGGCGTAGAGTGAGGCTCACCTGTGGCACACTCTTTTGGTACTTTTACGCACTCGGGTAGGTAGGCATTCTTGCAGCTGTCTTGGTTATAGCATTCTAGTTTACAGCATGTGTTCCTGTCTACCCCTTAACAAAGCAATGGAAGACACATTTCTTGAAGTTACATTTCAGTTTTGCATCTAAGATTCTTCAACTGTCGACATAGTCATCTTTTGTAATATATATATATATATATATATATATATATATATATATATAAGCTACTTCGGTTTCTTATTCCGATCATAACCAGATTCTTAAGAGGTTCGAAACTAAAATTGACAAAATGAACATTCTGAGAGTTACACTGTGCCAAAAGCAATTTTCGAAAAAAATACAGAAAAGTTTTTAAGCCTAGCGCTGTCACTAGGTAGAAAAAAGGAATTTTTATTGTACGGAATAAAATGCTTACGATGAAGTAAATTTGAATAATCGGCTGGGCAGCTTGTCGTGTCTTTATTATCTATGCACTGTTGGCATAACTTGAAGTTTCTCATGCATTTTTCGTTTGGAAACGATAGCTCGGCTTCTTCATTAATCTCTTGACCAAATACCTCAGTGAGAAGCGGGTTGTTGTCCACGCAGTAGGCAGTCCGGGGTTCAATGGCCAGCCCAGTGACGGCGTCTGGCTGCAGTGGAACACAATACAAAATGCATGATTAGCCAGCTGCACTGTCAAGGGGCGGTAAGCAATTTTTTCGAATCAGTCACGTGTTTGGAATAAGTTTCTACAACCAACGTACTCTTTTCAAAAATACCTGTATGGTCTATTAACTTACTTATGCTTGCATTATGATCCATCTGGATTTATACGCTATTACTTGCGAACATCCTGCTTTAACGTTCTAGCAGAAGAGACCAGCGCTAGTCCATTCCTCACTGTTTATTCTAAATTCCGCTCCCTCCCTCACACAAGACAAATGCAGTTGCCTACATGTACCTGTTTGTAACAAGGCTCATCCAAGGTCCTGTACGAGTAGGCATCTCCGTCCACGTAGGTTGGTGGACATCTTTTGAGATCATGGTTTTTTGAGTCGCAATATATTTTTCTTATTGCAGTCGTTCTATTCCTAAGCCAGCTTAAAGCAACTGTGTATCCATCCGGCATCGGTTGCCTAAAAACAAAGAAGACATAATTTATTGAATGACCAATTTCAATAAACTTAACCATAAAGGTTACACTCCATAGGAGTTTCGTTATTTAGTTAAAACAGCAGTGCGAAACTTTGGGAATGGATTAATCAAGGCAGTCCTGGTCCCACACATCAAATTTTGAACTGGCTTCTCCATGTCCTCTTAATCTTTGTACCTTATCCTACATGTTAGATTATAGACACCTAAAGCCCTTTCCACGTACCTGCAATAATTTTCCACAATCTCATTGAACGAATCAAGATCATGACCCGAGAGATTTGTGCGGAAATAAGCGTTATCGGACTGGCCGGGATGAGTTCCGGTAAACTCTGGAAACAGGTTTGCCGTTAGTAAAGTAAGCGTGACATTGACGCCAGTTCCTCGAGAACCGGTCAAGGTGATGTTTTGTAGTCCATTCTTTTTGAGACGAAAGTCAAAACGTAGTTGTTTCGATACGTGGAGATTTTCCACGAACATGTTGCTGGTCTGGTACACCAGTTTGTATTCACTGGGATCTGAAACAAAGTGGTTTTGTTACAGTGATATAAACATACCTCCGCGAGCAGAAGGGTGCATATACTTACACTTAATACTTCAGTGTGACTACAGCAACTCTATATTTTGGTTATGGTCAAAGAAATCTGACCACGCTATCCTAAGCAAACCTATCACTATCTTATTGCTGTACTAACCATAACCAACAGGAACGAATATTTGGTGGTGGATTAGACTAACACGGGCTTCGTTTATTAAGGGAATGTTAAGGTAGAAATTATCTAAAGTTTCTGTCGTATGCTATTACCTTCGACTTGCTGGTAGTGTTTATTCTTTTCAGGTGTAACCCTTGAAAGCGGACGAGAGGGATCTGAAATAGAACACTTAATTAAATAGTTTCATTATGTAGTCTTTTATTATTCACTTTTAAACCATCTATCCAGGTACATGTACATGTAGGTATAAGATTTAACCGTAGGTTATATTTATTTTCTATTTTGACTCAGGAGTAAGCTTTATTTATTCGAGGTATTGATAATCTCCATCCTTACTAACGTATGCAAAATCTGTTAATTTTCCCACTGCACTGATTAACTTCGTATTCGTCTTCTTCACATTTTCTGCACTCTAAATACATAAATTTATATATTAAAATGTATATACCACCAAACATAGTACACAAAATCACTTCGTTTTTCAAGTTGTTATTTTTTTAATATTGAACAAATGGTTCACTAGAAATAATAAGAAAACAATTCATATATTTTTATTTTATTAAATTCACAATAGTTTTCTGTGACCAATTTACATTTTAACTTCATTGGAATCCTTTATTTATTTATTATTATTGTTTTTTTTTTTTGAGGCATGCATATTTTGTGAACAATGTGGGTGTGGCATTTGCGGAAGTGAACCGAAAAATATCAAAGCACTTGCACTTGACCTTTGCACTGCAAATCTTGCTCATAACTGCACTGCTCACTCTCGTAATGGTCGTCTGGACAATTAGTTTGGCACTCTGAAAACAATTAATCAGCGTCAGCTATTATTCGTCAAGTAATTACCCTTGATATAGCATACGGCCACACAAGCCCCTGTATGTTAAAAGGGGTATTTAATTTGAAACCAATAAGTAAAATATTCAAACAAAATTTTGCCGTTTTGTACTACATTGTACTTACGTTCACAATGATAACCATTCCCAAAAGTCCCGTTTTTACACAAGCACTTGAAAGAACCATTCAGGTTGTTACACGTGGAGTGTTCAGGACAGTTGTTCAGAGAAGGAGAGATGCATTCGTCGATATCTAAATTGAATCATAAACAAACGTTGTCGTTTAAAATGTTAATGTTGATCCTTCATACTTATTAACAGATATGCCCTAACACAATTTACTTTCTTGGGCCACTTTTGTTGTGGCTGCAAGTGCTGGCTAATTGCATTTACAGCCTGGGCTTTTGTGAATAGACCTGGTAATATGACCGAGTACATAAATTAGTATTACATAGGATATTTGGTTACCCTCTACCAGGGCGGCAGATAAATTATGTGCACTTTTCTCTAACTATACCGTAAGAAAAAATGTCATGAATTAGCCAGAGACATTTCTGTGAATATTAAGTGAAAAAAATCAATCCGTGGCCCTGGTAGAGTGTACATCCGATGTGGTAGGCCCCTACCTAGGCAGGTGCTGTTGATTAATTCAAACCCTCTGGCGCATATGCACTGATTTTCACCCGGGTCACAAGACACAAGGCTCTGGCTGCTGGAACTCGGGCACACACTCGTAGAGAGACAATACCGGTTAGGGGTAAAGTGTGCACTTCTTAAATCTGTAAAAGCAAAAGAAGTTTATCGGTTGGAAAATAGTGGTCACGCTTAGGGTATACTATGAACCGAGAAGGTTAATTTTTCACATTCCTAAGAACAGCAACGTATTTTACCTCGAACAACACTAAAAGTGTTCACAACCAAAATTCTGTCATTATTATTGATTTCGTTCGCACGAAGCGAGGTATCCAGCACAAGAAGCACAATAATTATACAGCTACCACAGTCTCTCTCTCTCTCTCAGATGTATTAAGTTCCCATACCAAACACTTTGACACTATCATTATGGGTCAGCTGGTCTGCTTCAACACGTGAGTACGTCCTTTTCTTGAAGTAAATCTCCACAGACACTGAAATATTGATTATAATTTAAACTTCACAATTATTATAAGTCGACATATTTTGCATCTCGTGGACTGACTAAAAAAGCATACCACCTTTGAAATGTAACAGAAACGGTTCGAAAAAATTGGAACACATCAATTCCTCATGACACAAGGTTTGCAACTAAAGAAGAAACACACATATGTACTGGTAGATAGATCGATACTGATAAATATGTAGATAGACAGATACCGGTTTCGTTTCGTAATAATTCTCTGGGTAAATAAATGGTCATCATCGCTCGCGGAAGGAACATGCACGCTGTCTGAGCCACAGTAACAAGTGTCAACACGGTAACAGTTGCCAGCATTAGTTTTTTAGCTGCCACTCCCCTGTGTTGAACGGTGGCCCCTCTAACGCTAGCGTTCAGTGTGACGTGGTCGACCCCAAGAGTGGAGATGGAATCGACTGGTGTAGCGTGACTGTGGCCTTCTACCAATCCCTTGGTTTTTGAGGCAGTCTGGATACCATTCCCCTGTGTGCGCTTTAGGACAAATGAACAAACACAAGGAGAAGTGGTCGTAATATCTTAATTAAGACGATCGTCACAATAAATTTTTTCAAAGGCGTCCATTAGAAAAGAAAGATGGTGAAAGAACTGTATCTATTGATAACAAGCTGTGCGTCTTATTGACCTTGTGCATCTATTGGCGTCGGTTATGAGTTTGTTATTTTTATTATATTAAAATATGAAAACAGTTGAATCTTTATGATACCTGAGTACACTCCTGCTCCTGGCTTGTCTCAAATGCTCTTCGCATTCGCTGTATTAGAGAGGTAGGCTCCAGTCGTTTTGGTTCTGTGAATACACAGACAGACATAGGATTAAACTTTAATACAGCATCAATAGTTTGATTATGATTTAAGGCTACCAGTAAGTAATTCTGATAAACTGTACCTGAATTTTTATAAATGATATTTGCTTCCGCAGACGCCAATGTGTGCGACTATACAGTTATTCACCTTTGAAGATAGGAATTTTGAATCTGTTTAACACATGTTTTCTAGAATCCAAAATAAGGTTTTCTTCAATTAAACAGTGTAGGGTTATTTTTGTAATACAAAATGCTTACCATAAACGTTTTCAGTTTTTGTAACTCGACGTCGGCGGTACATAATCACAATCGCTGTGCTTGCTGTCAGTATCACGGTCACACCAGAAGCAATCAGAAGTATCTCTACCGTGTTGAGGGTATTGTCATCATGTTTGGAGTCCTATAATGCAAATTTAGAATTTAGATTGATAACGAGTTGTTTATGTTTAAATCCATGAAACGTAGAACAGCCGTAGAAACAGGGTACATGCAAGACAGATGATTGATTGAAATGCATAGATATTCTCTGTGTTTTCGGAAATGTTTTTTAATACTTACGATCTGTATCATCATAATTTTTCTGCCTGTATCATTCTGAAGATCCTTCCACATCGTAATCCCATTGAGATCGGCATTCGTTTTTGCTTGAAATTCCAGAAAAACACGGATACTTTGGTTATCGCTATCTTTAAGCTTCACGCCGCCCTAGAATTGGACATGAACCGTCGATTTCATTACGTTTGTGTATTTTTACATTTTTATTTTTACTTATGACCTGTTTGTTGTCACTGTGTTTGCGCTCCGGTCCATAAATGTGTGACATAACACGTGCAGGTGCACGTACATGCGTGCTTGTGGAGTCATTCCACACTTATAGAGCGCACACACACACACACACACACACACACGGGTCCAGGGGACACAGTTTTTAACATATATACACATACTATCATAACCAAAAAAAAAAAAAGATTTAAGACAAAAAAAAAAAAAAAGAAATATATTGTCACGTGTATTCCCCCCCCCTTTATTTTGTATGATCTATGGTGTGTTGTTATGTTGCCTATTATGGTTTCAAACCGTGAGTAGATATGCTATTACTCATGCCGCCGTCTTCACCATCTGGCCACTGGGTAACAAATCATTTTTCGACCTCTCATTTCCCCACGACACAATCTGAACTGACTTAACTCACGTGTAAGTTATGCCTGATAACCAAGACATCAAGTAATTCCGGGTTTGGAATGCTGAATTCCTCTGTCCTGTGAAATGACGCAGCGTCACATGGCGTGTCGTGGTTCACTGACGTCGTGTTGTTCTTGGCACGTGCTATGCCGTACACAAGAAGAAGAACACATTGCAGCAGGAAGAACATCGAGGCGAAATTAAGTAAGCATCTGAAACAAATGCTGCGTTAATGTTTAAGCATGGTATTTTATAAGTAGTTATATCTACGGCAATTGTGCTGCAGTTTATTTAACTGAACTCACCTTAAAGGATTATACATGTAGAAGCTTATTCCCCAATGATAACACGGTCAGCAACAATGAATAATATATCGAACCCTGGATAAATATGACTGTGTCATTATCAAATTACCCCTCGTATTTAAATGCTATATCCGGATGACAAGATGTATTATAATCACATTACGTACTTGCTGTTATACATCTTCATCATACTATGTGTGTAGCATCACACTAAAAGCGAAAGATTTTGTTTCCGTAAAAATTTTAAGCAAAATACAACAAAAACGGAAACAAACAAACAAACACGAAAATTGAAATCAAACGAAAAAGTATTTAACACAATTCTGCAAATCAACAAAAAATCGTTAAGATAAATGTTTGGTATTTCGTCACAGAATTACTTAAAAAAATTAACACTAATCACACCCTTACCAGAAAGTTCACCAGTAACCTGTAGCCTTCCCAGTGTGCTGCCTACTAGTCTAAAATGAATGGTACGTCTTATCAAATCTACCCTGAAACAATGGACTCACTGGAACAAGAAGATAACGTTGTAAAATGAAAGCAAGCAAGTTCCACGGCGTCTGCTCTTTATTACTTTCTGCTGCCGAACTTTGCTACTTACGCCTTTTTTTTCTTATAAACGTCATGAACTGACTCAGCAAAAAATTCAATGAAATGTTCATTGAAAGTGATAAGCCGGACGTAGCACAATTCAGTCGTCGCAATTCGAGGATGAGGTACAGTGTATCAGGTAAGGGTGCAGAATCTGTGTGCTTTTATCTCGGCGCCAGTGCGTGTGTGTGTGTGTGTGTGTGCTCGGCTCAAGTGTAGGTTGCAAAGGAGCCGTGCGATGAAATCGTATGCGATTTTCCGTGCGATTTTTTTTTCATCGAAAGTGTCTTCGGACTACAGTGAGTATGTTTACATTATTCATGAGAGCAGAGTATTTCATCCAAATTATCTTGAACTCAGGTCGGGAAAACCCGATCTGTTTATTGAACAGTGACCATACGATTCAATTTCAATGCACCCGTGATTTCTTTGCTGTATTCTCAGTGCAAGTTCACCAAAGAATTTAATACCGAACGATAATTGTGCAATGTCACCGCTTGCCCCCACACGGAAGTCGCACGAAAAGTGACAGTGGGGCAGTATTATACGGACGTACGGACATCGTGCGTTAATCGCATTACTTTCTCTACAAAATTTATTGTGCATCTCTTCTGTCAAAATTATGTACATAAATAAACATTTTACACACGAAACTGACTTCTTGCACCAAATGGAGCTTTCATGTGTTATTAGTTTTAGCCAGGTGGTCACAAAGTGTTAAAAAATACGCTTTCCCAAGTTATCGGCCTCCCTTCAGAAGTGCTTGAACCCCTAAGTAATCTATGATGAGATAAAATGTTGTCTGTTCTTTCCAGTCCTTTTTGTTTTATTTTCATTTATTTAATTTATTTCGCAATTAATTTACATATTCTGTCTAAACACATTTACTGGGTTAATTTGCATACTGTTTTGTATTTCATTTTCAGCAGCAAAATGATTCATGATATTGTTTTGCAAATCGTCGTCTTTCTGGGCGTATATTTAACTGCCAGTCGGGGCCAGAACACAGCTTACCAACCATTAGAGTCAGCAGAGGAGTTCACCATTGATGAAATACAAGAAAGCATCCACGATCTACCATCTCTGTTGGTTATACGCATGGGGTTTAAGGTAAGGATACTTATTTTGTCAATACAAATAATGTACATGCGTCAGATATCGCGAATTGACTAATTGATACTGTTATTGACTTTGATTTTGATATAGTTATTGGTGCCGATATTGATCCTAACACTGATATTAGTATGTGTCTGTGGGCATGATAAGAGAAAGAAGACCCGTTTTTGGGTATGCGTTGGTTGTGTTGGAATGTTTTCCCCGCACAGGGAAATTGTGATTAGTGGCTAGACAATGGCCTTTACATTGTGATAACTGCCATTGAAACATTTGATTAAATATTTGTTGTATGAGTGTGTCTTTGTATACAATGTCCGGAAAGGGGGAGCTATCTGGGTTATCGTAATGCGTTCGCTATTTGAGAAGATAAATTCACAAAGCAGGGCTGCGGTGAGGGACGGAAAACAAGACCCCCCCCCCCCCCCCTTCCCCGCTCTTCCACCTCACGCGTCACGCTTAGATGTAGGGCCCACTTGGACTTCGACATTGGTTGACTGGGGTCTCGGGTAACCATGCAGTATTTCAATGGTTTATCACAGTATACATTTGCCTTTGCAAAAATGCAGAGGTGGACAGTGTCCCTACCCCCCCCCCTCGCCCCCCGCCATATTTTATCTGTCAAAGTCCATCTGTTTTCAAAATCTTAAAAACAACAGCTCTTATATATCTTATTTTTTCTTATTCTGATTTTTAAAAGTTACATTTTTTGCGTGATTAAATATTGTACAATTCCAAATTGTTTGCAGAAAGAAATATGCAAGTAGTAATCGTTTGAGTGGAGAAATTGAAGGGCATTTGCTGAACGACTTGCCATAATTTTGCAGGGGTCAGTTAGCTTTCGAGAAAGCGAAGACTTCAAGGTGATCGTCAAAGCTCGGACTAATTCTAGTCGAGAGCTTAAACAAGTTGTGAAATATAGTTTCGCAAGAATTAGCACCAACGAAACGCCAGAAAGTATTGCTCTCCTGCAAGTGGTACGTGTATTCTTCTCAAGTCAATCTCTGTTTTGATACGTGTTAAATCAGGTATCAGAGTAATATTATTAAGAAAAAATATGTAAAAAGCGCTTGTCACGTTTTCATTCTATTTATTTGTTATTCTTTTTGGTACGACAACCCTTTTTCCAGACATATGATAGCATGGCGAGCTGTGACAATTTAATGTAGATTTCAAACAAAAGGTATGCACCGTTAGTGGAATTTGATTGAAAATAGTCCATTATTAAAATATTCATACACTTATGAGATTTTACTTGTCATATCATATTGATAGTATTTGTTTGCATTAATTATCACTCTTGACCTACAGTGTGATGACACCCAATCTGCTCATTTGAATGATGTGACGTCAGAAATAGGCGTGGTCGTGGGCGTGTCCACGGGAGTGGTCCTGGTGGCATTGATACTGTTCTCAGTGTGGTGGCACAGGTATAAGGCTGATCAGGGGGAGGACATCGACTCTGCATACGGTATGGCCACTGCCATCTACATTACTTAGTAGATTTCCCGATTCCCCTTTGATTTTACTTTGATGACTATTAAAATGCACGTGAAATTTACTGCTCCAGTTTTATCTTTATCACATGACTGTTTTTTTGTAAAATAGAAACTTTTTGCCCAGAATTTGATAAAAATTAAGTAGTTAGCAATCAATGAAATAAAAATGTTTTTTATTCCCTTATTCACATGTTAGTTCGCATTTTATTGTGACGTAATAGGGTATGAATATACATGTAAGGAAACCTTCCTGTTCGCAATGTTATATCCCCATATATACTTGTATATTAACTCTGTAGACAGTAAATAAATTATTTTTTATTGAAATGAGACAGAAATGGAATTTATTGAGCCAGAATACAACAAAACAGGGACTTTCGGAGTGGAGCTTAAGAAAACTCATTCACCATACTTGCTTAGAAAAGCTCTTCAGCCCAGCGATTCTGTGGTAAGGCATCGGGAACAAAACCGCGCTAATAATTTAAAGACCGTCGTAGACGATAGTGTAGAACAAACTGTTACGTGATAATAAAAGGCCAACAATACATGCACAGTGTAACAGCATGCAAGCTTATCGTGTATTGTAATAAACACTGTAAGTTCCCGCTGAACAATTTATGAACTTCAAATTGGGAATTTAAGTAAATAAATAGTTTGAAATATTGAAATAACATCAAATGTATAACGAGTCATAATATCAAACAAAAGAAGAGACCAAGAGATGAAAATAGAAGATAAGTAACATTTATGAAATAATAATGCTCCTTAAGAAACAAATAAGTAATAAAAAAGTTTTTCGCACTTATTGTAAACTGTCTTATAGAAAACATATGACGTATTTCAGGATTCAGATGTATCCTCTACCACAAGCGACACAGACGCAGGGACAGACACCCAAAAAAGGCGGAAGAAACACGAAACAAAGGCTAAGGCTGACATATTGGATTCTGAATCGAATACTTCTCCAATAAGTGTCAGATCAGCGCGCCTGATTTTTGATAAACCGAACAGAAGTTATGACCACAACGTCAGGGGCCTCGCGTTGCCGTCCACAGAGTACACATTACAGGTGAAGGCAGAAGTTTATACTCCAACCGCGAGGCGGGAACCCAAGGCTCCCTCCCCCTTGGCACTTCACAAGACACACCGACTAAAAACGTCCAAATCTCCCAGCGAAGAAAAAGAGGAAGAAAATGATAATCTCTGCACTTTGGATAAAGATAATGGAATCAAAAATGCATTGATAAGCAGATCAAAGGATAAAATGCTGGGAGTTGACAATCCTGCTATAATTATACATGAGGTTAATGGCGAAGCAGACATTGTGAATGGCATCTCTAAGCCTCAAGACACCAATACCGCTCCTGTAGATACGCTGGAAAAGAACCCTGGCATACTGCCCCATCACTGGAGACAAAAAGAAGAAACAGAACCAAAATCGCCCGCCGTCTCAGAAAGAGTAGCCATTTTCAACAAAGGAGCCGATGTAAAGCAAAAAGGGGGAACGATAGATGCTACTGTGGCGGAAGCAAAAACTCAACGAAGAGGAGGAGGTGGGAAAAAGTAGGTTGTGGCAAATTACAATGGTTTATTGCAAGATTGTTGCATTTTACCCCATGTCTTATAGTCATTTCTTTATGAGTCTTTGTATATCCTTAAAATGCTGCGTTTATGGCAAATTATGGTGCCAGGATACATACTTGTAAGGGCAAAAATAACAGTCCTAACTGAGTTTCAAAAGTAAGTATACTGCCTGATAGTCTAATGTTACTATGAAGGTTTGCAGATATAACATTAACTTATCAATTCTTCCAAGTCTAGGAATACAACCTGTGACCCCTTAAATCTTCCACAGGCAAGTCGTCAGCAACGCTCTCAATGCAACCACTAGACGACAATCATCTGCTAAACAGAAATCTAAAATTAAGCATCTGGTTCATATGTTCTAAATGTACACAATTTTTACTCATTATATCATCCCACATCTTCATTTCAGGTTTCATCCTGCCGCATTAACAATGTTGACAGTCCTTGGTATGATTTTTGCGGAATCCTTCTCTCAGGTGTATTTCGACGTTCTGGTGGACGTTATTATACATGTACCAAAAAATTCAACACTTGGCGCTGCTCACGTCTTTCAGCAACCTGGAAAACCCGTTGATGTCAATGCTTCTCGGTTTCCCAAAATGAAAATCCAAACTTTTAGTAAGTGCTGATTTTTTTTTTTTTTTTTTTTGGTACCGCAAACGGATTTAGAGTTTATTAGTGGCCAGGCCTGTGTACACTTGCCTCTCATTTACACCTACAATATGCCGTCTTAGGCGCTGTCAAAGTACTTGTGGTCTGATTTTCAACATTTTCTCCTTGTATTTTCCGTATTTATAGAATCTTTGTCATTTTCCTAGTGATAGTTAAGTTGGCAAGGTACATCAAAAATAAACTTCTTAACAAATTCCAATTTTTTTCTCTAACACGAAAAATTTCTTGGTCTATCATAGAGGGTAAAAGGATGAACATGGTTCACGTATATCACGCGTTAGTCAATGTCATGACGATTGTTCAATTTTGAGTCTTTGACAACATTAGACGTAATATTTTACACATTCCCTTGTTATTACAGCGGTTCATAATCTACACATGATCGTCATTACTGATCCGCCGTGCCAAGGACTGCATTGTGACCATGGTTGCGACTATGCCACCAACAAGTGCGTGTGTCGTGTTGGTTTTCAGTCTTTCAACGACACAAGCTGCCAAGGTACGTTGTAGCAGGATTTATACTATTTGGGAGCCTTTTTTGCTTGGAATTGGTACGGTTATTGGGTTAGTCGCTTGGTTGCTGAACTGGCTGCTTTACTAATGATTAATTTGACTGCTGGTTCAGTTGGTTGCGTATATACGTATATACAGTGTGTAGTCGCTGTTACATCGACCAGGCTGGCATATCAGGAATTTGATGTGTGAATATCGGTGTGAATAGAAAAGGACCTTTCAATATGGTTAACCGGTGATGTTTTTCATAAATTAAACTAAAAATAAAATATTGTTTTTGACAAGCGTTTATCTTTCAGTGCATTAGTTCAAGCAATCCCCATGGAACTTTTACAAATCATATACCTTACGGTTGTTTCCAAATTTGTAAAATATGTATTTGAATATTTCAGAAACTTCCTGAATGCTGAATTTATTATTGATATGAAATAACCGCAACAAAGAACTACTAGTACATATCATTAGAATACCATAATAGCATATTTTCATTCTGCAGATATAGATGAGTGTTCCATTGAACATGTTCCACGGGTTTGTCACAAAAATGCCATATGTACCAATACATTTGGTTCCTATTCATGCGCGTGCGCAGACGGGTTCTACGGTGACGGCAGAGATTGCAAGAGTAAGATTAGCATGAAAATTTTTATTTTACGTTTTCGTACAATTTTTGGCAGATATTTAAACTTTTTTTATCCGCTTTATTTTGCACAGAGTATATTTTAAAACGAACTTTTATATAAGCTTTGTGTTAAATAAAGAAGTTGCTTATCAGTGCATCACGTTTAGGGTCCCACATTTATATATAAACATATATTGTATTATCAACTATTCAAACAAAGCATTATTCTAAGATTCTTATTAACTTTTTAGATTGCAGTGAACCTTGTCTGCCAGGGGAATTTGAATGCAGTCCTTGTAATGGTACTTCACCAAAGATTTGTAAAGGTTAGTCTATGTAATATGTAGATCCATGCATTTGGTATCCGGTATCAGCATCAATCTGGGTTTCGATGTATATCAGTTATGCAAAATAACATTTAAGGTGTCATTCACCATTCCAAAACAATGGAATGTTTAAATCAAGTATGTCTTCACATTTTCAAAATAATTTCAAAACATCCTGCTTAACCAGTAAACGTATTATTTTATTGACCAATTTGTGCTGAAAGAGAAGGGAAAACAAGGTTATTACCTACCCTCTACCAGAGCGACTGACAGATTTTTACAGATATTCACAGATATGTCTTTAGCTAGATAGATGTTCATTTTGGGCTGAAGTCAGCCCAAAATGACCATCTATCTAGCTAGAAACATATCTGTGAATCTAGCTAGCTAGAAACATATCTGTGAATATCTGTAAAAATCTATCAGTCGCCCTGGTAGAGGGTAGTTATTACCAATGTCAGCATCATGTATCCGGATTTTTCAGCGTGTATCACAGTTTGTCCGACGGAGTATTACCTTTCTACGAACTGCACAGCGACTACGAATGCCCGTTGTTCTGGTGGGGTTACATTAATGTCTTGATATTTGTTTTTTTTAGTGGCTTTTAAAGAGGCCTTTGTAAATTATTTCATTTTTGTACAATACATTGCGTAACTAAGTTTATTATGTTTAAGTTACAGACACATCCCGAATCCGTGTTCACGAATTAATTGAGATTAAAAGCGAACGCATTTGAAAACAATCGGGATTGTTTTTATATCTAGACAAAACTATAAAGTAACAATAGACACAAATAAATTTTCTTTGCTAAGTCTTTTTTTTTTAATGCCTGTCGTTAGCCTGCAAACCGAAGTGTGGCAGAGAGGAATACGAGTCGACTGCATGCGGCGGGACAACAGACCGCGTTTGTAGAGGTATACATAAATCACAGTCTGAGTTAAACATTGTATTGTATAGTGTATTGTATTAAATTGTATTGCTGTCTTCTAATATTTTACATTCAAATATTGCATTATTTGGTGCTAGGATTAAGGAGTGTTGTGGGAAATCTTCACAATCTTCAAAATCTTCATATTCAGAAAAAAGGAAATGTGATCGACGTGTACTACAGCATCATTATATAGTATAGGCCCTATTCATAAACAGTTGTTGCTAACCTGAATCGTTACAACTACGAAAGTTCAATTGATGCAATATTAACTCCCTTTTTCCAGGTTTAAGTGACCTCGGACAGCCACTGGTCACTTCTAAGAACGTCCTGTTGTACGAAGATCGCAGAAACGTGGACACTAAGAGTACGGGGATATTGGGCGCTACAAACGCCTCCAATCTTATTGGCACAGAATATACCCTAAATCGAGGTGAGGTTTGCTGTCTTAGCCGTTCATCCCTTGAGTTTCTGTGAAAAATTATTCAAGTAGTATTCTATTAGAAGAATTAGTTACAACTTAATTACAATACAGTTCGATATAATACAGTAACCTCAGTGTAGTACCATATTCTCCTTGTTTCAAGGTTCAGGTTTAAGTGTTCGTGTTAGGATCCTGGCTCTGAACGTGTCTCCTGTGTATACTTCTGTTGACCATTCCTCTGGCAACGACAACGCCAACAGAGGAACCACAAGTGAATATAAAAATCGATGCCAATACCCAATGCCATCAGCGTATATGTTGAGAGTCTCTAGTTTTCCGGTAGGTAGTTAACTAGCGCCCTTAATGTAGGTCGTGTGACGTTATGTCGATACTTGTGAGGTCACATGACGCTATTTAATAATAATAATAATAATAATAATAATAATAATAATAATAAGGTCGTTTACCTTTGAAGCATTAATAATTATTACGAAAAAAACAGGAAGACAATTGGCGAGAAAAAAGGAAATGTGATCATTAAAAATTAAATATCTACAGTGTACATGTACTTGGAATATTTACTTGTGGCCACACGTTTACGGTTTCACAACAAATGTCTTCAAATAATATATGTAATTTTTATGCAGGAAGTCACGACTCTCACAAGTTATCAAAATTGTTCTCAGCAAATAATGTCAAATAAGGTCGCAAACTGCAAAGATGGATTTTACCGCACAGCAGATACTCCATGTAGGACACAAGATGGCCGTGTTATAGGAACATCGCCCCTTCCGTTCGTGACCCAGGGACTGAATTGTGCCACCCCAGGAATGCTGACGAGACTGTTTAAAAAGGACACGGATTTAAAGGAATTCCAAGCTGTCAGAGTTGATTTTGACAAAAGGTACACGTGCTGAGGCTTGGATTTATGTACTGACATTAAAAAATATTATTCATTTCATTTTTGACACGAAACGTTGAGGTTATTACTTAATCGGCGAATGTACATTTATTTTGGTATTTTTCGTGTTTTGGTGTAAGTGCCATTTGTCATTTAGTAGAATAACGTATAAACAATATCACTTCATTCGTGAAAGTAATTTTGGAGTTGTGCTGGTGTTAACATGAAGAAAATACAATTAATACTTTCATGCATTTTTTCATTCAATTTTATTATTTGAAAAGATGTAAAAATCTGAACGACCGCTGTGGTCTGTGCACCGAGCAATGCGCTCGCAGCTTCAGCACCGAAATCAACCCCAGGTGTAGGATCACGAAGGATGACGAGAACGGATTTAGTCCGCGTTTGAGAGATTGTCTTAAGTGCTGCGTTATACAGAAGTGTTCTGAATGCAAAACGCATGCCGATGAATGCGCTCCAAAGCGCATAAGGTAATTTATTAATTAAAAGCCAGGTTATGCAATGAAAATGGTTTATTGTCCTAGGATTATCAACAAGTTTCAATTTAATTTCATTTCTGGAACCCATTTTCATAAAATTGCTTATACCATTGAACGACAACATATATATGAGCTTTTTAAGTTTTTACTTTTTTTATATAATCAAAATAACTAATTCCACTTCTGAAAATTAAAACAGGGAGGGAAATTTAGGACAAAGCGGTTGATCTCCTTTACAGATGTAGAAAAGGCACGGTTGTGGTATTCTCTTTGGACCCACTATTCTCTGATGACGTCTACTGCCACGTGAAATTACAGCAGAATGGTGTAATATATCGTCTGCAGTACGAGGTCCTCAAAAATGGCAGGCGGCTGCAGCATGGCATTCAAATGACGTCAGAAAATTATTTCAAGAAGAAAGACTTTGAACACGCAACGGGAATAGTGAGGTGCTGTATTGTCGTATGGTCTCCTATAAGATTAATGTGTAAACAATTAATTAAAGGACAGACGCAGTAGTTTTCTTTGACTACCTTACTATTTGACGATTGTCCACTCCTAATCTTGTTGCATTTTCATATTCAGGCATGCGTTTTTAGACGTTTACTATGGAAGTGGGATCAACACCCAAGTGACTTTATTAAAAACCAATATCAGATCAGGAGAGCCAAGGTATCAGGCCGGAAAATATAGGGATTTTGGTAGTAGGGTCCTTGATTGGACGTCTGGCATACACGTTGTTCCAAAAGTACCGTTTGGAATAAACAGTCAAACTTGGGGTAGGTATTTTACTGTCCATGCAAATTTTTCGATATTCAATCTTGGCCTTATTCAAAACAACACATTACCTGTCACGTGTACTTAAAATACCTAGAATACCATGGCAAGAAACATGTTCTATATTGTTCATTAATTGCACTGATGGTATTTTTCTGACGTAGTTATCATATCAAGTCGTCTTTTCTATTTGAAAGCACAAGAATCCTGTGATCTTGACTTGGAGAGCTCAGTAAATGCGGCCAAGAAAGGCGACCGTTTTTGGGAGGAGACACCGGGTATACTCGTCCAGTCGGACGAGCCGCACCGCCATTTTATTTTGAGGAACAAAACCAATCCTCCTTACTTCGGCATTAAAGTTTCAAGGACCAGGTCCGTTTTGCGTTCTTTCTTTAAGGCAACATCTATCAGGAACGATCACTCGCTGGTGGCAAGATTGCTCCGTAACAGCACCTTCTGGGTCGTGAACATTTCTGGAATGATTGAACCATGCCCAGGTAGATGCTTTTAAACCCCTAAAGTTTTGTTTTCTTATCTGAGTCTCTGAGTGAAACCTAAACTTTAACTTATAAATTTGATTACTAAAATTTTTTTATATTGTATGTATGATGACAACATCTTCATTTAGTGGTACATATTCTTTGTTTATAATTTAAGTCAAGTTGTTAATTTTAATAAAAACCCAATGCACTTACAGGGGTAATAACAGTACTTGTAAAAGATCCAGTTATTGGGAACATGGTCCTCTTCCACTACGACCTGGTTGTTGGCTGCGCCTCAGGCGGCGGGTCACACGCAACGGGCACCAATCATGCAAACCGCAGCGCTTTCCACGTCCAGCTACATCTCCGCGCGGATGGACCAGATATTCACCAAAGGACTTTGAACCTCGAATTGAGAGATAGTTTTAGACGTATTAATGTCACACTTTTTCGACCTGCTCCGAGAGACGCGTAAGTGAACATTTCTAGTTTCACTGACAAGATGTGTTTGTTGTATTAATGTTTCAGACCTAAAGGCTGTATGAAAAGAAACGCGAAGGGGACCTGTTATGAACATTTCCAAAATGTGTAGCATGTATTATATTATTATGATTTAGTTCATTTTAAAAATATTGGCGTGTTTTACCTTTTGTTAAGTCACACTGAAAGTGTTATAGATAGGCAAGATTATGAATCGAGAATCACATTTTTTTCTTAATTTCTAGATACAATTTTGGCCGCCCACAAAAAGTGGACAAATTTACAAGCGACATGTTTCAACCGTTCATACCATTGATAGCAAGCTCCGTCGGGATGTTAGTGTTACTTGTTATGATTTTAATCTACGGCTACGTTACTCGCCCAGACCAAGACCACCAAGATAGAGACAATTTTTTCCACGTGCGTCACCTACTTTTCGTTATTTGGTACGTGGTGTTTCGATTTGCTTACTCTTTGGTGATTTCTTTGACCGTGTTTGTTCTTCTGATGAGGGCCATACACGGCGACACCCTGGGTATCCTAGAGCAGTTTCCCCAGTATAACAAAATGGTTGCTGTTCAGGAGGATCAAGAGCTTACAAAAATCCGGTCACACATGGACAAAGAGTTACTGAGGCAAAAAGAATTGGCTAATGACGCAAAGAACCAGTGCGAAGAGCGCATGCGTGAAATACAAAATCTCCTGCACGAAGCAAGGAAGAATTTGACGAGATATTTTCAAACAGAGGTGAGATATTTCCAACTGTTTACATATCAATCAACCAACTTTATTTTATTTTGTTAAATATTGCGCCTATGTCGGCCCTACATTGGCACATTCAAATTTCCTATAAAAATCGATTTAAAATTGTCATTTGCTTCAGTGTGCACGCTTTTGATTTAAACTGCTTGCATTAACAGGATTGTAATATCAACGTGTGTCAAGCACAGTGTGCAGTTTACAAGGTTATATCAATATATCGCTATTAACATTTCCAGAAAGGCGAAAAAAATATTGGTCAGCTTGCGCTGGGTCAGGCTAAGAACGCCACTAACGCTTACAGCCGGAAATTAAAGGCATTTAAGGACGAGATTGAGGCGTTCGCTGAGATGTCTGCGCAGGACATCGAAATTGGAATCAAACAGGCTTACAGAGAATTGGAGAATAACTTCTGGATGAAAGGAGCAAAAGTAATTTACGATATTGTGTCCACTTTTGGAAGTCCAGGCCCGTTCATGCAGTGGTCAGGGCTCGAGTTTCCGCAAGGACTTACCGATCTGTACCCTAGTGAGTGAACGTGCACGTTATTCTTGAATTTTTTAATTTATTCTTTAGTTCAATTCATGGATTTAGTTACATTCATCGAATACTGTAGTGAGTAGAGGATGTAATGACGATATTGTATTAAGTGTATTTAATTTTTAGAATGACTTTTATGTCGTACGCTTGTAAAGCGATTCGTTTCGGTGGTGACCGACATGTTTTAACTCTCATATTATTTTCAGACATAACCCTTGACGGTTTTCCGTTTCCAAATAAAAGCACCTTTGATCATCTTAACATCAGTCATCCGGAATGGGAAGAGTATCCGCAGAACCTCACCAACATCACTTTACCGAAATCGAAATTATTTGGTGATCTGACACACAACGACGTTTACAACAAGTCTTTCGTCAACGCCACTTACAAACCAAATATTACCTTTAAGATATTCTTCAGCGGGTGGCTGAATATAGAAACACTGATGGTGGTGGTGGCAGCTATTGATGCAGTTTGGTTTATATACCGCCATACTAGAACGTACCAAACAGTGGTACAGCTACTTCACGGGTTTCCACATCTAATCCGGATTGAGCAGACTAAAAATGAAGGTACAGTGGCGATGAAAGTAAAGGTGCACTTGGGAGCGTAATGATTGCAATAAAACATATGTAAGATGATGTTAATATAGTTGAATTTTTCTTAAGTAAGGTTAGAGTCAGCACCTTATGGAACCTTGGCCAAAAATATCTATTTATAAAGATTCGCCCAAAGATTCGCATCAAAATGTTGATGGCTAATTATATATATATATATATATATATATATATATATATATATATATATAAAGACTCATTATTAGAGTTTTATGCTTTAAACGTTCTTGCAGTCTTTTCAGATATATATTATAAACAATATTAGGATATTCACTATATTGCAGTACCAATGGTTTTGCAATCAATGTTAGCAGAAGATTGAAGGTTTAACATCATCTCTTTCTTCTAGATAAGTTAGAAGAAAAAAGCAAATGGCAAAAGTGTTGTAAGGCGACAAAGACAGCGACCAGGACTTCTCTTGATCTGTTGCTTAGCTTATCATGGCGGTTCTTCCTGTTTTTAAAAGAAGTCAATTACAAGGTATCAGATATATAGAATTAGAGGGTGATCAGGGCACTCTGCATTTTTCATACTCTTAGTAGGCCAAACGTTACATTTCTACATCCCTGTGAGTTATGAAAGTTATCATAGAATGAAAGTAATAAGAGAATTATTGTGAAGGTACCTTCGTCGAAATTCGTGTTTTATAAAGGCATTTTAGGATACCTCTTTTTGACATCTTTCGAGTGTATGATTTTCAATAAGATTGAATTGAAAAATATGTTTTATTGCAAAATTAGAATTGAAAATAGGCGAACATTTTTATGAACCTTTGGGTCTTTTATGGTATGTTTTCCATGCCAGCGTAACTGGTTTGGTTTTTGCCGGTTTCTTTTCTCTCTTTCTAAAAACTATGTTATCTGTAAATTACACACTCCAGATTATGAACACAGATCTGATACCAAGGCTGCTTCTTGTGGCTCTACTCTGCGGCACTGTGTACACCATCATTATTGTTGCGGACGCCATGGTGAATGTACAGACGCTGTGGGCTGTGGGATTCTTTGACGTCAAAGTAAGACTATGCATGGCGCTTAATAATAATGTAAACTTTTTTGGTTCATATAGGCCTGCATGTACGCGCAAAGGTTTATGTTTTGGAAGTTGGTTTTCGTATTTTAACTTTACATCTCCCAGGATGTCTTCTGTGTTTGAATAAAAAGATTTCCAAATATCCTGTAGGCCTACATAAGAATTCAGCCTAATCATTTTAGAAATACCATTTTCTACAAAGTTTGTAATTTTAATTTGATTATTCTACTAATAGGTGTAACACCTTTAAGCATAGTGACATATTCATCGTTAGGTGGGCCCAATACTGATGGCAAGAAAAATCGCCAACACGCGGATTCGCGCTAACGCATTTAGGATCAACAACTTTGAGTTCCCTTTTACCGAGCAATTGGTCAACATGAGAATAGAACAGTATCAAATAATGCTGCAGATGTTCAATAGATTAACATGTGAGGGAATGCTCTTTCACGCAACGGAATACTGTGCGTGGTGGAACATAACGTACCCTGGCCGCCCCTGTCAGCCACCCGTGACCAAGACGATGGACTTCGAGTTCAAAGGCTGCGAAAACCCCACCATAGACCCAGTCATTTATACACGGTAAATGGGCATATCTTTGAATATTATCTTTTTTATGTAATTTGATTTTTACTGTGTCTGTAATTGCAAATATATATATATATATATATATATATACATATATATATATATATTTGTAAATGTATTCTTGAAAATATATCTATCAAAAGTTTCCTTGACATACACGCTGTTTTACATTAAAACTGGTAATATATGTTTTGTCGCAACCAGATTTGATAGCCTGCAATACAAGCTGGAATTGATGCGTTCGATGGACCCTTTTGCCAGGGCAGCAAGAAAAATGATACTTGATTCGTTTATTATTGTGGCCATAGCTGTTGTGATAGCCATCCTGTTTGCAGTCCTAGGTGCTGCTGTTTATATGATGTTAAAGAGGTAATAAAGATATAAAAAACTGTTTTTAGTAAAAGCCTGTATGTATCCAGCGGTCGAAACCGCTAGAAAAAAGCCTGCAGTGACAGTAATTTTGACCATAAGTATCTACTGGCGGGTCCAGACTTTGCTAAAGGGGGAGGGCACTAAACCTATTGAAAAATTACAATTAACAATAGGAGACAGAGCGATTATACTGTACAATGTTGCTCGGAGACAGGAAATGGCTTGGTTTTGTGACATTTCGCTGTTATTATTATTATTATTATTATTATTATTATTATTTGTATGGGGTGAAAGGGGAGATAATGATGCGAGTGTGCCCTCCTCACTGGATCTGCCATTGGTAACTACACGTAGAAATCCAGACAAATTTGTGTTATAAGCCTTATCTTACAAATGGTAATATGACACATTTCATTTATTACAGCTTATCCCACATACCTTTCAGTTTGGTGTAGAAAACCATACATGCAGGGCCTAATTGTAAGATAAATATCTATATTTAGCGCATCTCAGTTCCTTTATAGCAAACGGTTCATATCAAAAATTTTCTACTGTTCTGTTCAGGTTCGATCTGGTCCGTCTGCTGAAGGTGTACGAGGTCACGGAGGACCCTGCCCTGCGACCAGAGAATCTGCCAGCAGTTCTGAGAGACCAGGAGGGAGACAGGATCAAGGCGGTCACTATAGATCCCAAGATTGAGGAAGCGGGCGGGGGGCGGACACACACGGCGCCATCAACGTTCCAGTTGAACCAGAGAACACGCGTTAACTGAAGTCTGGTGCGTGAGGCGAGAACTATGTCAGCTCCAGCTTATAATACTGTGTACCAAAGACTTAGTGCCTATTAAATATGACGATCATTAACTGAATGTCTTATAATATACAATATGCCCGGTATTTATAATACTGTTTCAGTTAATACGTGTTAAAGTCCAGGGTAGCAAGGTATTGCACACAACGTGCAGAGAATTAGTGTCTTTGACATTCGGTGTACCCATGAAGTAATAAGGGATTTAGCTATTTTTTGAAAATATGGTATTATTATCACGTAATCAATGTACCAAGGCGGAATTCTATTGCACCACACTGGGAAGCTGATTTGCGAAATTGTTATCAGACAAAAGTAATATATTCCATATAATCTCGTCAAATGATTTATGGATGGAACAATCATAAATTGTGTGATTTATAAGAATAATGATCGATCGACACATCAAGTTATTATAGCAGTGAGAGTAATATGAAAATTAACTAAATATTAGATAGGTTCCTGTCGCTTTGTTAAATACATTATCTGACTTCGAGTTTAGGAACACCTAATCAGATTAGCAGATAAAATGTTAATAAATGTTTTTGTAAAAGATTTATCTGGACAGTACATTACTGCCTTACTCATACAGTTTATGTAATGAAATAAGTAAGAGGTAGTTGCTACACATTATGAAAGCAATAATCCATTCCCATTTAAATTACTTTTTTGATGCGCTACAAAAAACAAAAAAAAATGAAAGACCCATCCATCTATACACAACGCGTCCAATATTTACTGCAAATACCAACATGCAACATGACTATTACAGCATTTAAGCGGCATTGTCCAAATGAGAATCATGGTTTTGTGGCAAACAAATGTTTAAATTGCACATCCTCCATCAATACAAGTGCCATATCCTACAAGTAAATTAGCCGCGTCAGTCACTGCCATTATCACGAACGTCTGTCCATTAACAACCATATCCCTTAACTTTCCACCTATTATAAGTCTGTTCAATGTTCATCATTGGAAATACACAATTGCGTGTACTTTTTATCTGAATAAGATTAAACGCCAGCGCGCAAAGGAAGCACCGGCTTCAATTTAGATTAAAAAGGAGCATTTGGGCAGTTCTAATAGATTTGTAAGCGTGGATAAATAATTCAACTGATGTTGTTTTCAGTTCTTCCTGGGACAGACTGGTAGATATGTAGGCAATATATGTACCAGCGGCGTGAACACAGACAATACTTCAGATGCTGTAACTTTTTTAAAAATCTTTTATGATCTCAGGTTAGTAACTTGTCACTGAATTCGATATTATATTGAAAAAAATTACTTTCCTCTCCCTTATCGCCCACAGACAGGCGAATAGCTAGCAAATGTTTTGCAATCTAGCATTTGTAGCCGCCCACCAGAAAAAAGGGTATTCGTACAATTAGGAGAGCAGACTACCAGACTGATAAACATTAACATAATCAAACACGCTCGCCATGGAAAGAAACACGGACGCATAATCTGCGTGATGGGTTTACTAGTCAAGCGACACTCGAAATTTATCCTCTACAAAGATCGCATTATGTTTCATTATGTGCACTTATTCTCTGAAGCGTGCAAAAATGTCCCATCTTTATTAGAGCAGTTAAAACTAGACACATATCTGTGAATATTTCGTGAAAAATCACTCTGTGGCCCTGGTAGATGGTACTTGAAACTCGGGACAAAGGCCATCACCCCGTGGTCCTGACAGCTGTGAATGACATTTAAAAAAAAAAGAACACAACTTTTATGCAAAGCAACAATTGAAGAAATATTGAAGTTTAAGTCAAGCAAATTTCTCGAAATTTGATGAACCTATGTAGGATTTAATAATTTTTTTTCGGGAGGGGGGGGGCCTGTACCATCAGCTGGGTGAGACATTTTCTTGGGGGGGGGGGGTCTTCTTGATTTCAAGTTCTGTCTGATTAAATTTCTCTTGAAGTTTTCCCAGTTTTGTGTGATTTGTATTTGAGTCCTAGAGTACATTGAGTACATACAGTACATTCAGCACATACTTTGAAGTTGATACAAAGCAGTAAAAGTAAGATTTTAGTGCTTAATAGTTCGGGCTCTCTTTTCTCCTTTCCGACCTTGAAATGGACCAAAGGTCAAAGGTGAGGTCAGAAGACTTTCCTTTTAAATTCTACTGTATAGTTAACTACTTTTACATCCCTTTTGGCTATAATAAGGAACCTACACGTTTCAAGTTCAAGATTTTTTACTCCTTTCATATGACGAACGGTACACTAGAGCAAATACACCAACTGACGCCCTAAACAATCAGGTTACTGCAGAAAATATCTTTGTCCATTATTCTCATCATGCTCTTTGAATATCTCAGGTTTCAGAGATAGTGACTGCCGCAGAAGCTACAGGATT
The DNA here is from genome assembly GCF_051362555.1 of Lingula anatina. Taxonomy (NCBI): domain Eukaryota; kingdom Metazoa; phylum Brachiopoda; class Lingulata; order Lingulida; family Lingulidae; genus Lingula; species Lingula anatina. The sequence goes on from NC_141768.1 coordinate 16,850,876, forward strand.
ACACTAAAATGAGATAAAAGTCGGCACGGTTAATAAGATGTCAAGGGTTTTCAAAAACACTATCCCAGCAAGAAAGCATGTAATTAATTGAACATTTATTATAATAAAATCGCCATTGTTTGATAGTGGCAATAATGACGATGAATCACTCTTGAACATCCACGCGATAAAAGTTACAATTGCACTATTCCAGGTTTCGGCTTTTAAATCTTTTATGTAATAAAAGGCAGATATCGACGTGTGGGTATTTATGTATTCCTTAACTGCATTCGACGTCATGTTATCAGCTAAAACACTTGCCTAATGGAGATTAAATAATTGCGCTTAAGTGATAGAGTTAGGAGGGAATTCACCATCATGACCACTAAGACTGTCCACTAACCGCTGGTTTGGCCATAGACGCCAGGTTCATTCTATCATGTTTACAACTGCACTTTATTAGCGGACGACACGGAGAAGCCAATGGGAGAGGTCGGTAGGCTCTTTGTTGGTGTCAGCAAACGTTTTATCTGTTACCCATGGGGTTAATAACTTAATCGGTTAAGCGGCTTCCCCTAATGAGAAGAGTTTGTGTGTTCGTATAAGGGTGGGTAGAGGATGACAACATGTATTTTTCCTGTGAACCGTATTGTCTGTGGTCTGAAAACAACTGTGCGTTTCGACGGCAGATGCTGATATATTGAGAGGCTGCTTTCAGCGCATTCTGCGTGCAACATGAGCGATTTAAGGAAAACTTACGGAGGACCGTTGTTTAGAAATGTGGAAGGCCGTAAGGTAAGTCGAATTATTGAAGAAATGTTTTAATGGTCATCGCGCTAATTTTATTTTAGGAATCTGTATGAAAGGCTTTTATGATCAACTTATCGGCCTGGTCTACATCAGTCTATGTCAAGTGTGAATATTACAACCAAAAATTATAATTTCTCAAATCCTTATTTGTTGTTGATCGATCTGCAGCAAAATCTTCCTCAATATTGTTGGGAAAATATTTTGTTTTCTGAAATAGGAATATAATTGTATCATTCAAGTGTGGTATGTCCGGATACGGACACTACATGTATATACACAATTACAAATGTGCATTACATCGTTCTTACACTTGACACGTAGGGCTATTTGCTTTTCACCTGATAGGAAGTAGAAAAATTGTTCTTAATCACGATTTTATTGGAATGATTTACCAACATAATGAGAACAGATATGGAAAGTCAAAGAACTAAACAATAATTTAAACAATTATTTTAAATTGAACTTCATCTTGTATAATGACAGAAATGCAATAAGAAAAAAAAGATTTACCAGTAGTTCCAAAAAGACAAAATTAAACAGGCAGAAGATACGGAGAAATAAAATTAATTGGTCAGTAAGTAGGTTAGTGAACATATAAAGTGAAAGAGCAAAAATGTCATTTGGTGCTTTATAAGATCAATAATGCCTAAGCCTAGCTTTCTGGCTTCTATTTGTTTAAAAAGCGACATTGGTTTATAACTGGTTAACACTTCAATTCTACACTCTTGCTAAATTGATGGACTATTTTAGATAAAATTCACTGTGAGGATTGTCACAGAACTTTTATTTAACAGTCTGAAGCATTGATCAAAAAACAATGTTCAGGCTATGAAATTGAACAAAATTCCTTGATTAATGTAAAACAATTGGTTAAAGTTGTTACACTGCATAACAGTTAACAGATTTGGGCAGAATGGCAGGCCACGTGTACAGTCCTGTCGTAGTCATTGGCGTTTTCAGCAACAAGTCAATCTTGTTCAGCACTTTTGAAGGGTGGCCTCTTAAAGCCCGAGGGAGAACTTGACAATTTTGTCGATGTGGTGTTTTGGGCGCAATCAAAAGAACATTGCTGTTCTCGTTGGAATCGCTCAAGAAACTGTCTGCAAGATTATACAGCGATATCGCACAGGCATTACCACTTGTCGTCCTGTTAAAACTACACCCTGGAAGGATCGTATACCCTTCCAGATGTATCTACAAAAAATAACATTTTCAGTATCTTGTCTGAGAAACGCTAATGAAAGCGGGCCTAAGCACGAGTTACCAGAGGATCAGTGAACAGCAGACTTCTTATTCGTGGCCTGAACCAAGGTGTACTCCTGTTAAAACCTTTTTGACCCAACAGTGGAAGAACCGCCGATAGGAATGCAACCGAAAACGCCGTTGTCGTCAGGTGCGTCATTGGAGGCATGTCTTGTTCCCAGATGAAGATAGATATATTTTTAACGTTGCTGTAAACAGACTTCATGCTTCAAGTAAAGTTTGGAGGAGATCAGTTGAAGACTGTTTCCCACGGAGGTCGTTCTGCCCACCTTTGGGCTGCCATTCCTTATGTCCTTATGTCCTTATGTCGAACCAATCTGGTGTTCCCCAGCTCTGGCAACAGAGATGGTACCACTTGCTAGAGCTCATTTTGGCCTTAATTTTTTTTTCTCATGTGGCAATGCTCCACCTCATCGTGCTTGAAGAACATTACAATTTTTCAAAGAACGGAGAAATATTGTGGCGTGCTTATCCTCCCGGTCTCAATTCCACAGGGCACTGCTGAGATGCTATAGACCGTGAGGGGAGGAGACAGATACAGCCGACTATATTGTATGATCCAAGGCAGGTTTTTGTCAAGAGGTGGGCTTATGCCGATCAGATATTCATCTACAAAGTTCAGAAACTGGTTCAATTAGTAAGTCGAATAATAAATGGCATCTACCATTGTTCGTGGTAGCTACGCATGATACTAACTTTTAGTTAATTCTGACATGACATTTGCTTTTGCCTATAAATTGCCGATAATTTACCAAACTTATAATTGATTATCAGGAGGAACTCGAATGGGATATAATCACCATATATACTGTTACTTGAAGGTTAACCCAAGCATTATAATAAACAGTTTGTTTAATAATACATTTTTGATTAGTTTGAACGTATTGAAACCGCCGCTTCTATATTCCGTTGGAATATTCCATCATTTTAGCAAGAGTGTACACTTAGAGTAAATTGCGAAACGGCGAGATGAAAGAGAGACCCTGTCGAGTTTTAGGCACCAAAATCCCAGAAGGGCTGATTGGGCCCCATGGAAACACTATTAAGCTGTGAGTCATTTATATTAAAAGACCGAACAAAACACTGCTAAACTAAGCTGTCTTTGTTCAAGTACTTTCATATGAACAAGTCCATTTTGCGCACTATGTCATTTTTTTCAGTTACCTTGGTTATAAAAGACGAAACACAATGCAGTGCTACAATAACCTCACATTCAACAAATTAATCAATACATTCTGACATGGCTATCATAGCAATTACACGTCCCATGGCAACATATTGCACCTATTCCAATTACTTAGAGCAGTCCTGTATATATCTCGCTAACTTCCGTCATAAATGTTACGAAATGCGCACATAGGAAATATAGAATATTTGTCCAATATACTGTGATCTATCCATTTGGGATTCAACTTTATGTGGTAGGCCTTATTAAATAGCGGTTGTTAAGTGACCCTTGCGTAAGGTACATCTGGCCTTATTCTGATTAAATGAAATCATCAGCAGCTAGCTTGTATGGTACTCCAAAGCATTATTATTTTTATTTTCTGGCAAACCCACTATTTGATATTAAAGTCCTAAAATTATAACTGCTTTGGCAAATCCAAAATGATTGTCAAATTGCGGCAAGACGACAAAGGTAAACGCTTTTGATTTGGTATGGTATAACTTAAGTAATGCTTAAATTAACTATCTGGAGGTTCATATCTCTGTTGAAGAATCGACTTGCTGGCCTCTACTGTTAAGTCCCTATATATTTATCTGTATTAATTTGCTACAATGTATGTAACGGGAGTAATTTTCCTCGTGTTATGTAGAATAGCGATGGTGAGCGCATGTTCCTAAACGCTGCTTCAAGCGGAGACATAGCGATGGTTCAGGCAATGTTTGATGACAAGGATGTGGATGTCAACTGTGTGGATTTTATGGGCAGATCTGCGCTCCTCCTAGCGGTGGAAAATGAACACATTGACGTCATTGACTTTATGATGCAGAAAGCTAACTACTCGAACATGAAGGTATATCCTTGATTTTTGTTGTGTTTGAATTTATTTTTTGTTTGGGAGGCGTGTGAGAGGCGGAGAGACTATTAAAAGATTAGGCGGTTTTCCTTTCATGCACGTCCGCCATATTTAGGTCGTGGCTTTGTAGAGCCATGGCTCAACTCGATGTGAATGCGGCCATTGTTTGAAATGAGACATGTGTCACCATCCCCACCAATAGGGATTTTTTTATATCTGGAAATAATGCGTTTGGTTTCCAAAATGATGTGTTAACATTTATTCAAAAGCCTAATCCATTTTGATTCAGCACCTTTTACTTAAAGTATATCAATTGTCTGCATTACAGAATTCAAGATCTTCTTTTAAGATTTTTATTGAGTTGTATCACTTTCATGTACTTGTGATGTAGACGTTTTAAACTTGTATATGCCATTTCACGAGTCACACTGCAATCAAATCATACCAATTTTGCGCTGATTACAATACACCTTCTTCAATGAAATATCACTCAAGCTGTGTCGCCCGATAGCGTATATATTGCGTAAGTTCTTTGTAAAATGCATTCTTTATCTTGTCATTGTTCTTTTTCAACACATGTGTGTGTGTGTATCCATGAAATGCATATTTGATAAATATATATATATATATAAACTAACTACGTACGGTATTAATATTATATTACTCATTAGCGATAATCGCTAGGATCAATAGCATGCTAGGATCAATAGCATATTCTACGCGGAAGCACTTTAATTTATTTGTCATCTTTGATACAGATGTAAGCCAATTAACACAGCATTTGTTTCCAGGCCTCCCTGCTTCACGGTATAAGCAAGGGTTTGATAAGTGTAGTGGAGTTCATATTAGAACACCCTTGCTACATCGCAGCTGAGGAAAACCTCCAAAGATTAGGCATGCTTGAGGATACTTTTTTCCGAACCGACTTGGACAGCGGGGACCATTCCTTCCCGTCATATATCACCCCGCTCACCCTTGCTTGCCACATTAACAACCCGGACCTTATACAGATGCTGCTTGCCAAAGGCCATGTTATCGAAAGGCCGCACCATATTTCGTGCGAGTGTAACGACTGTAAAGCCAAATCGGAGTTTGACTCCCTGAAGATGTCCAGGTCTCGACTCAATGCTTACCGTGCTCTAGTCAGTCCTGCGTACATTGTGCTGTGTAGTACGGACCCCATACTGGCCACATTCGAACTGAAGACGGAGCTAAAAGAGTTGGCAGCTCTGGAAAAAGAATTTAAGGTGACCAATTTCACAAGTTTTATGTGATTTTTTAACTCAGTGGTTGGAAAGTAAGCTGTAAAAAAGGCAACACTCTGATGCATAAGATGTATTTTTTTGAAAATATAAATTGTGGAAGATTTACATAAATGCATGTATATCTCTGATTTATCCGTCGTCGTCTTTAGCACCCATCCCCTCCGCTTCATACATGAAAATGAGTTCAATGTGCTAGACATTGGCCACAAGTTTGCATGTTTGAAAAAAAAATGTGTTTAATTAATTAGCTTACATCTGCAATATTCACTGTTATTTGTAGACTGAATACCAGGACCTTGTTGACCGGTGTATGGACTTCGCATGCGAGATGATGGACCTCTGCCGCAGCACTCAAGAGGTAGAGACCCTCCTAAGTGACGGGAAGGACCCCATAGCAAGACTTAAACTGGCTGTACGAAACGAGGAAAAAAAGGTGGTGGTAGTTTTACATATTCTATACATTGTGATCGTGTAACTGGTTGTAAAAAGTAATGCTAACAATTTTCTTTCCAATGCTCAAATAAATAAATAGATGCTTATAAAAAATAGAAAATGAATGGTAGTGCCACACCTTAGCTGATTATTTGAAAAGCCTAGGGAAGCATGAAGACCTTTGAGCGCCCCCCGTGATTTTCAAAGCCTGGAACATTGCACTGCAGCGAACAGTAGAGATGTAAATGCTGCATTACATAACAAGTAGGTCTACTGCATCAATACAACATTGCTTTTAAAGCCTTTATGGATTGTCCCCACTTGCGTAGTATAGATAAAAGCACATCATAATTGAGGGTTGTAAATGGCGTTTTTATTAAGCGTATATTTCAATAAAATAACTAGAACATCTGAAAGTGCTATTTTGGTCTATTAAGTCATCTGTACAGTGAATCACTTTGGTTTTTGGCATTTATACGAGTACTCCAGCACTTTGTGGTTGAGTGGTCCATTTTTTTTTTGTTAATTGCATTAAATCATCTACAGTTATCTGGATGAAATTAATATTGGAAAAACTGAAATAATACTCTTCGCTGTTGAGGCACGTAACCGATAACATTAATGAAAACAACCGTCCGCCATGCGCCGCGCGCCGATTAAAAGCAATTTTTAAAACTTCAGAATACATGTGTTAACGACACGTTTGGATACATTCATCCAGTCTTCTGAGTCCATTTAGATAATTCAGGACCAGCTGTACAACAGAACTACCCATTAATGCCAATACAATTATTGTGCCTTTATTACCTGCGCCTAATGATAATAGCATATCACTGATATCACGCCGCAAAAACTCTTTATATGGATCTGAAAAGATTGGAAAGAACGTTGAGGAATATTTTTTCTTTTTGTGCGTGGCTCATCATTTGATTTCAAAGTGACAAAATTGCTAGAAAAGTTAAAATATGTCTATTTTGGTCTTTCGGTGATTATTTCATTTTGTTTATTGGTAAAATAGGGAATGCAACAGTTGTTGGCATATTGATGTTTTTGTGAGTATTTTTGTCTATACATGTACCTTCCAGATTATATAATGATACATAAAAACAAACACATCAACACTTTTCAATCTGACAGTAAAAAAACGTGCCGCATTGAAAGCCATTAGCAGACATGAATATTGCATTAATGCATTCTTACGTAATACAGAAATCATTTGTCTATTTTCTTCCACAGTTCGTCGCCCACCCAAACTGCCAGCAGTACCTGACCGCTTTGTTCTACGGATCTGAGCTGAGTTTCCTCAAGACCACTAGATGGCCTCTGAAATTGTGTTACATGCTTCTGGTCACCCCTCTGGTCCCTTTGATATCCATAACCTATATACTGTTTCCCAAGTCTCGGGTGAGTTCTTAATGGTTTGCAGTCGATGAATTATTCGGGTGATGCGGAATATAAATAGAGCGTATATATATTGGCTCCGTCTGAATACAGTCTACTGGGAGGACACAAGGAGCATTAACTTGTGCGAATATGCATTAATTGCACATTACATTTTGATATAATTACAGTTGAACAACTACTTAGACACCGTGACTTAATAACACTGTGATCAGATTACTGACAGGGGCTTTTTAATTCATAATGCGAAAATATATTCATAGATACATTATAAAAAGAGCAAATTGTGCATGGTTTTCTTTTTTATTCTCATGCAGAATAGATACACGAACATGAGACTATTTGATGCGTTATAGGGATAACAACTCTTCATATGAAATCTATGACCCCATTCCCAGAGATTAGATCGATCCAACTAGATCGACCTAACTCCCTGGGGGTTCACGCTAAATAGCTGTCAGCCGAGCGCGCGCAGTAGTTAATTACCCTCTTACAGCTTTTAGTAGGCGGGACTGACATTTAAGCCGGATTATCTGACAGTAATCTAGTGAGACTCCCCACGGGGATAGATCGATCTAAAATCTATGGGAATGCGCCCTATATTTCAAAATAAAAACATTGTAAACAACTAAAAATATATATATAATACATTCTATTTTACCACAAATCAGCATTTAAAGCAATTATTCTGAAATTTGTGTTTGTCATAGGACCATGTGACCTCCATAGATGAGGCTATACTCTGTAACTATCTTTAAGAGATTATTACAAAAAAAAACTTTTTAGACTAACTTAGAGTTGAATTCATTAACCATTGGGAAGTATGGGAAAATTATTGTTTTCCCTGGTAAAATTCATTTTTTTAATCAAAATGAACAGTTGTTATCCCTTTAAATATGTAATCAATTTTCCATTGAGTTTAGTTAGTGCAAAAGCATATTCTTTTACAGGTGGCACGCTATGTAAGGTGTCCTTCCACCAAGTTTCTACTCCACACTATTTCGCATTTGGTGTTCCTCATACTTCTGGCCCAGGCAACGTTCCAAACGTCGGAGATATTCAATGAAGATATTAATGTTAATATCGATAATGTCAAATGGAAATCTTCATTTCGAGGCGAAAGCAGCATCATGACTCCCGTGCAGATAGTGCTCATGGGTTGGGTCTTAGGTGAGGACTATGAAACTTTTCTCGAACGTCAACGCAAGCACACACACACACACACACACACACACACACACACACAGAGAGAGAGAGAGAGAGAGAGAGAGAGAGAGAGAGAGAAAAATGTCATTTTCATGATTAAGGCATACCATATTCATGTTTTATGTGGCGCCATGTTTTTGATGCCCCAAGTACTACCTTGAATTCAGACAATATTTACTTAAATGTCAAATAACCATCATATACATTTGTCATAAGTGGAGGTATTGCATCCAAAGTAATCGTTTCAGGTTTATTGTGGATTGAAGTCATGGAAATCTACCGAACACCGTTTTGTGATTATGCCAAAGATTATTACAATTACATCATCTTTATGAGTCTGTCTTTGTATATCGGCTCTTATGTCTTACGGATATTGGCGATGAGGTGGATTCTCGCTGCCAAACAAGAATATAGTGTCCCTCTCCGGAGTGCCAAGTTGGCTTTGGAAGCAGGCAACGGGGACGAATTCCATCGAATTGCGGCACAGATAAAAGAGGCTGGGACGAGAGAAAGTTATTTCATGGAAGCGTGTAAGTGTCCCGGGATTATTTTGATTTTATTATGATAACATTCTTTTACATACATCTGTTGGGCTAACATAACCTTTTTTCTTTGAAAACGCTTTCATTCTATTTTATCGTTGATTGAGTTAAAGAGGCGAGATTTTACATTTACCATTCCGAACAGCCGACCAGCTATGATGAAATGCGACTGCAACAGGATACATAAATACATGAATACCCCGGTACTTGACTGAATCCAGGCTCAGACATAAGAAATAAGAAATAATGTTCTGTTTTAGCTCGTTTTCACTGGAAAATGGACGACCCGGAGATTGTGGCAGACGCCATGTTTTCTGTGGCTAATGTGCTTAGCTTTGCTAGGACCACTTATATAATGCCAGCGTTTGAAGTTTTGGGACCTCTGCAGATATCACTGGGGCGTATGGTTGGAGATATAACCCGGTTTCTGGCTTTATATTTGCTGGTAAAGTAGATTCCAAGAAAAGTATTACAGGAATGTAACCAAGACCATTTTTTTAAGTTCCCTTTTTTTTCGCAAAACTATATGTAGATGTACTGATTACGACAAAATGACCATTTCAAACATTTTTGTTTTATGTAGGCGCTATTTAAGTCCGATATGTTAACGTTGACTTAGTTCTAGAGCATGTTCAGTATTTAGTTTGGCATATATTCATGTTCGTTACTTTCACTGTTCCATTCAGGTATTACTTGCCTTTACGGTCGGTTTGAATAATCTCTACTGGTACTATGGCCAAGTAAAAGCCACTGATGCCTTCACTGAGTACGTATGTTGTTACATTCGATAATTTGTTTTAGAATTTTCTATAGGTAATGTAAAAGTGATTTGGCAAGTTTGGTATTTGCATTATGGTCGATCAATCCGTGCCCCGTTTGTGTGTCATTCCTCATCCTTTAGAGCCTCTGCTGTGTATTTTGCGTTTTTTTAACAAAATAATTCCTGTTTGAATGTTCCATACGTTGTAGGTATAAAACAAAGCCGACCCATACTTGCGTTACTTATAACAATAGGTATTCATTGTTAAGAATATTCTGTTTTCAATATCAGTAGTATGTCCATCATATCTTTTTACGTAGATAATGTATAGGGCCTACCCTGTGAAATTTTTTACCTTGGTTATATTTGCAAATGGTAAATGAACCTTTATATTAAACGAATCATTCGGCGTTAACTACGTCATTTTCGCTTTTTATATTGTTTTAGTTTAATGGTAACGGTGCAGACTTTGTTTTGGTCAACGTTTGGTCCGAGTAAATCAGCACCTGAGGTCTCTAAATTGTCGAAACCAAAAGGTGAGAAATAATAGATTTGTTATTTGATAGCTGTATATGTAGAGAGAGATTGGTTTTGGAGGTCAAGCCTGTCCATATGTTGGTTTATCCTGGACAAAATCTTATATACTACAGTCCCCTCAGTTTTTTTATGGTTCCAAGCATGAAAACTACATGTATAACATGTAGGGGTGCATATCTCTTTTTATTTGTAAGATTAAAATAGTTTTTGATAATATATTGTTACATATGCCTATGAGATTTTTTCGACTCACTCATTTTGTGTCATAATGAGCAATGAAGACAAATCTTCACTTAATGTGGTAAAATTGAATTATTCAGTGTCATCTAAAATCTTGATCATTTGTCATACATTTAAATCAGGCGGGAATTCCACGTCTAATAATCATATATATATTGTTACATCCCAGGTTGCACCGAGGGAGGGGAAGGTGGGGCTGGGTGCCAGTTTTACGGGAATACCACCACGGATGCAATGGTTGAGTCAAGCACAACCCTCATCAACTTTGTCGGTGCCACATTGTACTCTGTCTTTTGCGTCTTCGCCATTATCATCCTTGTGAACATGCTGATAGCCATGATGAGCCACTCTTTTGAAGCCATTCAAGTAAGGATTTCTGACTATGTCTGTCTTGTTCTCTTCTTGTTTAAAGACGTGGAATGATATTTTGCATGAAATGGTTAAATACATGTATGAAAGCAAATAAAGCTTGTTGGATGAGGTGACTGGTTTCAACATTGGCAGATTTTTGTCTAGTAACATAAGTTATTTTAAAAGTAAAGAGGGGTTGGTCTTAAAATTTGGGCGTCTCTCCGAAAGTCACAATGTAGAGATGCTGCATTTTTTTTCTTTGAAAAGCGTTCTATATTTCATATAGGAAGCCTGTGATGTGGAGTGGAAGTTTGCCAGAAGCAAGTTGTGGTTATCTTATATTGCGGACGGCAGTAATTTATCAGCTCCTTTTAATTTACTACCAACGCCCTCATGTGCTTACCAGAGCTGCAAGTACGTGAAGAAAACGTTCATGGATGGACGACGTGACAGCATCACACTTTTCCGGGCGCAGACCGTCGTACGGGTAAGATCGATCCAGAAAAGCAGACGTCTGTCAGCACTCTTGTGCCTATAATTCCCAGACTATTATGTGTGTGTGCGTGCGTGCGTGGGTGTGTGCGTGTCGAGCCGAAAAAAGATGTGCCTTTACAAAAACAATGCCTTTAAAATACAAGCGTCTATATAGTTTATTATTTTGCTCAATACGTTGCATTAATTTTTCTAACCGACATTCCGGTGTTTTCTGTCATCTACAAATATCTATTAACTACACCATTATTCTGCTCAACATTTTGCTGTTTTCTGTTTCGTACTAATACCTATATGCTGTGACATTATTTTGCTCAACCCCATTTTTTCGTGTTTTTCTATAGGCTCGGAGACAGGCCGTGTGTGAGAAGCTTCACGTGGACACGGTGGACACCAGCTATGCTGACATTGCACACAGCTTGGCCAACAGGTATCTCCTCAAGCTGGGAAGACAAGCCAGGCCAGAAACTAAAGGTTATTAATTTGATTTAATAGTAATTTTCTTACTCATAAATCCCTCGCTGTATCTGCTGTAGCTGTTTATAAACAGATACAGTTATTTCCTAGGTAAAGGGTACTGTCAAGGTTAGAAAAAAACTCCTAAATTGTTCTTTTTACGTACATGTTTTGGATAATAGATGGATCTTCAGTGTTCCCTGACTGACTTCGATTGCATTTACAAAATTTCATTTTACCGATGACACAGTAATTGCAATTTTTGAGATAAAAATTGCAAAGTCGGTTTCTAAAAATTCTATACATGAGCACCCCCGAACACCTTTTAAATGTCAATTTAATGATATCATTGAGTACTCTAAAACCCCGCTAGCGATTAGTTTAGATTTCATAGTTAAAATGTCAAAATAATGCCTTTGTTAAATGAATCGTTATAATTAAGGACTTATAAATGTAAGAAAATAAAATTTCAACCAAAATGACGACACGTTATTGAAGCCCATACACTTGTAGTCAATTATGCCCATTTTTGTGATAAAATCTTGCTCGAGCATGAAGTTACGCTCCATATCGTTTGCTATCTCACCTAAGAGTCGAAAGCTGTTAAATTGACTATAAATGCTCCAAGGTGCTTATGCTTATATTAGCTACGAGACATATGAATGCCGATATTTTTTAATTTCGAGATAATTATTTTTAATCAACAAAATGGCAGATGCATCATTGTATAATATGTTGCACGAAAAACTCATTTGCGGTATTTTGATGATCATAAACTCTGACAGTAACCTTAACTCGTGGATACTTGACCAGAATTTTTTTTTTTTTTTTTTTTTTTTTTTTTTTTTTTTTTTTTTTTTTTGTTAGTAAACGATTGACTTATCAGGTACAAGTGTAACAGTTATATCGATCTGTATATTAAAACGCAGCATTATTCCATTTATACTAGCATTTAAGCGCTACCGATGATCGCCTGACGTAAGATTATATTTAATTTACTTTGAGCCCAGGATTCTAGCTGTCATATATTTGTTTCTCTCTCTCTCTCCAAATAAGGTGAAAGTCATGTCATCCTCGAAACGTCAGCCCCGCCCTCGCCAAGTGGCACGCCTACTATATTCGAAGGCAAGGAAGAGCTCAACGTGGCAGACCTCAAAGGCGGACCAACTCTGCCGCAATTCCATTTGGAACATGTTGATGAAGGCACGTATTTGGAAATGAGACAAATAAGCGCTTTTTGAAGACATAGGGTGGATTTTTATTTTCAAAACAAAGAGAGTTCTGAACTTAAAAGTTTTTTATCTTAAATTTACGATTTACGGTGCTCGTAAGAAATGTTTTAATGCCAATCTGATATATTTTGAAGGTTTTCATTCAGTCTACTCTGCCATTACTACGTGGTCAAGAACTGTTGGTGCTATCAAGATGCTCTTATTTATTAACCAAACAGAAATTTACCGGCAACAAACATTTCCATTTTCCTGGTGTAAATGTCATTTTTCAAATTTAACGTTTCTTAATTTTGACATTAACAATTAATACTTTAACAATTGCACTTTTAAAACAATTTACTTGCAGAGGGTGAAGTGCTGAAGCCGACCATTTGTCGTCCTTTGTTCACGCCGATGTTGAGGCGTAGCAACCCAGAGATGATGGCAGAAGAGCAGGGTCGAAGAAGCTTCTCCCGTAAGAGCAAACGCTCAGTGCGAGTCCACTCTCCCCTGACACCGACATCGTCAGAAGGTACTTCCGGTCGCATTGAGGAGATGTACCGCGTGGTGAAACTACTGGACATGCGCTTCCAGCACCTCCAAGAAAACACCAGCCAAATCCAAAATCTTGTAAAAGATTTGGCCGCAGTGAAAGCTGATTTGGAGAAAACAAGAAGCTTGCTTGAAACTCAGCGAAGGCTCACCGTCAACACCAGTGGGACACCGAGATCTTTTGAGACAATATCTACCTTAAATATTCTACCCAGCTTCGTGGCAGAAACCGAGGTCCGTACAAAGCCTTTATCGCCACGACTGGGGTACATTAAAAAATCGGTTAAGTTTAAAAAACAAAAGAGTGATCAATCTGGACAAAATTAATGTCAAATTCAATATTCAAATATTGAATCGGTCTCCTAGGGACCATTCCCATAGATATTTGGATAGATCTATCTCCCTGGGGGGTCTCACTTAATTGCTATCAAACTAACCGGCTTAAACGTCTGTCACGCCTAGTAAAACTGTAAGGGGTAATTATCTTTACCCCTAGCTGATTCGGTAGGCGTAGCAGACAGTTAGGCCTTTTCTTGCTGATTTGCAATTTAGTGTGAACCCCCAGGGAGTTAGGTCGATCCAGATGGATCGATCTAAGTATGGGAACCCAGTCCTAGTTTTCACTTGCACGCACAAACAAAATGAGAGGAAATAATAGAATTTGTAGAACTGAGATGGTTTGATTATTTTGGCGGAAGGCTTGGATTAAAGGTTACAACACCGTAGCATGAGAGGAATGGAGACTACATGCCTATTTTTATGAACATGTCACGGTATACGCCATTGTCGCAACGTTCAGGGCAAGGGTTCACTGTGATCATCCTCGAGGTACAGGTATATGCACATGTACGTGTAGGTCATTAATGGGACTAGGTGGCATGAGCATCGCGTTCCAGGACAGTGTGATGACCTCATTTGAACTCAGTGTGATGACTGGGAAGGTATCTCGTTAATGATAACTGTTCACATTTATACATTTACAAGTAACTGCTGAAAATCGTGAAACTGTGAATCTCTATGTAAATGTCATTCTGGCGTTGGAGTGATGCTTCGAACTGTCATCGCTTCTTCTTTCTCCTTCTTGAATGATGTAAAGCATGTTTGATTGTATTTTGATGTTTAAGTTCAATTTTGAATTTGAGAGAGCAAATTCTACGTTTCTGTGTGCAGTTTGCTGAACGATATGTTGTAATTCAATAAAATTGTATTATATATGGGCCCACTACGATCAAGTAATAATAATAATATAAGGCACAACTTTAACTTGACAGTATGATAAGGCAGCGCGCACGCTTTCCGCCTTGTGGAGAACGGTTTTTGGTATACCCAAGGAGTCTGTTATAACTCCTTGGTATACCCTCGTATAGGGAACAACAACAGGTACAAACACTATCACGATCACCCCAAGTCCACCGAATAATGTCCGTGCACTGGAACTCCACGATATTTCGACGCGCTTACAATTTTAAATATTTTTCAAAGGTTTCAGTTTGACCAAATCCTAAAGGCGTCGGAAGCAGTGAATCCGTGTGATTCCGTGCAACCCTTCTTGTACCTCTACGACATCCACGGCCTCCACTGCATCTAAATTTTAAAGGGGACGTACGATTTTAAAATTGGTGCGGCTGTTTCTGACCGAGGCTTAATTTGGGCTTACCTAGAGAAGTGTAGGACATCGTAGAAGTCAAGAGCTTGTTGAATATGAGCGAATGTTCTTGTGAAGTTAGCTGACATCTCTAACACAGCGAGGCCTTCTTTGATTCACCTGTACGGTCTCAGTGGAGATAACGTAGTCCTCACAACGCATCGGGTCAACAATCAAAGCGACCAGTCCAAGCGAACTGATAAACTCGCCACATGCTAACCATGTAGGGGATACATAATGGGGTAAAATGCATTTTTTTGTCCAATTCAGATAGCCAGTTATCAGGAGCTGATATCGAAAATTTGTATTGATTTTACTGCTGATCGTTGGATATGTGGCAGGCAGAAAAGATGAACGTTCAGCATACATCATTTTATGATCTGACTGGAAGTCTTTGGCTCATGACAATATCTAGCATGCACCATGACTAATCACTGCATTCCTCTCTCCACATTACTTAATATCTACATGAATATCGATTAAGAAGTATTTTGGCATCCTTACTCTTGTTCAGACAACTTATCAAACCTGAAATGTAAACTTACGTCTTACAGTTGTACAGACGGCCTCAGTTTGATTGACCTTCGTTAATTGCTTTAGTCAGCAGATTAATATTTATCAATGCTTCTGTCATTACCACTGTAACATTATTCATTATTTCATTTTCATATTTATATAATCAACATTTTTTGTATTTAAGTCATTTCCGAGCTCTATGAAAGCAATAATTGCTATTAGAATTAAGAGTAATTTCTGCACTTTTAACCCTGATCCACTACTTTCCGGTAATCTCGACCCATCCTTTCAATCCTCAAGGGTCTCACCACAGCCTTGGACAAGTCAAGCTATAGCCGGAAAAAAGAAATGCACTTTAAAAGACCGTCGAAAATGAAGCCACGGTAATAGGTTTCATCATACTCAGATTTCTGAGCACGAAATGTTCTTCTTGAACAACGGGGATAATTATGGACTTTCGAAATGCGCATCTCTGAAACATATATCCACGAACGAGAGAATGCTCACTTCACCTTTTTACCATTTTAACAGGGTTAGTTGGTTAGTTATAATTTTTGTTTAATTTGTATATTTTATGATTCGACACATGGGCCGATCCAGGATTATTCCAAGGGGGGCGGTTTTTAGGAATGACAGACCACAGATGCGAACTCGCCTTGGCGGGGTATTATGGTATAATACAGGGCGAACGGTGTCATTTGGTACAGTTAAGTCACAGGTCCGTAGCCAGCAATTTCAAAAGGGGGGTTCTTTTTTTTTGAAAAAGTGGACCTTTTCCCACAAAAACTTCATGTACCTAGATCAAATTTTACCCAGAGTGGACCGTTTCCCAGCAAAAGGGGTGGTTCTTTCGAACCCCCCGAACCCCCCCTGGCTACGGGCCTGTAAGACCTATGATTCAAGTAGTCAAAATTCTAATTTCAAGAGGAGACCATTGGTGTGTTTTCCCCCCTGACAGCTCCCTAAATCCACCACTGCGATAAGTCACTGTGTCCTACAGCACAGCACTTGTTAACTACAATATAAAAACACGCACAATAAAATAACATGACAGCCCCAGCTCGCCGGAGGGACCGAGTATAATTATCCCGTTAGGCTGCGACAAGCAATACACAAAGGTGATCGAAATCACGGTACAGTCTGATTACTATTGACTCATTTATTAGATACCTTTGCAAGTGGAAATGGATTCATATTAGAATTGCCATATGTTAAATTGGTTGGACGGACACGAAATTCTATTCCACACAATCGATTTGGTAGACTGGCCATTGTCGACCTTTAAGGAATAATTTCCCCTATCTGATTCTCTTGCAAGCAACTTGCTGCCTTGCCTTGTTGGAATCTAATCCGTGAGTCGCAGTCCTAAAAAACTTGGTTCTCGTGCAAACATTACATGTGCATATGATGTTACATATAAGTATTACCTGCATTATTTACCCAGCATAAATGCATGTACGGGCTACAAATTCTGTTCTAAATATATACATTGATGCAACACATAAAGGCAATATATTTGGAATCATGTAAAAATTATTTGTGCCAAGGCCACAAGACGCATGGTCGTGCAATTCATGTGTGCGTAGAAAGGTTTAGTTTGTTAGGAACAATTATAGCACATCTTCAATGTGCTCTCTCTCTCTCTCTCTCTCTGTCTCTCTCTCTCTCTCTCTCTCTCTATATATATATATATATATATATATATCATACTAAACGCAGTGAGGAAGTAGTCTTTCAAAGATCAGTGACACAGACTTCATAATGAGATTGAGTTGTAATGTCAGGGAAAAGTTCCGCAATAACAGTGTTATTGAAGCGCGGCTGATGCGGGCGCACAGCGGCCATACACAGAATGCAAATGCAGTAGGCGAAACACGATCCTTCGTCTATGTGACTCGGAGAAAATGACACGGGGCATCTGAGGTGGAGTAAGTGATTCAGCTCATCACATACAACGTAAACGAGCTACTGGACGAGCTCTTGATTTGACGCCAGCACGTACTTGTATGTTAGTGTATAGACTGTTTGGCTACAAGCGTTGCCATCTATCGAAGGTATCCTATGTGCGTGCGATATTGTTGTTTAATCAGCGTTCCTCCAAATGATAGATCACGCAAGCACTGGGAGATAGATTTGTTGCACCTTAATTAAAAGCACCGGTATCTGGCGTTAAGTAGGCACCTCCAGACAAGACTCGTGGCGTGGATTAATGACGGTTTGAGTCAGTGTAACAACATGCAGTGTTTATGCAGAAATATCTTAAGTGCCGGCGACACCAGGAAGCACTCGACCTCGGGAGAGTTTGAAGATTTGGACATGGACATAAAAACTGAAGGTGAGAACGCAGCACCTAAAAACTGCTACAGATTGGTGATTGTTGGCACCGCAAGAGCTGGAAAAACATCGATAGTTTCCAGATTTCTCAACGATAAGTTTGAGGAGAAATACACACCTACGATAGAAAATTTCCATCGGAAAGTGTATAGAATCCGAGGAGAAGCATACCGACTTGACATCCTTGATACGTCTGGGAACGACCCATTCCCGGCTATGCGAAGACTTTCTCTACTCTCTGGTAAGTGGAACAGAATAACATGTAAACTGTTAAAAATAATTTTTGCTGCTAGGCTGCCTATTATATTCATCGCTTAATGTTGATAATCGAATCGCATGATTCCAGCAAGGCTCGGAATAACAGCAGTCTACAGTTATTATTGACAAGGCAATAACTGCTTCGCAAGATAATTGTGATGCTGATATAATATAAACATTATTAGTTATCCCGTTATCTTTGTCCTTCTATTTATTCATTTACAAATTTTATATATAATATTTGAGTGCCTGATGTGGAATTCATCGATTTATAGTATTTATGGGAAAAAATCACGTCCGGCAAGTGTCATTTGAGTATCCATTCCATAAAAACCCAATAAGAAAATGTCTTTTATAGATTGGTGACTTTCAAAGAAATCTAAACAGCAAAAATACCAAAGAGCGTTGGTAATCTATCGATCATTCTAAGAATCCAGGCTTCTTTTTCCCCACTTTTTCTGCTTCTTATTTTCGCCAAACAACACTTTTGAGGCTGTGAAACAAACCCGGGAAAACAAATCCCTAGCGATCCAAGTTATCTCACTTTATAATGGATGAATAGAAAGCCTGGCAGTCTTTCATTTTAAAGGCAAGATATGTTTGGGCTAGCACGGAGTTTTAGATTAGTACCATACATGTACTGTTTGCGTGTACGGTTGAATATGCATTTTCTCTGTCAGAGGCCGGCTGGTTGATGACGTACATGTAGTTGTGCACTTTAAGCATTGAGCAGAAATGTGAACAATCACTGAATTGCCAGTGAAATATCTGTGACTATCTAGTGAAAAATTATATCCATGGCACTGGTAGAGGGAAGAAAATGCTTTAGGCTGACAGACATGTCTTGCCAGCGAAGCTCTTGTCAATTAACACTTATATCAACTATATTTTGGAAGAAAAACAGAATTGACAGATGCTCCACATCAATTAAGTCAAATCCCATTGCGTGTCCGTTAAAATTTATGTTCTTGGAAAACTTAAGTCGTTTACTTTTTGTACAAGCTAGTATAAGACTATATGGTGCCATTTCAGTCTTTGTCAACATATTATTTCATCAAAGCTGATGCTACTTCCAGAGGTCTGGCGGTAGGGAAATTTGATAAAAGTAGTGCCATTATTTAATAATTCAGTGGAAACATTTACATTGCTATTTTCCGAATTGACTGGTGATATCTACATGTGTCATACCAAAATGTGTATTTTACCTAAATAGACGTGTATTAATACATGTGTACAGATGTGCATTTTAGTGATGAATGCCCAATCACGTTAAGGCAGGCGAGTTTAACAAAGCATGTACTAACATCCGTTAATGTCTGATTATTGGCTTTATTTTGGTAATCAGCTGCTATGACTTGGGTGTGACTCTTTGCTTGATGATGCTTGATGAAGGAACTTTGGACAGGGGAAACTCAGCAATCTGGTGTCCCCGTGGGGCTATAAAATTTAGTTATCACTAGAATAATTGATTCTTTCCATTAGCAAGATAACATTGCTCTCACTGTAACCTTTAAATGAATGCATGAGTATGTTGAATCAATTCAGCAAATTACATTGATGGAATAAGTAATGACCGTATACCGCATAATCTTGGAAATACAATGAAAATGTTGCCATTAATGAAAAGCAGATAAATAAAATACTCTCAAATCACTCTTAAGAACAGACACATATCAAACGTCATTGATATGCGCCTCCATTGTTTCTCGAAAGCCGACAGACATTAGTCATTATCAACTGATTTGATTCATACGGTTCCAGAAGTAACAGTGAAAGAGATTTGTCCAGACGGGTAATATCAAAATTGATTCTTCTCTAGACTTTGCGGTATTCTATTTTATGCAGCTTAGGCTCCTAACAGAGGTAGTGAATACCATACTTTTTGGAGAGAAATAGTACGCTGTGGCTTGATTTTATTTTTAGAAACATATCGGGCAATATTTTGGTAGGCTCTTAATAAGCCGCCATTTATGAATGATTTTACATTCATTAGACTTAACTGGCACGCTATATTTGAACGCATTGCAACATACGTTGAATCTAGATCTGTCATCTGCTTATACAAACAAAAAGCGACCTTCACAATCAACCTCAAATAAGTAATCTGAATCCGCTTAAACTGTGATTTTAATCAATGTTTGGCTTTAAAACGTGATAGTTGATGACACAAAAATGTTCTTTCGTGTTTTTGTGGCTTATCTGTAGTTAAGCATTGGCAATAAGACTAGAGCCTTATTAAGGATTCTGGCTACCCATAGTAAAGCAGGCAACATATTTACTACGTCAAATTCATATTACTTTACGTGGTCAGTTACATTTTAGCTTAATTTTTAAACGACAGAGACAGTGATGTGTGAGAAAAAAACCAAGTGAGCATTTTGATTGATTGACATGACATGACTTTTGTTTTATTTGTCTAACATTACACTGGATTAGCTTCAAAAGACAAAACAGGAAGTCGTGCTGAAAAAAAAACTTAAGCGGAGAAATAGAGTAAAGAATCTGTCGGAAATCAATATTCATCCAGACAACGCAAACGTGTAGGTTTTTGAAGGTTTTGAAATAATGAAAACTGTGAAAATCACACTGATGTGAACGCAACAAAGCTTAAAGGAATAACAATTACAATAAAAACCTCGTAAACAACTCATAGAAATATCATAAATTCCATATCATTTAACCACCAACACAGCGCTTATAACAATTATTCTGGAATCTGTGCTTGCCATCAGACCACGTAGACCTTCATAGATGGGCATACCTCCGTATACACAGTATATCTCCTAAGAGATTATTACTAAAAAACCAAAACAAAGGACTAACTTTGAATGTCCGAATGGATTCATTGACCATTGGTTAGTTTGGAAAATCGTCGTTTGCCCTACCAGGAAAATCCGTTTTTGGCAAAAAAAAAAAAAAAAAAGTTGTTATTCCTTTAAATACGGTTTTAACCTGCGTTGACGACTTTTCCGCCATCAATTTAGCCCATTTTTCCTTTTGATTTAGTTCTGCCACAAGTTAATAAAGATGCAATATGCTAGTAAGACAGACAGGTACAACCAATGTTATCCATGTTAACCGTACAGTATGATAGCCTTTAAATAATTCCACGTCTTGTATCTTACAGGAGATATTTTCATAATCGTATTCAGCGTGGATAATATGGAATCATTTGAAGAGGCCAAGCGGCTTAGAGATCAGATTCAGGAAGTGAAGTCCTTCTGTCCACCCGGTTCCAAAAAATTCCGACACATCCCAATGGTCCTGGTCGGTAACAAACTAGATCGTGCCGACCACCATAGGGCAGTGAACTCGATGGAAGTGAACAGATACATTGAGTCACAATCTGGGTGTGCATACGTTGAAGCATCGGCCAAAAAGGACTGGAATATTGAAGACATCTTTCTCAAGCTTTTCATAATGGCTGATCTCCCGACAGAAATGAGTCCTTCGCTCCACAGGAAAGTGCACCCGTCTTACGTTGGGAAAACGACAGCGAAGTCCACAACAAGGTGCGGGCCAATCTCTTTAAGAAGACGCTTAAGCGACGCCTGTGGCACTGTTACCAGTGTTAGACGTCCAAGTATTAGAACCGATCTTTTGATATTGCAGACAAAATCACGCGTTCCGCCCGAAGTTACTAATACTTCGGATGCAGAAGCGACTGGTGTCAAATGTGTGATTCAATAGTATTTGTTATATTCAGACTTTTGATTTTTGAGTCACATATAAATGTATATTGTCCAGCAATCTAAACGTCGCCTGTGCTGTCTTATTATTAAACACTTTTATTAATCAAAATACTGATTCTTCAGAAATATATACGTTATTCATTCATTCACTGAAATAGTATATCGCTTTTCTGACATCCTTATATCATATATGTTGTAATTTAATGACCATTCTAATTGAACATCGATGTGTTTTTCGACATAAGTAATTATTATAAAAAATACTGGCGCCTGTTATCAATTTGAACATTGTACGTTCAATGGTCTGAGCACATGATAGCGTGTAAGTAAGACAAGAGGTTTATGCAGACTGGAGTCCTATAGGTGTACTGCTTGTCATAGGACTGTTAATTGGAATCTGGATAGTTGGAAACAATACAGAACAACGTATTCTCTTTTTCCAGGCGCAATTTCAAGACCATGTATTTGTTGCAATGTAGGTTCAGGCATGATTGCCATGACATTCTTTGTGTCTTCGCTTTTCGATTAGGTCTTGTGTTTTAGTTTCCTTTTTTGAATTTTGATAATTTGAATTGTTTGATTTCATAGTTCCGTAATGTTCACTTTTAATATGAATATTGGTAAAGTGTATGGATTTTGCATATAGCTTTTTTGTTGCTTCTCGTTTTGCTTTCAAAGTATTACGAAAGTAGAGTTGAATAATTGCATTGGCTATACCCAAAATGCCAAAAACATTTCAACGTTTCAACTATCATTTAACTGATGTAAGATTTTCTTATTTATCATTTGATACCAGAAATTGCAAGCATCGCATTAAAAAAAAAACAGTGAAGCAGCTGAGAAATAATGATGACTTTTTGGCACGGGGATATTAAACTGGCTTTGTGGGTCTGTCTCGGGATTATGTTACACAAAATATCGCCAAAGTAAGAATATTGGTGCTTTTGTGAAATAAAAAACGCAATATCCATCTGTTTCTTATGAAGCATTTATAAATATTTTTTATCTCAAGTAAATGCAGGTATGTAAGTATATCATGATAGAAATACATTCCCCGATTCACGTTGACTGGCACATTGTATGACAAAAGGCAAGCCATCGAAGAAAAAAATCCAATCTAAATTGCAACTTCGAGCATTTCCTGAATCGAGCTAGCAGGAAATTCTAAACGTCGAACTGGGATGGAAAACACCAGCATCTACGCCAGACTTCAATGTGCTTGTAAAACAAAGGAGCATTATTTATTCAATATTGTTCACGGCATTTGATATTTTCAATGCTATAAATTGCAGGCGACGGCAACTCGACTATGACCAGGTGGAGGGAAGAGTCCACGCAATTGTCGCCCTTTCCGTTTGGAAAACCCTCGGTCTGCCACTTAGCCGTAGGCCCTATACCGTGACTTTTATTTCAAACACATCTGTCTGACCCCCATCCCTAAGGCCTAATTTATGTAAAACATTCAGCTGTCTTAATGCAAAAAAAGACTATAGGTTAGAGACTGAGTCCCAGCGACATTCCCTTAAAGTAATTTAAACAAGGTGCAGGTGCAGGCAATCGTCTAAAAGCTTCAGATTCTATGCTGCGTCTGTGCAATTAAATGGCACGAGGTAAAAGTTATCTAGGGTACAAGCTCCAAGCGTCCAGGCTCCTTGCTGACTGGGATTAAAAATCGATATTTAATGGTTGACATAGATTTGAATTTTTGGTACCATGCTGGGAACTTCCCAGATGACAGAACGTGAAACCACAATAATGTGTGGAAGAATCAACTGATTTTGAGTACATAGACATCAACAAATATGTAGAGAGACCCCAATTGGGATGCTGAGTCGATGACATTTACTTTCGTTCTCTGAAGGTTAATATTCCTTTAGCTCAACGAGCACTAATATGGTTATAATTAAAGATTCACATTGTGTAAAGACAAGACATAATACCATACAGGACACGGGTTGAAAAAAAACTGAAGTGAATAGATGAAATATGAAATTATTTTGATTTTTACAGGAACGAATTAAGCGGCAACGTGGCGTTTCACGTAATGTACGCGATTTAAGGGTACCGTTCTTGAAAAGTATTGTGCATACTTGGGAGCATGATTCTCATTTTTTCTAACGGACCATCTTTTCAGCTGTGTCTCATTTCTCGAACATTATTCCTATTGCATGTTGAATTATATTCGGGAATTTTTCCCTAAAAGCCATTTGTGTTAACATACCATTTTATGAACGGTAATGGGAAGGTGATATTGCCTCGTTTAATGCATCTTTAATAATTACTACAATTTAATAAAGCCTGGAACTAGTAGCTACTATGGCACCGTCCATATATTTGTTCACCAAATGCAAATTCAGCCTTTCAATAAATGTTTCAACACAAAAGAAAAAAAGATCACCGAAATTTGCTCATTGTCGTCGTTAAACAAATATATGAAGAAGACGGCAAGCGATTTGTCTTTCCACGAGGAATGCATCACCATTTATTGATTGTTACATGTACAAGGCAGTATGAAGAATCATTAGTCCAATCCTACTGTGTCACTGAATCACCTGGCACGTCAACCATACTACCGATGTTGAGACACGCACAGAGCTTTTACCTCCCAGGCAAGGGAAATATTTGCACACAGCCTCGGGAGAACCATTTAAACAGTGCGAAAAAGCCAACCCTACTTAAGCTTGTGTATGCATTTCCCAGGACCCTGGAGCTGCACGGCGGTGCCTAGTACCCCCCCTTGGGCTTGTAAGCAAAGAAGAGAGCAAGGTTAATTACATGTCCACAGAGAAAAGAAATGCGAAGAAAACTAACATGATGAAACTGAGTGTTACCTTGCGTGAGGAGGTGAACTCAAAATGAATTCTTTTCCTGTGTGTTCATATGATTTAACTTACGTGCCCAATAACCATGTACTGATTGTTACCCACTGGGCAATCATCCTGTGGATAAAGTAATGTTTACTAAACACTGGCTACTTATTTTTGTCTCTAATATTGCTTTCCAGTGGTGAAAAAAGGCTGCTATCATAATGATAACTGTCCAGTGGATAACAATTTTATCCAGAGGATAGTGTTATCCAGTTATCCATAGCATAGCGCTATCCAGTGTTGATGAACTTGGCCAACGATTAACGTCTTTTTCTCAAAAAAGATATAAATCACGCCCAAGAGAAAAGTAATTTTGATGAAATTGGATAGAACTTTAAAACCACGCGGTATTTTGTTGTCTTCATAAATCAATGTTGTAACCTTTAGATAATGATGTAACGTTCATGTTCTGTACATGCTTTTTAGATCCATTCATAAGACTTATACGATTTGACACAATTGAACAGATAGATGGGAAAGTAGGTGCAAAGGTTTGGTTGTCAAGTGCGCAGGGAACAAGGAGTTAAAATACATGTGAGTTCACCCGTTTGGCAATGAAAATACACCGTAAATATTCTATTGCCACATAGTTATTGTTTTATAATAGTCACAGATACATTTCGACGACTTGTGACGTCAGTCCAGACTGATGAAGATGTCAGTATTTAAAACATTGGAACGCATCTGTAAGTATTATAAGATATTTGTTTGCGACAAAAGAACATTCGTGACACGATGCCAGTTACCTGTCATGAAGCGAAATAGAAGGAACGTCCCTGTGATTACCACACTCTTTTAATTTGTTCAACTTTTTTGCAATAATGGTGGAGTTGTCTTCCACATCAACAAAGAACTATGTAAAAATATAAAATATTAATGCACATATCATCACGATTTAGGCTTTTGCATCCCCCGTACAAGTGCTGTAATTTAACCATTCATTTATAGGCAAAAATATATGTTATAATTGTAATGTTTGAAAGAAAAACAAACTGTATAATTATGTATTGAAAAAAAAATCATATCATCTCACGAACGTAATTCTATTATGTGAACCAATTCAACAAGATGAGCAATATTCAAGGCCCCTTTAGATTAATCAAGAAATACTTCTTTGAGTCACGCAAACGGCCCAGTTCGAAAGTTGTATTGTCCTGCATATTGTGGCCTGTTTGACTTCTTTCTCGATCTCAAGTTCATTACTTTTTGAGCAGTTTTTGAATACGTAACGTTCCTGTGGAATTCCCATCCGACCTGCTCTTTCAGTTTCTGCTGCATTTCATCGTCCGTTTGGTATGGGATTTCCTGCAGTGAATAGCAATGAATGTAAATTTACTGGTACGAGTAATCATACATTACCTGTTAAGCCCCCTTTACACTGGACGGCGTCCTTTCTGCGTCCAGCAGTACGGCCCCATTTGAGAGTTTAAAAATTATAATATTTTACGTGCCGACAACTGGCCGATCATTGAGCATTCATTCTGATACAAAATTAATGCTCGTGCCTCCTTATTAAGACCACAGCGATAGCAAATTTCATGGTCGCAGAGAGGACGCAGAAAGGACGCCGTCCAGTGTAAAGGGGGTATTAAGATTTATCTATAATTCACCCACTATTGATTCATTTACATATATTAAAAACTATATGGCATGTTGCTGTGTGCAGCACGCAGATGTGAGTGAGACTTGTCATTAGCGGCAGAAGGCCGTGCCTATGATGTACGTATGTACAATCGTGCAGCTTTGTTTTTCCAGTAACGTGTCATCTTATAACTATGAGGGCTTATTCCCAATGAAACTATCGTTCTACGTAGATCGATCCAACTCCGCGGAGACTCCCGCTGAATACATTTCATTTAACAAATTAACACGCCTCCTCTTGTTTGCAACGTACTCGTATAATCACCAGGTTTTCTGTATTCTACTCTGATTGCATTCAGCGAGAACCCCGTGGAGTTAGATCCATCTACGTAGAACGACAGGTTCAGTGGGAATGGGCCCTAAATTAAATCGACAGTTGAATTACTGAACTGCTAAGAAGTCATTTAAAACAGAAATATTGTACAAGGATTTCGCACGTAATCGTTCATAATCATTTATGAGAGGACGTGTTTAATTTTTAAAAAAACGTTATTTCTATTTCAGAAATGAATTAAATCATTTTCTACGTACTGTTTTTCTCAAATATCGCATCATTTTCTCGTCACAATGCTCCATGAAGGCTTTCTTTGAGATCAGAATGCAGTCGGCGCCATTGGAGACGAGACTAAGACTTGGTTGTTCGGGGAAAACAAGACTGCTCACGCCCTGGTAAAAGTATTTAGGATTAAATCAGTTCACAAACCCTTACACTCTAATCATCTTTCGAATGTGCCCGTAGAGAACGATTTTTAATGTTTTCACCATTCAATATTTTCCTTAAAAATGTCACCAAAAACGTTATGAAATAAGAAAAGGAAACGTTTTAACGTCGGCATGCAGACACTGACTGCACCCCCCCCCCCTTCTGCGTAGGTTCTTAGAAACCCTACCCGCTGTTCAATGTTTAGATCACTTAACACGGGGTTTACAGCGGAATTACGTAGAGCAACAATCAAAGCGTCTGTAGCCTGGCTTAAAAAGCTTCCTGAAGTGAAGACGGTTTTCACAAAAACCTATGCCAGTACATGGCTTATGAGTACTTAGAAGTCTCATTTACACAACAGGTAAATTACATTTTAAGACCAGCATCAAAGCGAGATGAGCTGTCCCCGCAATTTCTATAGTTTACTGGTATTTTATTGCCTGTGGTTTCATCAACTGGCAATAACAATTTGATCAACACACACACAAACCACTGGTTATTGTGAAAATCATGTGTGGACGACCGAATATGTGTTCTAAACAAATTAGTCTTCATAATAATCCGTGTGTCTGTTTAGTTCGAGCGGGTGCATATTCGGTCGTCCACACAGCGCGCGAAAGATAACACACACGTTCGTTTAAAACGATGCATTTCTATGACGCTTCCTGAAAGAGCATTGCACTCTGTACACTTACAAAATACTGCCCCCTTTCGAGTACTTGCACCTCTATGAACTCAGGGTACAGATCTGCCTCCGTGAGCTCGTGGATCTTTACCGGTTTGTTGTCAAGGTCGTCTGCTATAGTCTTTCGTCCACTCACCAGCACGAAATTATCCTCTGCAACAAGTCATATTGATAAACGGTTTCCTTCTGGTTAAATTGATATTTCTGGTTGTAGCCACAGTATTTACATGTGCGAATGACACAGGCACACATACACACACAATCACACACACACACACACACACACATAATGGATTTATTTTATTTATTCCATATTCTTATGCTTATATATCTTTGAACATTTATTTCCTCTTAACATTCCCTTCAATATCTTTGTACCTACCTTTGTATTTAACATGCTCCTCTACATTTTTCTTACGCTTCCTTGATTGAGAAAAATATACACCCTAGAAATACAATACATACAATATTGAATAGTAAACCGAATAGGTTGCAAATGTTGAACACCCCATTTACTGGATAGCTTCATATTCGACGATTTTGCGTCATTCTCTTCCTTTTTTTAAAATCTATCTATTAATCTTAAATTGAAAATATTTAGTAAGTTAAGTTTAAACAGACTTCGTGACAAGACAACATGACATGACAATCGATCGACAGTGCCATACAATATGACAAGAATTATCAGATCAGAAGAAAATCAAGAACATCCTCCTTCCATTTAACTCAATATTCTAAATCCATAGACATGACACAAAGAAAAAATACTTCACACCTTTACTGTCATCCACTTTACCTACCTTTGTTGTTGGACCTATTTCCGGCAGTTTCACAATTTCGTTTTCCGTAATTTGAACTTGAGCTTCTGGCGAGCCAGCGCTGCTCGGTGCGGATGGCGTTCTTGTCTGGTTAATAATTGGTAGACGTAGAACATTGTCGTTGGCTTCCTCCAGCTCTGTCTCCTCGTCAATATTATGCTTTTCATACTCTTGAATCACAGTGTCGTAATCTATAAGACCCATTCGGTCGTCCTTGTTGTACAATCCGGGTAAAGTCTTCCCCTAAAAAATGTGAATGCCATACTGTATGTGAAAAAGTGCGCTCTTTTCGTGAAAAAAAAAACGAATTAACTGAAGCTTTAGAAAATCACAATGTTAAATTTAATTTGTGCGATTTGCAAAAGATGCTAAGATCGGTTTGCGATTTATTATCATCATTATTGGTGCAAGGACAGAACTATTGTATAAATATTTAGAAACTTTCAAATTCTCTACAAATAAGTGTTAAAACACATTCATGTTGATGTACGAGGGATTTATGGCTAATAAAATTAAGATATGTGTAACAGATTAAAAATTGACCGAAGATCCATATATGAAACAATGTGGAAATTGTACGGATAGTCTCATAAGTTGTTTAAACAAAAGTGGGATAAAGTAGTAATAACTGAGGGGTTTATAAAACATTAAGCACACAATACATGAATACATGCAATTTTTTGTTGGTAATACAGGACGCGTCAAAAAGTGGACTATTCCATCTTATCCCTTTGGGCCTAATCCGGAACAACTGGTAACAGGGACTTAGTGTCATATTAAGTTCAGGCAGCGGGGTTTAATTTACTCGGATTGTACGAAATCAATGCCACAAGAACTTTATTACACTCTTCCTAGAAACCCAGTTGTCATAGTTCTTAGGTGTATCACATTCTGCGTTGACAGCTAATGGTAAACACATTAATGTATTGATTATAGGCGAAACACAAAGATGATACCTTAGAATAGAATTAGATCTTAGAATAGGCAGTTAAATGACTATGTTGACTTCTTTTGTTTACGGAAGAGCTTGCAAGTAGCTGCATAAGTCCTATAGCTCCAATGACGAACATTCAACAACAAAACTAGTAAGGTCCGGTAATGCTGTTTTATAATTATTCACGGAAATACACAGCACTACCAAATAACATGTCCAATATCAGGTGTTGTATGCATATGTAATGTAGCAGTGCAAAACGTGAAGAATTCTAAAAAGAGCGGGATATAATTATCGAAAGAGATACCATGATAGGCCCATTTCTTGCGATTATATTATATTATATTATATTATATTATATTATATTATATTATATTATGCCTACACACAAAATGAAAGGTTTTCCCGACAGAAACTTACCAAATCACGTGTTGAAATTGGTACTTCCCCTTTTTCATCTAGATTATCGAGACTTTTCGTTTTGCTCTTTTTTCGTTGTCTAGGGCTAGAGAGCTTTGTGAGGGATGAACTGGACGCTTTATCTGAGACATTGTCTGAAAGAAAGGATAACAAGGTGGGTATAAGCCAGAGAAAAATTTTAATCAAAATTGAATTTCGGAAAACTGTTCTTGGTATTCTCAAGCAACAGTGTGCGGCGAGATGGCACTCATGCAGTCTGAAGGCAGTCATGAACTACATGGGTATAACGTATGTATATTGGCATTTTGCGTGCATTTCTCCTGATCTGTTATTCGCCTTCAATAGAGCGTAGTACTTGAAGTGTTACAGCGTAAAAAATGAGCTTTACTTCTGAAACGCTGATTTGACAATCGGCCCTTGTACCTGTACGAGCTTCACCGAACGTATTGATTTATTGTCTCTCTGAAGAGAATTTTCAATATTACCTTTTTCATCCTCAGGATTTTTTCTTTTCCTGTCCACTCTGCGGAGCTTCTTTAGCACTGATACGCTCCCCTGAAGTGGAAAAATGCCTTCCATTGTTGCAATACATGTACAAAGCAAATTAATTTTTATGCACGGTAGCACACGTCACTAATGTATCTGAGAGACACAATGATTTCACGACAGTACGCTTCCTCTCATCCCAAGCACTTGGGTTCAGTCGTCTCCGTCACTACTCTGAAACTCAAGTGTCTTTTTGCTTGATTGACTGAATCAGTCGTACTGTTTTTCGTAACTTATCGTCAATATAATTTTATTAATATGGGAACACAAACCCAGTTATCTTGTCACGTTGGGACCATGTGGCTGTCACGTTGCTGCCAATCATAACATGGTCCCAACATAGCGTACTTGCTGGGAGACCTCAATACGTCGAAAGTGGCAAGCCTCTTTTTTTTTAATCTTACATTTCTCTGGCTCGTCCATTTAACAAAATGTTTGATCATATTTTATATGAAAATATCAAAACCAAATCTTACCGACTTAACTATATATATCCAGTCCGAATAACTGCTGTCCCTCACCAATACTTGACCACGACTGAAGGATAAACAGGATAAACGTTTGAAGTCATTTCAAATTTGTACCTTGTGCATTTTATTACCGTACCAAAAACAAAAATGTACAACATTCTGATTGCTGGGACATACACAGTAGTTTAACTGTGGAAGAAGAACCAAATTCACAACCTATGCCACGTGTTCAGGCATCTGTCAACAGTATAGCCGTGTTCCAATACTATTTTTAATCAGCATGGACAAAAGTTCATCTATTCTAGGCAAATTCATTTTATAGCAAATAAACAGTCAATAATTATTTCATCAATATCATGAAAAATATGCCCCAGGGATTCTAAGCAATTCTTGTATTTGTCAACAAAGCCTTCGAAAGTTCACTGAAAGTGCGTTTTATGTGCATAAACTCAATCACCTACCAAGAAAATAACACTTGCCTTCTCCTTAACAATAAAGTTGCTACATTTATCAATCCAGGTAAGTGGTAGAAATCAAGAGATACTTCAGGTGTGTTTACGGTAAACCATTAAGACATCACGGGCTCTCTTCAAGTGAATGAATGCTGTAGTGAAGTGGCTGAGATCGACTCTATTAACGCACTGCTATGCAAACAGCAAAAGAGCCGCTTACCTGAAGAAGTGGAAAACGCAAGCTTCCTGGGCTAGTTTATCTAATGGATACATGCGAAGAAATGGGACACTTCTGAAATACAAAACAGTATTTTAGAAGGATATTTTGAATAATGACAGCAAGAACCATTAAAACAGTGCGATAAGAGAAAGGAAAGCCAGTAAATAAATATATTCCTTGGAGGGATTTAGTAAAGCACATCCTTAGATTTTCACCCTCACGCCATAAATAACAACAGGGACTTGAATACAACTATAAAGAAGACTTAATATTTACTGTACTAAGAAAGTCCTTAAGCGATTTGAAGAACCGAAGAAATACTTTACCGTATTATCTTCGTACATTACCTCAAAAATTTATTATGATCGGGATCATTGACATTCTTCATTCCTCCTGACATGAATATTTCTTCAAAATCCTAAAAGAGAAATGGCTTTCAATCTGTGTATTTCGGTTCCATATGTCTCTGAACAGTGGATTGGGATAGGCCTATGTGCCAAAAGACTATACAGGCAGCAGATATGTTAACGATTTTCAGTATTTCAAATAATATCAGGTGCGTTCTAGTTTTTAACCCTCTACATGTATGAGCTACATTGAAAGGCAATAATGTGTTCATGCGTTAGTGGTACACTGGTCCTCGATACCCTTTACCACGGCCACAGATTGACTTTTTATAGAATATTCACAAATATGTCTTTAGATAAATAGACGGTCATTTTACTATCTCTGGTTTTTCCCATTTTTCCCTATATAATCTGCCACCCTGGTAGAGGTTAGGTCCTAGACACACGCGGTGGTGGGCGTGGGTTGACGCAGTTAAAAGAATACATTTATATCTGGTCTTCCGAAACGAGCCGTGCTTACCTCGAGAGATATGCATAATAATTCGACGGCTGTCTTGCTGACAACAGTAGCTTGTCGAATACTTCTGCTGATGAGGGCGAGCTCCTGGAAAACCAGAAATTATTTTTTCAATTGCGCGAGTTGTCATACATGTACACAAAGGATTTTGATACATTTTTACGTGTAGTTATCATTTATATAATATCCGTTTGAGAAATGTTAAGGAACTTGGATTATTACCCCAAACTCCATTCCTCTGTGTAAAAAGCAGATGGTCCTTGGAACATGGGAGTTTTCCTCCAGTACCGTTATCACAACTAAAACACAAAAGGAAATATGAATATATAGATGCTAGGGAAGATATCAATTACCTTAACGACACGCAAAATCCAAAACATTTTAGTGAATTAGCAACTTGTGAAGATAACAACAGTTATTACACCAAAAGGTGACAAAATCAATGCATTTACGACACCGTTGTTAACCTTTCTGCAATTGCCTTGGATTTAATATTGCTGTTATTGGAAAAATGATACCATAGAACTCACTTAACCTTTACATAAGTCTACTGGGATCCTTATAAATCGCCATCATCAGAAAAATTACCTGTTCCTGATAAAATAAAGTAGAAGGCTGAAGGCGGGTGTCCTTGGCGAACGATTGCACGTTTACTTTCATACCTGAAATGTGCAAGAATGCTTAATTAACAAGTTATTTACGTCTCAGAGAAAACCGGGTTCTTTAGTTCTTTGAGGTTGGGGGAGGGTATGATAGAAATACACTATACACATAAATCTCTGACGAAATGCACCAACAACCCTTTCCCGTTTCAAAGTTCTATGTACATCTTTACAAATAAATATGCAAAATTTGTCGAAAAGGATAAACCTTTTACCCTTTCTGTTACGTTTTGCAATCCAAAATCCTTTTCACAGGCATCTAAATCGTTACCGGTGAAAAAAGACAGAAGTCTATTTCAGGGAAATATTCAAATGTGGACGCCACACTCTGAAATAGGTAGATTTACTCTTTCAACTGCGTAAGTCAATGTTTGTCACCACTATTCAAAGAGATTTCACACTGCATAATCCTTGACGACACTCACCCTTCATACCAGCTTACAGAACACATTCTCTTCTGCATTCTGATGGGGTATTCACTGAACGATTTGATGGTGCGTAACATTATCAGAAGCTAAAAAAAAAAAACAAGATTCCTTTCTATTAAACTGAGCGATATTCATATGCCTTGTAATCTATAGCTGTTATTTTTATTTTGGCCATACTGGGCAGTGTACAGAATAATAATTTAGTTTGAAATTGAAGAAATTGCTTATGTCTTACACTGTACATTAGTAACCATGTATTGGCACTGCAGTTACTTTGAAATTAATATTTCAATTCCCATTTAAAATAGACTAAAACTATGGAAATCTATTCTAAACTGTGGAAATATACACTACATATGCCCTTTTATAGAAAGGCATTTTATTTTGGAACTAAGAAATACCAATATTTTTGTTTTGTTTTGAAATACGTGTGTACACTCACATATTTCAGCTCCTTTTCTGTCCTTCTCTCTGGTTGTTTTTGGAGTATTCTTTTAGCCTCCTGTGGAATCCTTTCCTACAATGATGTTGTGCTTTGTGATATTATCCTTTATAACTATTATTATTATTATTATTATTATTATTATTATTATTATTATTATTAATAACAGTAGTAGTGAAAGAAGTAATAGTATTTTATCAGGCAGGCAAGGGAATCTATATCGTATCTTTATCGCAGCATCCATATTTTAAAGTATTATTACATTTTAAAGATATGTACCTGCACCCAGGAAAATCTAGAAAGAATCATTCAATTCGTCCCAGTTGGTTTTCTCATTCGTGACGTAATTTGTGTTCATCTCAATTTAATAAAAATTTAAACAAGCGGGGGCTAAGAAACAAAAGTGACAGCGCTGTTTAAGGTAATTTTTCTTACCGCCTGTTTGACTTTAAAATAAGAAAGGTCAAATAGTAATTCCTGGCCGTCCACTGTCTGGTTCGGCTGGTCATGGTACTGAGCCAGGGACAAGAATTCGTCTTTTCTTTCCTCGGCTCTGAATTAAAATGTACTCGTATGAAGGTGAAAGAATTATGATTTGCACTGGAGTGTTTCTTACATTTGGTAATAAAATAATTAACAATATGTTGGGCCATATAAGGAAGATTTTTTATGTATTGTCTCACGGGGAAACTTTTCTTCTCGATTAAGTTGGAAGGTTTGTATATAAACATAGGAAAATTTATCAATTAATTAATTATAAAATTTATATGAAATCAATAAGGGGCACAGGCCTCCTAGATTCACCTACACATTTACTACACTTACCTCTGATATGAAAACCTGCACCAGCTAATACAGACTAGGATCACTCTTGCGATTCGTCGAAATTTCTCTAATGGATGACCCTGGATACAAATGAAATCTTTATTCATTGCATAAAAAGTGTTACTTCTATATTTCATAAGCCAGAGTCACTATCGTGACAGCATTTTTGATAGGATTATATTTCTTTTAATGCACATAGTCATTAGACGTTGGAACACCTTGTAGAGACCTACTGGGGAAATTTTCACCTTAGTTATCTTAGTAATGCGTTCTTGTTTACTATTTTATGCTCAATATTTGAACGTGCATGCTACATGTATTACATTAACTAAGACTTTCCTTCGTGATCAAAAGATGGAATGAAATATGCTCAGTGACTCGAAAAATTTTCTGCGGTCATGTATTACACCACAAAAAATAGTGATAAGATCAATAATAAACCACACAAAATGTAGGAAAAATATCAAAGATATCCCAATGCTCAAATTTGGCCATGAATAACTCACATCTCTGTTGTATCGCATAAACTTGAGAATCTGCCGTGACATTTTGAAGATGGCTGGCATTGAGGAGTTGGATTGGGAGGACTGTCGTCTGCCTCCCAGACTGTCAGACCTCTGTGGTTTACCATCTTTAGTTACAGGACTACTGGAATGACGCGTCGACCGCCCAGAATCCATTGAACTCATTGAATTATTCAGGGACGACTTTCGAGGAAACATGACAGCGAGTGATGAAGACTTTGGTATTGTGTGATTATTAAAAATCCAGTTATTATACTACCAAACAGGCACAACCTGTGCTAAATACATTGAACAGGTTTCGAAATTATCATTTTCCTTCACCCGTCATGATACAAAAATATGCGTCTGTTGTAAATAGAAGTAACCATGATAATAACTTTTCCCAAGGTGTTCATCAGAAGACGGCAGCGTCAGCATTTATAAAATCCAGGCTTAAAAGTTTCCCATGGCCTCAGACACGAATCTCGTGGTATTCTCCTATTACTCAGAGGCGCTTTTTAAATTCCAAAATATCCATTTTCCAACTGCCATCGAAGAAGGTGCTGAAACTGGACCTTTCCCACTCCGTTTGACCCAGATGTTTGACCGTAACCATCGGAAATATTGAGACAATATTTACCAGTATTCTCAACATCACTTGTGGCAGTGAGTGGGCATTAACCCGGGAGTACCCATTGTGTTTG
Organism: Lingula anatina; assembly: GCF_051362555.1. NCBI lineage: Eukaryota > Metazoa > Brachiopoda > Lingulata > Lingulida > Lingulidae > Lingula > Lingula anatina. Next base: position 16,887,023 of record NC_141768.1, read on the forward strand.
TATAAACATATATCGCTTCATATGTGTGTACCTTGCTATAATCTTATGTCAATCTTTCCGTCCATACACCTGCTTTGAAAATTTTGTTGGGCAAACGACGCCTTTGTTTGCGGTTCAAATTACTGGCAACTCTCCCTTACATGGTTCAGTCTCTATTTTTTTAATTATCTGTTACAACCCCGATGCTTTTTAATCTTTCAGAAGGTTAAATTCCCGTTATGATAGCTGCTTATCAATTTAATTAAACTACGAGTATCTCAATCACAGCATGAGAGCCACAGTGGACGTGCCAGTATTTATGAATCGTTTTAGGCTGAAACGCGTTTTATCTATTTTTTCAAGACATACTTGGCTTTTTTTTTTTTTTTTTTGATGTTTTCTGTGTGCTATTTGTTACATATAAACTGTGTGACAATAATCGTTCCGTTTTACTAATCTTATTTTGTTTGAGCATTTTAACAGAAAGAACTGGCTGCCTTTCAAAATCTTTATGAAAAAACCCAGCTGGAACGTTCTTCAGAAGGGGTACTAGTATACTCGAAGTCCTTGCGTCATGAAACCACTCCAAATTTTGATCATATCGTATGGCAGTCATTGTTTGGCAACGATTGAAAATGGTTGGAGTATAGCCTCCTTTAGCGGCAAAGAATTGCTTCTCAGATGTCAGGCATTGTTTGACAATTCGTATGATGCTTCTGAATGGGGCACATTGACACATTACGTGGAACGGAAATAAAGTCAAGGTAGTTTTCCGGCAAACCTTGATGATATTTTCATAACTCCATTAAGTGTGGTGCTAAAAGCAGTGTTAAAAGCCTATGCATCATTACACTCAGTGCGACATAATAAATGAAATTAAAGGCGAGATATTGGTATCTAAGCACATTCTTATACAAGAACGCGCAAAGCTCAACTCAAAAATAGAGGAACCCAGCCTATCAAAGTAAAATATAAATAAACAAAGCCCACTCCTCGGGCCCAAAATTCCAAAACAAAAGAACAGATGCCATTGCTCACCTTTTTTCTGGCAGACCTTTGCCATACAGCTCTGTACTGACTGTAGCACCTGTAGCCAGTTGGGACGTGCGACGTTGCTGTCGCCGTAACGCAAAACCCAGCGTTCATTTTAACTCATTTCTCACAGATTCTACATTTTAAGTCGCCATCCGAATCATCTTTAAAATCTTAGACATCTCATTCGTGTTTGGTTGTCTTTAAACTGATGCTTGAATACCTCTGCAAATTGTTGTCAGTATTTGGTATAAACTTATGTATGGATTGTAATAGCTAGTAACTCCTGTCATTTTATCTTGAAAAAGGGGACTAAGTCAACACGGTTGTCATCTGAAATCAGTGCCGTTGTCAAGACTTAAATCAAAGGAAGATTAAGTTTAAGCATCAACACTACAATGTATACGCAGTAAAATCTAAAGACAAAAACGTAACGAAATTGAGAACAGGTAATTTCATATCCCCAAAGAGAACAAAAGGCTTGACTAAATTAAAGTCAAGTAGATTTATATCCCGAAAATTAAGATGAATGATGAAATTCCGAGATGCCCCCACGAGAAATTTAATAAGCTTAATACGCGATAATCCGAAGTAAACGTCGTTATCAGAGAAGTTGTCTCCCTAGGCGTAATGGGTTTAATGCTTCTGTGTAATTTCGCATGAACTCAAATAAATACAAAATATGACACTAAGGATATACCTTTTGTTATTGCTATTTGAGGGATCATTAAGATAGAGAGAAAGGGGATCAGGGAAGAGGGGGAGCAGGTAACTCTTTAGGTCTTTATTTATAAATTATAGGCCCCGCCAGATCTTTCAATTACGTTGAAGTTTTGCTTTGACGTCTATCCTGTTGTTTGTTTGGTCCTACTTAAAAAGGATAATTCTTTGGATAGATCCTTTAGATAATTCAATACAGATGACTATATTTGGCTGAAAGCAGCACGAATCGCGAGCATAGCGAACTACCAGTATAAAGAAGGCATCACCTTGTCAGTGTCAACACTACCTTCCAAATCTAAATAATCGTTATGTTGCTGTGGGATGAAATGGAGCGTAAATGAAATGTACACACTAAATAAAACACCGAGAACCAAATGAAGGGCTGCTATTTATCCATCAAAACGTGTGTCAATATATTGCTAAAAGGGGCACATGATTAAAATGGAGCTTCTATTGGAGCTCAAGCGAGCTGACAATAGACAAGTGTGTTGTTTTACTTACTAAACGCTCGTCATTGACAACTTCAATATTATCATACTGTTGGCTGAAGGCCTTCTAGCCTCTCATTATACGTTAGAGCTTTATTTAACTATTTGCTGGGTGTGGAGGGTAAAAAAACCATAAGCACTGTTTGACAACCGACGACTCAGATGCCAGGTCCTTAAACATGTACATCACGGTGCGTTTCGGTGGTAAGTATTCCATTTTCAATAATTCTCCTTTGTGGTGCTCTACATACATGTAATTTTTTTCTTTGTGGTCTGCGGTTCTTTTCTTAATAACAAAATTCATGATCAGTCAAGTCGGATTCTGCCATTTTTGCCGGTTTTTTTTCGTGCTATTGGATATAACTACCTTCCATCACTTTTATCAACCGTGTTTCCAACATAGATTTTAGTAACTGATAACATAACCTTAAATTGTGTGCATTGACTTTGCGTGATATGTTGTTCTTAATGCAAATCACGTTTTTATATTACAGACCAGGAACAAGCACTATTCAACCCGCACTGTCGCATTATATCACTGGTGAATGAGATTAAAGCCAAGTGTCGATGCGAAGACGGTACCTCAGTCTTTTCTTTTGACAAGCAATACATTCAATCTTATCATGACATTCAACTGACTCGAGATATCACGAACAGATTTGAATTTCTTTTGAATTGCCTTATGTTATGACTGCCGTGACGCCATTACAAGTAAAAAAAATTGATAAATAAAATTTGAAAAATAAATAAATAAATAGAATACAACATATATAATCACATTGTGCATATTTATCTCAAATAATGCCTAAAACATAACCAACACATTCATCCTTCAAGATTTTGATATTTAAAGGCGAAATGTGTCCTTTCTAGTTGACATAGACCTGTGTGATGAGTCTGGGAACGTGAAGCACCTGGGGCACCAGGCACAGTTTAAGTTTGCCAGCGACCTTCTTGTTGACAGAGAAACCTACATTTTAATAAAAGTGGAAAGTGAGTAGCTTTTTATTATCAAATTCATTTTTTGTAATTAATTTGCATATTTTTTTAAAATAAGAAAATCTGGGAAGAAAAGGGTAATGATAAGAAAGGGGGAATAAACACAGACCATTCAAACAGTAATTTAACACTGCCCAGCATCAATGTTGAATTCTTGCACACTCATTCCAAGTTGTTGAAATGAGACAGTTCAAACGTCTGCTTCTCATAACTAGTCGGGAAAACAAATCGCATTGTTTATTCAGTACCTTCGCGTATTTTTGTTTAATCAGTACATAAAATTGTGCAGGTGCAACGAAGTCTACCAGCTGGGGCAAGCAATTTGTGCATGAACAGTTTCTAAGATTATTTTACTTTTCATGCTGAGAATAAAGACACATTATAGATACCCTCTACCAGGGCCGCAATTATTATTGTGGACATTTTTGCTGAGGCACAGTACAGAGATAAGCCATCTTTTTAACCAGAGACATATCTGTTAATATCTAGTAAAAAATCAATCCGTGGCCCTGGTAGAGGGTATATTATAGACACGTTTTCAGATATTATCATATATAGAAAGCATCCCCTCAGAATCCTTTACGACTGACAATATCAGAGTCCCATAAATTATCCCCATTGTCCTATAAAACTCTAGGTAAGCATCCCCTAATCAACTTCCTTGACATTAAAACGTTTACGAAACGTGAATGACAAAACCCTCTCTTCGACATTTTAGGAAAAGATGGCGACCCCCAGTATCTTCCACTTCTGCAAGCAGACGACGAGACGCTCTCGGAAGCGTTTTTCGCACGCCTCTCCAGCAAGGACGACGAGTTGAAGGTGTATGGGAGGCGAGGGCGTGCGGCGTCTCGAGACGTCAGGCGTGGGTCGAAGGAATACCTTAAACTTAAGCAGCTTGGTGACAAAAGCAGCGTGAAATCTAAGTCTCCTACGCAAACCAGGACCAAGTCAAGACAAAGCAGTAAATAGATGAAAGTACATCGATACAAACGACCTGGGCCTTTTACATCGACTGAAGTTGGTTATTCTATTACAACGCCATGTAAAATGCTACGCATGATTTTTCATTTTCTTTTTAGAATTTTTAAAATGCAAGATCTTATGCTTACGTATACAGAACTGACGCAAGCCAGACTTTCAGCGTTAAGTTGCCTCATTACTTGACAAAAATAACTCTTGCTCAAAACTATTAAAAAATAAACTACGCAATTGAAAAACAGAAAAAGTATGCCTATTTTCATATATTAATAATCAAGGGAGATGCTTTTATGATTTAAGTATGAGCACCACGTCAAATATCAACCTAAGGTTGATTGTACTCGTTGGATACACATTTCTCGTTACGTTAAAATCACATTACCATCTGCCATTTTTACACTTAAAAAGGTAGTCTTGCTCTCTAAATGCTCTGGGGCCGGTTTCACAAAGCAGTAGTTAGTTAGAACAACTAACTACTGAACTACCTCGCTAACGAGCAAACTTAGCGATTTTCGAGGGGTGTTTCACGAAGCAGTAGTTAACTCATCGCTAAGTTCAGTCGTAAAGTTCGGTCGTTAGTTCTCTTGTTACTCACCGTAGTCTCGAAACAGTCTACCGGAAGTGGAACTCTTGTGTAAAAGTGTCGCGAAAGCACTAACTCTCCAATTTCCGGCGGCTGGAAATGCATAAGAACGTCTGCTTTGAGGTCGTCGTAAAGGATCTCCACCACCCTTTTGCCGCTCTTTTTGTCACAGCTAGGCGCAACCTCTCGTAAATTGCATCATCGCGTGTATATTCTAATAGATTCTGCCTTTCATGAAAACGTCGTAGTCTACGTTGCCGTCTGGCGGTACGGATAGCAAAAAAGGTCGTCGCCATATTGGATACAAAGACAAACGACAGACAACGGTAACTAAGCAACCTTTCTATTTCATTCATTACGCATGCGTACGATGAAACTCTAGAGTTAGCGACTGGTCTGACCAGTCGCTAAATATCCATGGTAACAACGACACAATAAAGAGCGAGAGAACTAGCGACTGCTTCGTGAAACGGCATTATAACTAGCGAGAGGCTAACTACCGATCGCTAACTAACTACTGCTTTGTGAAACCGGCCCCTGGAATTTGGCCATACAACACCCTAACCATAGAAAAACAACACAGAGACCGTTTATATTTAAAATTCATTTCCCATTTCAGAGTATCCAAATTTTTTACAAAAAGTGAGCTACAAAATGTACAATCGTTTAATTTTCCAACTCATCTAATCATAACTTGTAACATCCATTTTGAGTTGAGTGTATTCAACCTAAATAATTCATCTATGCAGATATTTAAGCGTATGTTGTAGTTTGGTGATATTGTCATCCAGATTGGACAAGCCCATCCTAAATGCCTCGTCATCAGCAGATGTCCAGGTGGCAGCACTTGACGTGACAGACTGCAGGTCTGAGATGGTGCTCAGGGACGTGTCCAGTGCTGTGCCTTTATATACAGACTGCTGCTGAGGCACATTACACTGTGCCTGTGATCCAGACAGTCCTGGGGTCACAGAGTTCATCTCTAATTTCACTGTCTGCCCTCCCATTGGCCTATCTCCAAGTACTAACTGTAAATTATGGTTTGGGTATTTATTGAAATAATCAGTCACGCTGTATCTGGATCTCTCCTTCTCATGCCTGGCTAAGATTTCACTGGTAATCACGGGAGGAGAGACTTGTCGGTATGGCGATCCTTCTTCATTCTCGATAATTTCTTGACTGTGTCTTGTGCTTTTTACACCACTATCTGCTGATAAGTTCATGGCTTCCTCCTCTGATATTAATGTCTGGTCATGATCATTTGTGATTAAGTTTTCATCTTTGTCTGGGATTTTCTGCCCTAAAACAGATTCCCCCTTGTTACTCAATTTCTGTGCCCAATTAAAGTCATTGTTTTGATGTAAACTATCATCACTAGCATTCCGACTTCTCTGTGGTGTTCTTCTCTCTGTTTGCCTAGAGGTAAAGTCTCTCTCTGGTCTATTATGCAATGGAGCATGCCTGTAACTAAAGTACACAGGTGTTATTGATGTGGAAGAGATATCTCAGATATTTCACAAAACAATTATCTTCATTTACTGAAATGGTCCCAATTTATTTTGAACAAACAGAAAAGTGTAATATCCTCCTAAAAAGAATACTACAGAAAATACATTCCGCAGATTAGCAAGAATAACCATGTGGGTCATGTGCCAAAATCAATTTCCTTCACTTTGTAATTATTTCAGCTTAGGACAACTTATTGTCACTGCCCTGAGTGAACTTACTTAAAACCTGAAGTCTGCAAATCCTGCAATAGTGTCCCCATGCTCTGCTGCAATCCTCTGCAAAGAAAAAATTGCAAAATTAACTTTCTTTCACTAAAAATGTTAAAATGAAATAATAATAATAATAAAGGGAAATTAAATGTACAACAATGACTTAACAATATTATAAGTCTGAGCACCCACAATACACTACACTAAGACATTGTTAAACAAAAGTGTGATTGCTTTATCAATACTGAAAGAAAAAATTTCAGTAATAATAATAATAGGAATTTTTTTTTTGTTGGGGGGGAGAGGGGGGGGGGGAAGGTTCTCCTAATTTAAAACAAATGACTAGGCCTACCTCACTAAATCCTGTAGTTTATCAATCTCTTGGTCTCTTTCCTGCAATGTAATCCCCAGAATGTGATTCTCACTCTCCTTGGCTGCCACTTCTCCCAGCAGTGTCTTGTGTTCAGCTTTCAGTTGGGCTATTTCAGCTCTCAGTCTGTTGGAGGCTTGGAGCTCATCCTTGTGCCTATCTATCCCATCTGTGGCCTACGGCATGAATTAATAGGCATCTTATTTTATTATGTATTCAGTATCATTACTGTCTAATATCATAACAGGGGGAAGTCAACTTACAATTATGCAATGATAGACATCATGTACAATAGATCTTAGTAAAAACATGCACTAAAAATGGGAAGGGGGGGGGGGGCATCAACTGAAAAATTTGTACCTTGTCTCCCAAAACATCAATCATCTCCATCTTTTCTCTCCTGCATTTCTCCAGCTCATCCTTTAGCTCAGACACCTCTGTCTGAAGTCTGATCACTGCAGCTTTTGATTCCTTTAACTGTTTTTCCAGTGAAAACTTTACTGCTTGTAGATGAACCACTGTAAGAAAATATAACTGCGCTATGCCACATCTAACACACTCCACTTGCTCTCTGGCCCAGATGCTCCAAGAAACAAGAGGCACACTTAATGTATTAGGACACACTTAATGTATTATGCAAAATCCTGCCATGAACTCCAATAAAAATTTTGAGTTAGCAGATTACACTATGGTTGTTTACATGAAATTTGATACTGTATTAATGCAGAGAGATCAATGTCATAAACTGAAATGATACATTTACACACCCTCATAGTCGACACTCTCCTTCTCTGGTACTCCATGCTTGGTCCTCTGCAGTTCTCTCAGCTGTTGATTCACAATCCTCAACTGTCTAATTAAAATAAATTAAATAAATACATAAATAAATAAATAAATAGAATAAAATGAAAAAATAATAATCAAGGCCCTCTGATAAAGTCAAAGCATAATACATAGAAAACATGTTTAGTGTCTTTTAAAATATACTTTTTAGTACCAAAATAAATGTTTATTTTTCAATATCTTCACACACCCGTTTGATAAAAATATATTCTGACCATTTCTGCACCTAAGAATCCAATTCAGTAATTGTATAACCTTTAGTCCTTCTAACGAAAACAAAAAGAAATAATCCTCGAATTGTCCAAATAACTAGAAGATTTGTTTAAAACTAAAAAAAAATATTATAGATTTTCTTTATCCAGTTCAGGTTTCTATCGGCACAAAACAGACTATACCTTCTCAACTGGCAGTTTTCACTCCTTAGTGGCTGCATGGCAAGATCTACACTAACTTGGGATGGATGGGCAGAATCCACTGACAACTTCCTTACCATTTTTGCAATTTCCTCAAGTAGCCGTCTTGCTTCAGTGTCACCTGTAATTAAAAGAAGTTCATTGTAACTTATCTGGCCATTAGTAATTTCATACTGTATATATATTTACTAAAAGTTGAAAAGGATAACAATTATATATGTGATGTTATTGCAGAACCAATCCAGTTTAATGTGCAAATATTCGGGTAAAGGTAGCAAAGACGAGAGGCAAGTGTAATAAAAACTTACCAGACATATCTGCAACTGCCTTAGACTCTTTTAACAGATACTTTAATGTCTTCCAATCCTTACTTTCTTGAGGGCTTCTAGCATGCAGACCGCTAACATGTGCAACTGACCCATGGTCATTTTCTTTGTTTTCCCCAGTGATACTAGCCCCTTGAGCTGGTATTGAGACATCATGTGTACTCCCAAGTTGGGGTATCTGAGGCAAAACACTGCCTCTGGCATGATTATGTAAATTGTCTGTTAGCCTTTCTGGTATCTCCTGAAGCCTTTGGTGTAAGTAGTTTGGTCTGCTCTCCATGCCATCTCTAGAATCTCTGTACTGCACATTTTCTCTGTCTCTTTGTGGTATCCTCTCCATGTATCTATTACCATCTTCATGTATCATTCTCTCCGTGTAACTTCCATTGGTTACATGTGGTGGTTTTTCCATGATCTTTTCACTCTTACTCCTAGGTCCATACTGCTCACTTGGGTTGCCTGTCTGGACTTGCTGCTGCTGTTGTAGTAGACCATTTTCATGTGTAATGTACTGTTCTCCTGATGGCACATGTACCTGTATTCTGGGTTGTCTCTGTGGTTCTTCGTCAAAATCTATAGGGTCAGGTGTGGAAGACACCAGTCTTTGGTTGAAAGGAGGTTTACCAACGGCTGCTGATTTGGTGTCCAGTCCTGGAGTAAAAAAAAAAAAAAAAAAAAAAAAAGAAAGAAAATAATAACATCATAATACAAAACAAACTGTCATGAACTTTCCTTTCACATAAAAATGTACTTGTCTATGAGGAATAGGTTTTCAGGGGGAGAGAAGTTATAAAACTAATTTTTAAAAAATGAAATTGAAGGAGTCAACATTAAAACACAGACAATTGAGGCTTGTGAATCACCAGCTAGGAAAACAATGGAGGGTTACAAAAGCCAGTAAAATTTGTGCCTTTCTTAAGTTTATTTATGTCAACATATCGTATGCCTTAAAAAATAATAGAAAGGAAATGATACTAGATTAAAAACTTTCTCTATAATTATCAACTTCCACTTTGGTCATTTTTCTACAAATGACTTTCTTTAGTATCAATGCTTTCTCTGACGGTTACTGACTTTTTTCTCACATACCATTGACAGTTTTCGCACTTTGTCCTGGATTAACATTTGTTTGCTTCGCAAATGTTTGACGTCCTTTTTCAGGTTTTGTTTGTGACATGGCTACCTTTTTGCCTACATGAGATTGTTTAATCCTGTTTCTTTCAGAAGGGCCTGTAAAGAGAATAAAGTATACATCATCCTATAACATTGTTCAATACTGTCATTGCAAATTAAGAATATGTACCATATTTGTGTCTTTTACAATTTAAACCAAAAGGGACATCTTCATGACTGTTTTTTTTATATATATAAGAAAACAACATACTTTTATGTATTTCACTCAATATAATGATTAGAATATGAGCACAACACAGTTGTAGTCTACCCAACTGGAAGTATTTTGATCCCAAAAGCAATGTTTTTAAACTGCTGATTAAGGCATATGACAGTTTTGGGTGTCAAGATTCCAATAAACAATCTCATTCTCACCTGAATCTTTCTCCAGCATAACTGATAGTAGTTTTGCACACCTTTGAAGATCTTTATTAGCTAGAGTGACTTGGTCCTCTGACTCTGTGGAGTAGAGTGAATAAGCATCTTCATTCCCCATGTTTTTCTTTTCTGGCTGAACCTTCCTAAAAAGTTTCAAGTATTAGTTCAGGTATACATTTGGGATATTTTGGAGCTGGGAACTCAATACTATAATAGAGTACTTGTGAGTTCAATCCAGGATAATCTTGAACTGCCTTCTTTCTGCTAAAAGTCAATACACAGTTATCTCAATAAGATATTAGCAGGTCTTTTAAACTGGGCTTTAAAAAGAGACACATATTTAAATACATTAATCTAATCCATGACATTGTCTTAAAGACTTAATTTCTGGTTTGCAAACTTACCTCCTTTTCTCCACAGAACTTATAGAAGTTGTAGGTTTTGTCTTTTTACTTGTTTTGGAGTGGCTCTAAAACAAATATTATTCAACAAATCATATGGCAGAATACTTATATTGGACCTTGCTTTTGACACGTCTTGTTTCTCAAAACTAGTTATAGAACTTTTTATAGTAGTTGATAGTATTGCAGAACTGTTGTTATGCTTAATTGCACTGAGTGATGATTGCCTATGTTTCTATATTTCTCTGACAAAAAACCTGTGAAGCAAACATGCACCTATTACTGAGACTATCACAGCTGCAATGACCTGTTCTGACCATGGACCCCATAAAAATATCCAATTTCAAAGAAAGTTTACTTCTTAAATCAATTTTTTTAAGTCAGCTTGGGTTAAATGCTAATATCTATAAAGAATGCACTCAGACAGGAAGTTTTAAATACCTGTTTTCCACAAGTCACTTTTTTGGTCGGTCTGGCAAACATAGTGGTGAAGATATCATACGAGATTTAATCCTGAAATTCAATTCAATGGGTAATAAAATGTCAAAAATCGAACATATTATATTTCAACCCCAAGTTATAACTACTATAACTGTTAAATCTGTTCAGAGAATAAGTGTCTTGAGAAATATTCAGTCTTCGACTTACAAAGTTCTAGAGTACATGTAGCTAGGTGAAACTATGAGAGGCCGGGTGAAAGCTAGTAATTCAGTGGCAATGGTTTGAGGATAGTTATTAAAACATTACACACATTACTCGTGACAAATTTTAAAACACTTAATCCGTATTGATATTTTTAAAAACTACCAACTCAAAAAATTAGACTTAATCAGAGTTGAATACCTACCTGTAAGGCTAAAAACTTGACACATCTTTAGTTAGTTTCCAAATCTAACGCAAGCCTCGTTGTGACAGTACAGGCTCGCTTGCGCGCTGTAAATTTGGTCAGTATGTGTTATTAGACGTGTAGTTTTATGAGAACAAAAATACAAATGATGCCTTTTTCCTCACTCAGACAGAAACAGATCAGTTAATTACAGTATTTCCTTGTGCTTTTCCCTTAAATACGAATTTCTTAAAATTAAAATGGCATTTTATGACAGAAGACTTAACTCATTCTACACACGCATTGTTTTACTTCCGGAATAACAAAGAGAGGAGCACATCACCCTACAACATGGATGAGCAGCTCAAAATTCTGCAGTCGGTAACTGTCACTGCTTAGCATTGCATTCTTTTTTATCTTCTGCGCTTCTGCTTGTTTAAGTCTTTTTATGAGCTATAGATGCCAAGATTTCTGTTTACACTTTTCAGCTGATACAGAAACTTAATTCTTAGTACGATCAGCTGATTGCTTCCGTTTTCGGCCTTACATGCTAGCTACACTCGGCTGTCAAGTTGATTCAAATGATTAATCCACTAAGATGACAGTCGAGCGTGACGGTAGCGGTAGGTATATACATGTACTGCCATTAAGTACCTACCTAGTACATGTAGTAGCATGTAAGGCAAAAAGCTGAGGCAAAACAGCTGATCTTATTCTTCTAACTGGCCTGGGGTACCCAATCTTTTTATGTTTCTTCTGTACAGATGTAATTCCTCACATATGCAATGTCAGTTGCAAATGACCTGTTGCGTAATTGTGGCAAATTTGTGTGGTATAAGGTATATACTGGTAGCATGATTAGGTAACCAAACAATTACTTTAAAGGCGTATTCAGATTTAAACATCTTACTACTTGGGTTGGCCCAACTCTGCGGGGATTCTCCCTAAAGTGCAACCAAGGGGATCGGCTTAATCAGCACATGATAGTTGAATACCCCATAGCTGCTTGAGAATTCTTGTTTGACAGTGAAGCTGAATCCACTGATTGCATTTTAGCAAATTTCCCTTGCAGAGTTGGACCAACCTAGCTAGTGTGATGTGTGAATCTGAATGCAGTCTAAGGATGCATTCCCATAGATTTTAGATTGATCTATCCCCATGGAGAGTCTCACTAGATTACTGTCAGATAACCCGGCTTCGATGTCCGTCCCGCCTACTACAAGCTATAAGGGGGTAATTAACTTTTGTGCCAGCTCGGCTGACAGCTATTTAGCGTGAACCCCCGGGGAGTTAGGTCAATCTAGTTGGATCGATCTAATCTCTGGGAATGGGGTCTAAGATACATGCTCTAAGATACATACATTCCTTCTTCAGAACACTGTTTATTTGACTTGCTTCTTCAGATTGGTGTGTTGCAAAAACCAAATATTAGAATAAGAGATCCAGCAAGAACTGAAAAAGTTTTACAAAAGCTGATTCAAGATGGAAAACAGAAATTACAGGTATTGTACTTTTTTACAATTTTTTCTCTTTGTTCCTCTGCCTCAATTCATTGGAATGTAAGCCATAAAATGAAAATTTAGAATACAGTGGTTTTGTCAATTGGTGCTAGTCTGTGAACTTGGTCTTATTAAAGTTTGCCTAAAACAAATACAGTAAGTAATGTCTTTAATGTTAGAAAGCAGGGGCGGATCCAGAGATATTTTCTGACAGTCTTCCAAATTATCTTTGTTGATCCATCTTCCATTTTTGACTGTCTTCCGACAGAACACATTAGATGGCTGACAATGTAAACTTGAAAATCTGACCGTCTTCCAGAAGACCCAGAAGATGGCCTAAATCTGCCCCTGGAAAGTACATTGAATTATCACCATAATGTTGTCTATACATGGCAAATTATTCATTTAAATCTTCTTTAAATTTTTATTTATTTATTTATTTTTTCAATCAGGTAGTTGCAGATTTTGATTTTACCTTAACAAAATTTTCTCACCAAGGAGAAATGTGTCCCTGTACATTTGGTGAGTTTAAGTGGCATGTTAGCCATATTTTGAATTATAAATTTGTATAAAATCAGATTACAGGGGGTATAACAGACTCATCCTTGTGTAAAATAATCATACACACACACACACACACACACACACACACACACACATTAACAAGAGGACGACATATTCAAGCACTTAAGAATTTCTTAAATAGAGAAGGTGGAATGTATTGCATCCTTTTTCATTGTGCTTCTTGCATGCATTGTCTAATGGTACTTTTTGCTATGTCTTAATAACACCCCGTTTACTACAATTAATTTATCTTAAAATATTATCTTCTGAATCTTTTATGTTAGTGAAGTGCAGGATACCCAGTTATTTGACTGAATAAATGTATATATATATTTTTTTTACCTTTTATCAATTCAGCTACTCTGGAGCAAAGTGGATTATTACCAGATTTTTATAATGAAGAGGTGAGTTAGCATGTATTTGAAAATGTTTGATTTTACCAAGCTAAATATTACATTTACTTCTCAACTGTTTTCAAATAAACTAACTTTGCACTAATAGATTAGACCTAAATTTTTATTGTTTGCAAGATTGAATGCACATGTATGGGCCCAAAACTTGTAAGTGATTAGAAAGATATTCAGAATTTTCCAAGGGAGACTAAGGAAGAAATTTTGTGATAGAAAAGTACAGACTTTGAGGGATAAGAAAAAACACTTGAATAATAAATATAGGTTATAAATGCATTCATTAATTTGGTTTTATTTGTATTCAGATATTTTCCATTCTAGGCCTTTCAACTTTACAAATATTATTATCCTATTGAAACCAGTCATGAGATGACAACAGAAGAAAAAATTCCTCATATGCAACAATGGCAAGTTTTTACAGCTTTTAATACCTTAAATGATAAGCTTGCCTCTCTGGCATCTAGATTATTTTTACATGTAAGTATTGTTATTTTTTATATAAGAACACAGGTTGTACATGTAATTGTGCAATGACATTTTGAAGGATGGAGCATGAAATACTGTGAAAACTAAAATAATATATGTACAATTTAAGTATGAAGTCAAATAATTCATGTAACAATAAATGTAATGATAAAAGTATCTATATGTCTTAGGTGGACAAAAGCTCAGGCACTGCTGGTTCGGTGTAACTTCAAGAAGGATTTAATTCCAAAGATGATTAAGAGATCTAAATTAAGGCTAAGGTGAGTCCAGGCTCTTCTGATATTGCAAGTCCTTTTTTTTTTATAAATAAAATTCATGTCATGCTTAACTTCTTATTGATCTGTCAAGTAATCGCAAAGTCTGTAGAAATGGTGTACTGGTAAAAAAAACCTTGGCAGTCCAATTTGGCCATGTGTGAAAAAGTGCCTAGAGATGTCATTCTTTTGTTTACTCTTTGGGCAGTGCATTCTTAATGCATTTTTTTTATGGGAGATTACATTTCAAATGAAAAAACAATGACGTCAACCTCGAAGACCACCATTTTTAACACCATTATCACAATGCAATCAAGCAGTAAATGATGTACAAACTTGAAAGTATGTCTTCTGGTTGGTGACTATCATCACTATCATATACATGTTTATTTACAGAATAATATTATAGAAATTTCTGGAATAACAAAACCAGCAGTATTTGAGATGTCAAAATTTTCTGAAGTGGGTGGCTATTTGCTGTTTATGTTTTGGGTATCTTTTAACAATCCATCCTGCAGTATAAATGATATTCATTGTTTCTTCATCTCTCTACACTGCCCCCCTCCCCCCCCCCCCCCCCCCCCCCCCCCCCCCCCCCCCCCCCCCCCGATAATGATGACGATAATGATGCACCTGTGTCTGCGTCAATTGAACCAGAATATGTCAGCCTTTCTATAAATACATTTACTGGAAGATGTACAGAGGTCTTCTGCATTTACAAAAGTGCATGCTGCCACTTTTTTGTGAGAGCCAGTGGTAAAGGTGGTTGTAAGAAGTTTCTCTGCATGCAGCTTTTGCTTTATCTTGGAAATTTTAATTAAAAAAAACTTGCAAAAGGGCTTATTTTAATGGCTTACTATATATATTTTTCAGGGATGGATGTAGCACACTGTTCAAAATATTGCACAAGAATGATATCCCACTGCTTATATTCTCAGCTGGAATTGGAGATGTGATTTTGGAATTGATAAGAGAGAAAGATGTTTTGTATGATAATATGAAGGTTGTCTCAAACTTCATAAACTTTAATGAACAGGTAAGTGAAGAGATACACAATGTTTCTCACATGCATTAGGTGATTTTTTTATGCTTTCAAGCTTGTTTGAAAATTAATGTGGAAAATGAACTCATCAGATTGAAAATGTTTTTAGGATCTCTGCCAAGGTTTTAAAGGGAACATGATTCACGTTTTCAACAAGAATGAAAATGCAATCCACGGTTCAGATTACTTTGAGAACCTGAGCCACAGGTCTAACATAGTTCTGATGGGTGATTCTCTTGGTGATCTTCACATGGCTGATGGTGCCTCGGATACCTCCAGTGGTCAGGAACCATGCAAACTCACAATTGGCTTTCTTAATACTAATGTAAGTTAACTGAGAGGGCTAATTATCGTGGTACTGGTGTGCCCATAATGTAGTATACTTAAGTGATATAGGCTTTACTACCTGGAGAGACTGCACTTTGAGAGACTGACAATTTTACAGCTTGGCTCTTATGTAAAAGGGTCACCTTAACACAGCCCGTTTATCAACTTCCACCCAAAAAGCAGGACACAAACTCGTGAAACCAAATCAAAACCCCCGCTTTGTCTAGGTGTCAAAGTACAGCCTCTATCACTAAATTATACTGCTTGATGTAAAAAGGGCCTTAGTGATAAGTTATCTCACTATGGTCAGAAAAAAATGTTACGCTTATATAAAATTAATAATAGCATCCTCTTCACCAGTGTATTTCTTTCACATATTTGTTATCAAAGTACTGATATTTTGTGCTTCAAGTTTGATGATTGAAAACTTTGTGGTTCTAAATTAAGTCATTTTTTGCTAGGTAGTAGATTTCTTATAAGATTTTTTTTCAAAATTAACTGTGAACTAAGGGACATTACCATGCTTGTATAGTTGTTCATTTTAATACATTTTACTTGTTTTTTATTATTGATTATTTTTCATATCCAGTGATTAAATCAATTTTGAATTTGTGTTTATTGTTACATATTTTCTTCACAAAATAGAAGTATGCACAGTGTTCTTATTTATCAGTAGAAAAGTTTTTGATGTCTTATTGGTAATAACCTTTTTTTTTCTAGGTGGAAGAACGTATTGACCAGTACCAAGCACAGTATGATATTGTGGTCATCAGTGATGAGACAATGGATGTTTGTAATGCAATCCTTCAAAAAATACTGTAATTTATTAAAATGGGACGTGTTTTAGCATGCAAAATGTGTAGCTAAAAGCTTGTTTAAAACAAATTGAATGCAAAAAATAAAATCGGTTAATTCTTCTTGTATGTGAGAAAGGACTTGAACTGTAGCTGAGGGTTAACTTGGGTTATAAGCTTGACAATTTTTTCGAACAAATTCAGTTTTAAATGCAGCTGTACTTGTATGTTTGGAAATTGTTCTTTTTTCTGTCATAGGCATGTCTAGCTGTACTTGCCAGTTTTCATTAAAACATGACTTAATTTTAGTGTTCTATTCATATTTTTGTACATGCAGTAGGGCCTACTTGTTATTAGAGTGACTTTTGTAAGTGTTTTAATTTTAGTGTAATGTTTTTGTGCACACTTGTTATCAGAGTGACTTTTATTTTTTTCATTGGTATTTGTTTATCTCAACATTTAAGTAATGCTTTATTGACAAACATTTTTAAATATTAAAAAAAATGAAGTTTCATCCAGGTACCTGTATGCACAATCAATTTACACGGTTGTTATATATGCACCATAACCTCACAAGTATGTAACATTTTTTAATGAAAATAAAAAACAAAAAACAGAAATATGATTGCTCCCTGTATTTATTGGAATAAACCTTAATATTATACCACTAACATACCAAGTTAATGTCAGTCACATTTGGTGTCGAGCATGTCCATTTTTGTCCATAAATCAAACCGCCATGAAAAAAGATTAAAAGCCCACATAATAGCTTTTCTCGCAGATGAAACCCCGCGTACTATCACAATCTGCAGTGGTGAGACGGCCGTTGGAGCGTACGTGCACGCAGTGCCCACCACCATGTGCCTCAACGGATTGGTTTACAGGAAGCCCAATTCCAGCCCAGACAAAATCACCACGTGAAATGAAGTCGTTGCCACTTGACCAATAAGCTGCATTTGGGGACTCTGAAAACAATTTAACATGCTTCAGACACTTTATCGGTAGAGAACATTGAATTGCGTTTTTTACTGGAATATAACTTTATCCGATTTGTAAAACAAAAATAACGAAATCTCATGAAATGTTACCGTAAGATAAATGACTTAAGGTCCAAATAAAAGATTCTAGAATTCTAATTAGATATAGTTATAAACGCTACCAAGATGATCTTTTCTAGAACAAAAAAATACTGAACTATGAGCGTTAGCAAAATGATAATGACGATAATAATATCCTTAGAAAATTCAACGCTTTTACTATAAACTGAGGAACACCACATACAAACCCGCTTACAAAATAATGATCATTAAGACCGTTTTTGATTTGAATGTTTCCTTTTTTGGTCACTCTCGTAATGGAGGTTTAAGCTGATGAATTTTACTCGTTACAGTAAAAGCAGATACACAGAACTCTTAAACAATTTATAGATTTTAACTTTGCAACATACCTTGGCGATTGAGGAAAATTGTTAAAATCTAAAACGACTTTTTACTATGGGTGTTCTAAATGTTTGTTTTTGCAGATTTTTTCATTTTCCTTTACTGTGTACTCCAAAGGCCAGTTTTTCTTAAAACAATGTCCGCAATTACAACACATTCACATTTCAATATTCGTTTCTTCACACACTGAAAAGACCCCGTATAAGATAACATGGGATATTATTTCTTTCGAGCAGGGCTTTTCCCAGCGAACCGTCCAGACCGTCATTTGGACGGCCGCTGACATCACCGAACGTACCAAGTCTAGTCCTAGTAATCAGGGGCGGATTTAGGCCGTCTTCTGGGTCTTCCGGAAGACGGTCAGATTTTCAAGTTTACATTGTCAGCCATCTAATGTTTTCTGTCGGAAGACGGTCAAAAATGGAGGATGGATCAACAAAGATAATTTGGAAGACTGTCAGAAAATATCTCTGGATCCGCCCCTGTTAAGTTGAATAATACTTTTCACATCTTCAGCGGGAGATCGTTCGCGATCAGTGAGAGACGAAAAGCAATTTTCATATTCGTTCAAGGGCGCCGTTAGCAGAAGATCGTCAGCAGGAGATCGTTCGCAATCCGAGCGAGACGAAAAAGCAATTTTCATATTCACTCCAAGGATCATTATCGCCCCCTAATTAATTTATATATTTTTCACATTTTATTTCTAACCCCCCCCCCTCCTCCCCATTCACGGTAAAGTTGGAATCCCTGAAATTTTGCAGGAAATTACAGATGGTATTATTTTGGACGGCCTGTAACCCCAATCCTGGGAAAATCTCTGCTTTCGAGAAAAATATGTGAAGGAAAAACCACGGTGCCCTATCATTTAAAAAGGATACCCATCGGACCAACCTATTGGTTTTTGAACAATCTGCACACCTATTGCTCACCTGAGTTGTCCATGAGAATCCCAAGTTCATCGTGTTCCTCTAATGAGTCTACTGACACCAGTCTGGCTCCATACCTTTCGGCACAGAACACATCTGCATCCGCCCATGACATTTCTTTCGTGATCAGCCGATGGCAGGTCTGGAGGGAATGTTGCTTTACGAAACATGCCGGACATCGTTCTATAACATAGAGCGGGTGGTAGTTTAACACAGTTGCTTGACTTTTGTTATCATGCACCCCATTTCCATAGATTAGATCGACCTATTTTAGATCGACCTAACTCCCTGGGGGTTCACGCTAAATAGCTGTCAGCCGGGCGGACACGAAAGTTAATTACCCCTTACAGCTTGTAGTAGGCGGGGACGGACACTTAAGGGGGATTATCCGACAGTAATCTAGTGAGACTCCCCGCGGTGATAGATCGATCTAAAGTTGTTTGAATAGAGCCATGGTTTTTGCTACATGATGCGTAATGCTTTGTGACATAGGATTTTATTTAAATAGACTGTTTTTTCAAGGGAACTGCTTTTTTTACAAGAGATTTACGAACTGTTACAATAGTCTAATAAATGTTTAACTTACCTTCACACTCAGCCGAATTTTCATAAACTATTTCTGGGCACTCGTCCAAAACTGTGAAAAATATTTACTAGTTAGGAACAGATATGTCTACCCGTATGTATGATATAAGGTAAGATTTAAAATAGAGTAGAGATTGGCAAGTGGATACAAATTCAGCTGGAAGGACATATCAAAATCTTAACATCACTGGTGTATTAAAAATGCCAACTACAGAATTATTCACAGAACCTCATCTTTAGTTTGTTTTCTTTTAAGCTAAGAAAAACCAGCCATATGTACTCACAGCAAAGAATATTGCCTTAAGACATTTAACAGAAACTTAATATACATGTACTGGTAACTTCACAAATGTTTGCATTTAATACCTCTAGATCTTATTCTTTAAATCAAAGGAAAAAAAATCAAATCGAATGGACTACAAAGAATATTCCATAGAAGCATGGAAATAAAAACCTACCTATAGTTTCACAGATTTTGTCAAAGAAACTTTTGTCCTCCTGCAACAAGGTATCCACACTTCCCACTGTTATCATGTTTAAGTCATGGGGTTCCGATGCTATTGCCTCCAAATTTTTCCGTTTTATTAAAAAGAAATCGATATGAAAGTTTAACATTTTCTGAGCACCGAATGAGACGTTGGGGTCAAAGTAGTGACTTTTTAATTATAACTTATTTTCAAAACAAATTAATGACAACATGGGCTAACGGTGTAAAAAGAATGTGTGTATCTGTACAATGTGTGCGTGTTTGGGAGCAAGAAAGGTTAACAATTAAAAAAAGTATAAACCTTTTGGCGTTTTGTCCCACTCCTACAACCATAATGGTGATGTTGTCTTGTTTGGCTGCATTAGCATTGGGTATAGTGAATTCTTCATCTTCATTTGGTTTTCCGTCCGTAATGACAATGGCAACCTTTGGGACGCCTTGGCGAGCGCCATTGGCAGGGTTAAAGATCTCATTTCTCATCACGTACAGGCCTCCAGATGTGTTGGTGCGCTTCCCTTGCCTGATACCGTTCTCTCCAGATAAATCCTCATCGATAAATTCTTTCATACGTTCCTTTTCTAAAGAGAGAGGATCAAATAAGCCAAAATGCTGGCCAAAGACGATGTAAATGTTAAATGCTAAGAAACAATTATATGTATATGCAGTACAGCATTTTGATCCTACAATAAAATCATTGTGGAATATTCAAATTTGAGACCAGTTTGTTACTTCACATTTTAAGAATTTTCTAATTTTAAGGTTTATTTCGCTTACCGTGAAACCTGTTAAAAAGCATGTCAGTCTGAGCAGTTAAACTGAAGTGAACGATTCCCAATTGAACTTTTTCAGGTCCAATTTCTACTGTGTCAACAAAATCCGAAACAAATCGTAACACTTGCTTGAATTTATTTTTCGGGATGCTGTTTGATGCATCCAACACGAATGCCACATCTGCCACTGGTGATGGTGTGCATACTGCAAAACACAATGTCATGCGTTTACTCAAATTGTAATTACTGCAAATTTACTTGTAGCATATACAGCATGTATGAAATATAACGCAGAATTTATCAAAACTTAATAAATATCAAACAGCAAACGAAATGTCAATGATACCAAAATTTTTGTCACAAATTTAATTTAAAAACATATCACTCACATGAAATATTTCGACTGCTCGGAACTACCCCCCCCCCCCCCAAGTGCCATCACGTGTGTCACTGAGGCTGATGAAAATGGCCAGTTGCACGTCGAAATATTACATGTGAGTGATAAGCTTTTATTAAGTTTGTGACAAAAGGGCTTTTGATCTCTATCATCAACTAAACGGCGAAACTTTTTAAAGATACCAAGGACACACAAGCTCTGCAATAACTAATCCAAAGTACTAAGTCTTTAAGGACTTATTTTACTTTTTGTCCTTTGTTTTTTTAAAGGTGTTATTTCTATTTATAAGAAAAAAATACATAAAAACTGAAAGTTATATTAACTTATAACTATTTCTTCTATCTCCAAGTAGATAGTACCTCCACGGTGATTGTTGTAAAAATAATCTTCTTTTTCTTTACAACTTTGATTTCTTTACTTCATTTATTTATTATCATTATTATTATTTTGCTACAAAAACTTTCTTACTCTGTTTGGTCCTTCTTTTCCACCTGCCCTCTGAGTAGGCGCATTGCATGAGAGCTGCAAACACAGCCACGGCTATCATAAGATATTTCATCTTGTGCTGGACAGTGGAACTTATTCAAGCTTCAGGCTGGAGACTGGCAAATGCCAGCTATTTATATAGGTTTAGCAAAACGGGTTTAAATTAATGATACCAGTGTCTTCTTTCACTTATGGTGCTGATATAATCCTCTTAATAAAAAAACACCTGTGATGAATGAATGTTTTATTATTTAAATGTCTATTTTCTCCAACAAAGGATATATATTTATTCTCTTTATAGAACCTTGCAGGCAGCTGCTGATGGAAAGTCGAATATTTTTAATCCATTTAACATACATTAAGTTGTCCAGATTCAGGTGAAATGCTCTCAGATAATCTTTTAAAAACTATCTGATGTAATATATGTGTGGGCGACCACAGAAGTAAAAAAAAAAAAAAAAAAAATACTGAATCCTATCATTTCCTTTGCATTGGCTTATTTTAGGTTGTGTTCAGATTAAAAGTTATCAGTCCAGCAGGATCTATCTTTCTCTGCTGGGATTACGCTTCAGAGCACTCAATGTAATCAACGTAATTGTCTGGCCTGTCCTCTTCAGAAGCTAGGGGGTAATTATCTTTTGAAGCTTCTGGAGGGGGCGGACCAGACAATTAATTTGATTACATTGAGTACACTGAAGAATAATCCCAACATATCTGAGATCGATTAATCCTGCTGAACTGATAACTTTTAATCTGAACACAGCCTTGTGGGGTGGGATTTAGTCTGTAACTTCATTCATTTTACACATCTTTTCATTTGCTTAAGATTTTTTTTCGTTCCTTTGTATGGAACCATTCACATAAAATGATGTATTAGACCCCATTCCCATAGATTTTAGATCGATCTATCCCTGTGGAGAGTCTCATTAGATTACTTTCAGCTTAGCCGGCTTAAGCGTCTGTCCTGCCTATTAAAAGCTGTAAGGGGGTAATTAACTGTGGTGCACGCTCGGTTGACTGCAATTTAGCGTGAACCCCCAGGGAGTTGGGTTGATCTAAATCTAAATCTCTGGATTGATCTAAATCTCTGGGAATGAACCCTTAGAGCACATCTATTTTGTGAATATGGGCTCCATCAGTTTGGTTGACATGGAGTGCATTCCCATAGATTTTTAGATCAATCTATCCCCGTGGGGAGTCTCACTAGATAGTTGTCAGCCTGACCGGCTTAAATGTCTGTCCCGCCTACTAAAAGCTGTAAGGGGGTAATTAACTTTTGTGTGCTCTTGGAACCTGACAGCAATTTAGCGTGAACCCCCAAGGAAATCTAAATCTATGGGAACCCAGTCAAAGTTCTTGTTTATCAAGAATGAAGCATGAACATTTTCAGCAACATAGAAAAAGGTGTTAATTGACATCTCATAGACTACATTTCAAAATATAAAACCAACAGGCAGAATTACCTTTACCTATCTTCACTGCAGTAATTCTGCCTGTTGGTTTTATATTTTGTCTTGATGTTTAGATGATGTTTCTGATCAGCATTAAGTTGACTTAGTAACATTTCTTCAATTTTTTCAAGATTGAACCAGGCCACTTCTTATAAACTAGGTGTTATTAAAGATAAGGTGCTTTGGTAAAACAAAATTACTACTTATTTTGTCTTTAAAATTCTGTTTGCATCTGAAGTAAGGAGTGTTCAAGAATTGAGAGTAATATGGTCTCGACATTTGTTTGTTAAATATTTATCAACTTTTTTGGGACATATGTTGGATGTCTTTTGGACTTCTGTGAAATAAAAAACATTACAGTTCTTTACTTTAAGCATCTTAAAGACTGCCTATGCCCCGCATTCTTCATAAATACATCCAGCCTCCAGCAAAATTACCTCTACAAATACTTCAATTGGTAATGAAGTTTTTTCTACAAATATTGTTGTCTAATTAGTTTTCAGAACACAATAAAATGTGCAAAGAACATGCCCACATCACAAAGTTGATAATCTGCTTGGTTATTTGCTTGCTTGATTAAATGCTTTAATTATTCAGACCCAGGGATTTTAGAAGATGAGATTAATTATCTGTCTCGAATGAGGTTAACATGCATAGCAGTCTGCCAACATGTACATTTACTGGTAATAAAGTTGATGGTATACTGTACCTGTTTTATGTCTACAAATTCTGCAAACTTTAAGTTAGCTAATAAACTTTTCAATTCATACCTTTTAAAGTCAGTAATTTACTATTAGAAATTGTATAAAAACATCAAATCCAAGGGTAGGCTGGAACAGTTTGAGCAATGATTTGTGAGTCAGATAAAATTGCTTCTTTTTCAGGGAGAATTTGATTTGGAGGGAAAATCCAACACATATATACACATACTTCTGAGCAACCAGTCTTTTCTGTCAGTGTCTGAAAGTTCTTTGTCATTCTAATTCCCAGAACCAAATAATGGCATTTAAATTTCTAATCTAAAATCTTTTATCTCCAGAAAAGTAATGAGTAGAATAATAATGAAACAGTTATGAAGCAGTCAAATGCAAAAAATTGTAGTAAATATGTTTAGTGTTTATTCTCGTGAAAAATCTCTTGCCAGACTAGTCTGCCAAGAGAGACAGTATTGACATATTTTTTCAATGGAGAAAATTGAATTTTACAGATACTGTATTTTTTAAAGCGATGGATTCTTTATATATATATATATATATATATATATATATATATATATATATATATATATATATAATGAATTGATCTTTTTAATGGGAAAAATATCAATATTTCAAATAAAGATTAATACATTACTGTACACATAATTAAGTCTCAGAATGACTGCAGTTACATCAAGCTTGTGATTTAAAAGCAAAGTTAACAAGGAAATAAATTCCTTCATTACAATTCATGATATATATAAAAAATACAAGGAAATTGACACAGAAGTGCCATTAATAGAAAATGTATGTTACATAAACATTGCATATGGCAGATAATTGTTTGAAAAAGTGAATAATACAACTTGAGCAATATGGTGTGCCTTCAGGAAGTTTGTCTCCCAGTTGAGCAATTTAAATATTGAAAAAGATTGTTTGGAAAGACACACAGATTCCAAGAATCTTATCATTCTCTTTTTCTACCTAATACATGTATGTGTGATTCTACCAGTATAACCACTGTCAAAGGCTGTAAACAACCAGTGACACCTACACCCAAAAAATATCTACATTTCAGAATTATGCTGCATATAATTAAAATACAGTTACTCACAATACATAGAAAGTTTGGATATTTTTTTGATAAATCTTTTACAAAAAAAAAAGTTAATCTATTTAGATTGTCATAGTATCTTTTTCAATGGCTGCAAACCATTTAAAAGACAATTTTTGATTGATTTAATTTCTTGACCAATGAATAATGATAATAATTCACTTGTATTTTTAAATGTCCATGCTCATGCACTAGGCCAGTTGTAAGTGTCCAAAATTGGTCTTCAGCTCTTCAGTCAGTCCTCTAAAATGCACTGCCTTTTGCCAACTGACGTCCATGAATAGAATTTAGAGAGCGCAACTCAACTGTAAAATAAAAAAAAGGAATATTATAACTCATCAACACCAAATATATTCAGCCAAAATGAATGAGCCAAGAAGTTCATCACTCAGTCAATTCAATGCAAAAGTCAACACATTTTCACATGCATGAAGAAAGCAGACTGAAATAACTTTGCTATAAAGCACTGATTTTCAAAGAAAACACTACTAGAGGTAAGATTAGTTGTTTTTCATTTTTATTAATTGTTAATAAATTTTGGAATAACTATCAGGTCTTCTTAATGGAAGTCAAATCAAACATTAATGATGACAAAATCATCAATTTTTCATTCCAACCAGTGAACTACCATAATGCCATACTGGTGGTTATTATAAAATGACGATGATTACCTGCATTGCTTGTGTTTACTTAAATTAAATTAAGGTAGGGATCTATTTGCACCAAACACAGTTGAATCAGATACTGATTACATTTTCCATATTTGTACTTTAATGTTTACTGTC
The DNA here is from genome assembly GCF_051362555.1 of Lingula anatina. Taxonomy (NCBI): domain Eukaryota; kingdom Metazoa; phylum Brachiopoda; class Lingulata; order Lingulida; family Lingulidae; genus Lingula; species Lingula anatina. Next base: position 16,912,770 of record NC_141768.1, read on the forward strand.
AACCCTCTTATTTTATTTAATCCAAAAATTACGTTCAAACTTGTTATTTAATCATTTCTTAAAATCTAGATCACCATCTGTTAATCAGTCTGATCCATATAAGGTTCCATGTACCACCTAAAATTTCAGTTATGCTTTAATTTCTCATGGACTAATGTATAGATGATTTAATATAATTATCCTTTATTTGATTCACATAAATCTTATCATTGACAAAACATGCTTTATTTTGAAAAAATTACTTCCTCTGACTTAATCAAATCATGTTATTTAAAGGCACGCTTATACTCCACTACATTCATCAATTTTCAAATAAAAAACAAAACAATAAAACACCTCAGTGACATCACCCATGCAATTGACATTTTTTTCAATTAACCAGTAACAAGCATTATGAACTTAAAAAGCCAACCAGTGAAACAGGACAACCGATAGTTTTGTTAAATGCTTTACCTAAAATGTGAAACATGTCTGTCGTCCTGAAGAAAGGCAGTAAAAATATGGATAAGATTAATTCAAGTGGTTTATATCATGCCTCCTATATTCATATACGGGAAACAGTTTATAAAAGCAATTTCCAACACCTTGAATAGATGCTGAAATCTAAACTGAAACACAACTGAACAATTCTTATGCATTTAAAATTTTAACTGCCTAATTAATAAAAAGAGTAAAGAGATAAATGAGTGGTGACTGCTGCTTATAGCTGCTGCTGTTAGATCCTACTGTATGAGTATGTATTTGTTTCTATTCAACTGCACAGTGTCTGTAAGTTCCAAGGTGATGTCTTGTACACTAAACCTATGTCTGATATATGTGTGAGGAAAGCATCATGATTAGAGCAGCTTAAGTGCAGAGCTGAAACAAGTGCATTGGTTAATATATAAAAATTCCTGGGAACAAATCTGTGATTTGCAAATACACACTTGTGTCTGCATGGTAGCTTATTTCAGTTTCCAACATAATTATCTTGTAAATTTGTAAAGTGAATATTTCAAAAGTCATGTTAACTAAGTCTTGGGATCGCAGGTTGCAGACTGAATCTTTAAATTTAAAGATAACAGCAGCATTTTCATATTTTAATTGTTATTATTATTTTCATGAATGAAAACCAAATAGATTGCCAAATGTATAACAAATACCAAATCTGACATACAAGTGTGTACGGCACATGACAGTTCTCCTTGTAACAAACACATTACTCAGTATACCATTTAGACTACTAATGCTACTCCATGCTGTCAGAAATGTCTAGAGAAAGACAATGCAGATTCTGCCATTCCCATGGGATAGTGACCATCATTTGCTGAAAATCAAAGTTAATCAATTCAATCTATCTCCAGAAATCAACTACATGAAGATTAACTCAACACTTCAATGCATGGAATGCTTTTTTTTTTTACTAAACTTGTCTATGATTCAAACATTGAACACCATGCAGACTGAAAATTTTAACATTAATATTTCATGTTTTCTATGTTATTCTTCTTTTCTATAAATAAATTAGTGCCTGTCAGAGCAAATACTTCATATAATAGGCTAGAAATCCAAATAATATTTTCTTGTGTTAATTAATCCAAAATATTGTGTGATTGCTACAGGAGTTATTTTGTGAGCGAATTTAACTGTAATAGCCAGCAGGTACTGATCCCAAATGCTTTTGGTGAGACATTCAAACATCAACCAAATGGACTGGACCTTTTAATATTACTTCCTATATATTCTCCAAAAAATTTGCCTTCACCATAAAGACTTAGTACTGGATGCAAGAAATACAGAAAAATGGATTTTTCCAGTTGCTATGGCAAATGCTCTCTCTAATCCTTAATTCAGTTAATTCCCATATCTAATTAAGGCTTTTCAGGTGAAAAGGATATTTCTCTAAAATTATTATTATACCAAATTCTTTCAAATAGAGATGATACTTTCCAGTTAAGCATAATGTTTAAGCATGTGAAATACGTATTGAGTAAGGTGACTCAAATGTGTAAAGCACAAACAAAATACAAAATAAAAATACTTACGCGGATTTGTGGGTTTCTTCTCCTCATACCAGTACTTGTAACCTTTCTTTGCTCTTTGATTAAAAGATGTGTTCAGTATGTTTGCTTTTCTAGTACCAGGTGCTGTCATAGCTCTGAGGGTGTAGTAATGGCTGTCCATAGTGTCAGGGTAAGACAACTCCCACCCAAATGGAGGATTTCTACTGGCATCTTTCTGCTTAACAACTCCTGCAGAAAACAAAGGTAAACAAATTTTCATTATGAAATTATTTAATCAAATTAAATTCTTAATTACATTTTAAATTTAGCTATTAAGGTTTTATAGAAAATGACAAGAGAATTTCTGATATCTGCTGAACAAGATATCAATATAAACTACTGCATAATTTTCATACCATTCACCACAAGGATAAAGAAAACCAATTTATGTTTAAAAAATACACCTTGGTAACTGTTCACATGTACTGACCATCAACAAACATAATGTGGTTCCCTCCATAACCTGTAGTTTCTTTAATATGCCTCCATGGACCTCCAGCTCGGCCATAACGAAACCTGGAAACAGACATTTTTAATATACAATATGCTGTCATGTAGTGCTGCTGCTAAGTATAATGCAAACTTCTATTCAATCATGTGACTATAGATTTGAAAAGGTGTGCAAAGGAAAAAATATGTTTTTATTAAAATGAAAAAAAGGAAATATTTTTAATGCAGATGTAAGAAAAAAACTGGAAATCTGTCTTATGAGTAGAAGCTAAATTTTATGTAAGGACTGTTGACAACATGTAATGTTAAAAACCAAAAAGCTGCCCAACTTGATGTATTCTCTGATTCATAATCATCCACTTTAGGAGGTTTATCATGATGTACCTTGGGGGTCCTGTGAACGCCTCTCTCTGGCTTAATGCAGTCAACTGTTTGCTGTAACTGTTTCCATAGCTTGTGTCATATGAATTTAAGTGTGGATCTCCATGGATGTTGGGGAAGAAATCTGGAATTCTTGTACTGGCTGGTCTACGGCCCTGATATACAGTTTATATCAAACCAATTAATCAAAGTGGGTCATAACTATTATTAAAATTTCAACAATTTTAATGTCTTAGTACATGTGACTTACGCAATGTGCTTGAAGAATGAAGTTATTTTAATGACTTTGAATTGTTATATACAATGGCAAAATATTGACTTTTAGAACAACAAATGACAAGAGAAGAAATACGTTGAACAAAGGAAATTGTCTAAATTATTGAAACGTGTCACACTTCCTTTCCAAAATCAATAGTTCTCTTCAATTCCACACCACATATACAACTTGGTTCCATTAATTTGATAACCTGTAAGCCACACTTTTTCATTTGGCCGATTGCAAACTTGGTGATTATCTGTCAGTGAGTTTTCATCACCATCATTATCATTATAATTCATTTATTTCTTTTTTTACTATTATTATTATTATTTTTTTTTTTTGGGGGGGGGGGGGGGGGAGTCCAAGGCAAGCTATTTACTCAAACTAAGTAGCCCTGTTAAATGTTTTGCTCTTCTACTGATCAATCAATATTAATACTCACCGAGTTATAGTGACTGGCATACTCTGAACTGGTAACAACTGGATTCCAGCTCCTAAAGTCATACCAACAAAAATAAATTAATATTACTAAAGTAGCATCTATATGAAAAAATGACTGCATAAGTCATAATTATAAGTTTCAAAAGCCTTGGTCTACAGATTGTGTGAAAATTTTTGGGTGGACTCAATTTAAATCTTGTGTTAGTTCACTCAGCATTGTGCTAAGTTAAACACTCATAAAAATGTAAGGCAGAATAAACAACTGCTGGCCAATTGTCTCAATTTTGCCTCAGAGAGTAGCTAGGATACAGATGTTTTCTTTTGGCTTGTTCATATGTACCATGTATACATTTTAAAGTGCAGATCGACTTGATAATGTTTGAGCTTGGGGTTTAAGCAATTTTCACATTTTAATAATATTCACTGATAATATTCATAAAGAAAGATAAAGACTGTCAGTAAAGAAATCACATAAAACAGATGTCAGACACTCTGAATGCCCGACAATCGATTAAAATTCTTTACCCCATGGACTGAAATGTTGTTTCTTAAAACTTGATTGCCAATGTAGCATTTTCCCCTTAAACGGAACTCAGCACTACTCTAACTGTGCTCTACTAAAAATCTGTAGTGCAATTTTTTATTGTACAAACTTGAAAAGAGAAGAATTAATGATCTTCAATAATGTACAACTTCCAGGAACTCCAAATGGTCACAAATCTCTGATTTAATTGCCCTCCTAAATAAATGGCAATTTAATATTCTTAAACATAAAATAAATTTACTGCAATAAAAAATTAGGTAAATACAAAGAACATTTAAACAAATTCTGTAAAGAGCTTTTTTTTTTCAACAATCAATATTGAAAAGTCAATATCCCTTTTTGCAAATTTCATTTTTCAATGAAGCAATATAAATGACAACTAAATGGCTTTGATACTAAATAACGCTGTTCCTAAGCAGCAGGTGTTTGGTGAAGTTCGCTTCTTGAATTAGTTGTTTTTAAGTTTGTTGATCAGAAAATGACCCTTAACACAGCCTCAAATTAAGTCTTTCTTTATAATTTCTAATCCAAACAACACCTCCCCACTGCACCTGTGGCAAAGCATTCACGTCAGGTACAAGTGGACCAGGGTTCATATGGCGGAGCGCGATGCACTCACAACACGAGAAAGTTGCTTTAAATCAAAGGTTATAATAGTTCATATTTATGAAGTAAACACAGAGCAAAGTTTGTTGAAATGTACAACATTACAGCACTGTCAGGAGCCCTAGATTATGTCAGTGCTACGTACACAATTCTGACCAATAACTCTGAACTCTACTCCTGTCACATCAAATCTGTTTTTACACAAAATGGTGACAAAAAGATAAAGTGTTTATCATAAAGATCCAAAGGAAATATTATCAATAATGCTGCATTATTTTATTATTTTGATAGCTAAGATAACAGAGCATTCTTCAATGCTATGTTATTTAATGCCTTAAATGTTAGTTGGGAAAGTTTTTATTTGAACAGTTAACAAAAATAGAAAATGTTTATTCATAATTTCAAAAATGTTTATCTTTTGGATTCCACACAAATGTCTTAGTGACAAAAAATACATGGATGTGATACAGTAGTTTTGTGGGAGAAAGTCTTACAATTTTCAGATGAGCCCTCTTAAGTTAACTACAACTTCTACCTTTTTAATCTGTAGCTACTCCTGTCATTTTTCTCATCAAAACATGGAGGAAGGTTGACAAGTTAAGTGATCTTTTCTTTAAAATAACACATTATAAGCACTGGAAAGACCAATTTCTTTACGTTTGTGCCGTCTTTGAAATTTAAAGAATTCTTACAGAAAGATCACCTTTGACAACCTGAAACACCATTAACCTTCTATCAAGGTTTTTTATATCCCACAAAACATTGTAGCCTTCCAAGATGACAAAAAAGTTATAGTAAAACAACACAAACAACTACAGTCTGATCCTGTAAATAAAAGAAAATAAGAATAAATCCAGTTTCCAACAATTTACAAAAATAAAAAATTATAACAAGTGATAAGACTTCTTACCTGTCATACATGCCTGGCTCAAAGGAGGTGAAAGGCCGACTACTTGGCATTCTGTATGTTACAGAAAACTTTTCCAAACCTCAATCTCAGTCTAGTTTATGTCTAGCAATCACTTATGGATGCCAAGCAAGAAAAAAACTAAGATTTCTGGTTTCAGAGGTGAGTACAGAATAAATCTGTGCCCAGTGGTTTTCCTCCGGATGGTCAAGTAGAAATGAGTAGGCAGCCAAACACAGCTTGTTGTTAAGCGGACTGTGGCGTGCTAGTGCTCCCCTGTTGATCTAGACACCTATCTCACATTAAGACCCTTAAGTCTGAATAACTAAATGAACGGGCCAATGTCAGACGCTGAATACACTCTGTTGTGTACACAAAAAGAGCTCATTATGACCAATCACATCAGCCACTCAGGTGCGAGCTAGAAATGTCAATAAAACTCAATAGCAGGCTTTACACCCCATTATAAAGCATTGCCAAACCAAATAGTACCTTTAGTCAAAATCATTCGAGCAAGATTTATTAGAGCATATCAACATTAAAAGGAATCAAATTTGAGCCTTCCGACAAAATATTGTTGATAATTTACAGATAAAACACAATATGCCACAATGTAAATGTTCTGTTGTGGCCCTTGGATACTGGATCTTGGAGTTTCACATGAGAGAGAATCAAATTTTCTCATTAGTTGCCAAGACGTGTTGTGAAGGTCACCAAGTCAGATAATGAGATCCCAATATCAAAGATATGAAGTGGGATAATCAATGCATAAATCAGGCATCATGAATAACAAATCAGAAAGTAATTACCCAGGTGTTCCAGTAATCCATATTATCAGACTTGATCGGAGTACATGGGAATTACCATGGCTAGCTTACGTTTATGTAAATAGCAACAATCAGCTTCTAAAATATGTCAATGAAATCATCTAAAAATATTTCCAGTTCACTATCTTAATCACTTTAGAGAGGAGATATATCCTAGAGTAAATATATTTCAAAAGTGAATGTTTTGGATTGTTAATATAAATTACTTCATCGTATAATACCTAACCTCAACAATTATGATAAAATATTTTTTTCTTTTTTGGCTTTTGGAAATTTTCTGGAAAACAATTTTTTTTTCAAAAAATCAGAAATCCAAATGACTTTTAATAAGGGAAGTATCTATGGGAAAAAATTCAAAATATAGATGTTAAAATAAATAACATCCCATTTTGCAATATTCTCGATAAAGTAGATACCTTAATATAGAAATGATTAATATTTATTGACAGACATATCATAAATCTTTTTTGATATATTTGGGAGGATATGAAAGATAATTATACAAGCATTATCAATCTTACAATTTTGATCATGTTAAGTGGTCAATTATACTGTATGTATGAAAAATATATGCCCCTCCCCCCCCCCTCCAAAAATGTTTGTCAAAAATCAACTCAAACTAATTTATTTTGATAGCAACATCATCAATGAAACTGAGAAGATTGATATGATATTTATTCACTAATGGCAGACACAACAAAAGTTCAAGGAAACTTAAAGCAAGGGACATCTGCCTCTTGCAGTATTATAATTGGTCACTCAATTAATTATGAACTATAAAACTTCCATGTTTTACATCAAGTTTTCAGTAGAAAAGAGACTGACAAAAAGTGGTTCCATCTTGGTTCTAAATCTATAAGCATGGCTCAGTATTTTCAATGATGGTCCACTAAAAGGACACTGTCATAGAATAAGGAAAAAAACTGCTTCATCACAGGACAGTCAATTTTTTCAAACCATCTAGGTTTTAGTCAATGTATTTCTCGCTATGGTTTCACTTAGTCTTTCTCTGCTATTCTCACCAGATGTCTATCTATCTCTTCCTCTGTCAAAACTCTGAAATCACGAACAAATAAATTAACTCACAAATACTGAAAAGACAAACAGATTTTTTTAATCAAAATACTTTTTAAAATTCATTTTGAAAAGACTCAATAGGGAAAATACTTAATCAAGACTACACTCAATGATACCAGAATAATTTTTTTTTTCAAAACTTACCTAAATTTGGGGTGTTCTACATCAACCACACCCACTTCAATTTCAGAGGGCTTGAAGTCAATTGACAATATTGTAGAAAGACAGGTGATTGCCATCTGAAATAAATGAAATCAAATCATTATGCAAACAAATTCAGCTTCATATACATGATATATGGATATGTAAATGTACATCACATTCTTATAAATATTTGTAAGACAATACTTGAGAAGTCAAAATGAGCAGTGGCTTTTACTCTTCACTCTTTTTATGCATTACATTTCTATCATGACAAAGGTTCAGATGTTTTTTTTTGTAATGTGTAACTATTTCATAACAACATTCCTTTACCTACAGTGTAGTATAGCTGCTTAATTGTTTAAAGTATTCTTTTTATTGTCAGTGCCATTTTGTTTATTGTAAATGTTTTTAATAATTCTAAACATTATGCACAGAATGTATCTAAAATAATGTTATTATTATAGTGCTGTTTTGATCTTACCTCTACAGTCTCATTAAAATCAAAGTCTTGTTTCTTTTTTATCTTCTTTTCTAGAAAGCTGTTGGCCTCCAATTGTTTAGCCCCAGCTGCAGTGGCCTTGTAGCCACAGTAGTAACCAGCTGGGTCTGTCTTGTATATCTGAGGCCCATTTTCATCATCATATCCAATGAGAATCATTGCTACAAGCAAGAAAAGTTTCATTTATCAAAAAGAAAAATAACTGGAATAAAATTAAAATCTAGTATAGCACTTATGGGTCTATCATCACCAAATACATGATAAATATCATACAAATAATCCAATCTTGCAGAACTTAAAAAACTGGACTTAGAGCAAACAAAACCACACCTGACCATTAATCTAAAGTAATACAGTGTCTGTATATGAAAATCCCCGAGTCAGCTAATTTACTTTCTTTTTGTAAAATGGAAAGAAAAAAAATGATTTGCTGTTCTTTGTGTCACACCAGTATCTGAATACTTCTATTTAATATACATATACATATATTTGGAAATAATATATTGCAATCTATTCATTTAGCAGGTTTAGGATAAAAATGATGGTAAAACAGATCCCCAGTTATTAAGCAATTTGTGCATGTGAGCAAAGAGAATGACCCAGTTACTATAATTATAAAACCAAATACTTACTGCAACCTAAAGGACGTACTCCTGCACTCTGGGTGTAAACTTGGTTGATATCTGCTATCCTCTTACAAAGCATATCTACTGGGATTTCATAGCCATATTTATACCTCCAGTTAGCTGCTTCATACCTTGCTCTTTGTACTTGAGATCTACTATCAGCTAAAAAAAAAAAAGACAATACACATCACATTATTTTGTCTTCCATGATGTACAACGCAAGGGCTGGGTTTCAATACAAAGACAAAAGTATGCATAATGGTTAGCAACAGAAAAAGCAATGGTTTATCCACCTTGTTTTGTTGTCCTCATTTCATTTTTCAGCAATATTCTTGTTCATTGTAATAGCTAATTTACTCTATTTGTTCATATAATGTGCATCCTTGCACTTTAAATTCTTAATTATTCCCTATAATTTGTTTAAGTTGTCTGTAAGACATTCTGCCTGCCATCATATTTATTCCGTGCATTTGGATTAACCCATGTGACACACCTTAATTACAAACCATGTCTGTCATTAAGATGACTATCTCTTCTTATAAGCTCACATACATCTTTGTCGCATACTGCACATTTAACTTTTCAACCATGTCCATCAATCAATGTTCACTGTGAGCTGCCACATACTGCTGTCACACCTAACACAATTTACATGACAACCATGTTAGTCAAGCTGACACTTTTCTCTGTAAGCTGGGACACAATACTGTCACACCAGACACAATTTACTTACCAACCATTCCTGTCATCACACAGCCAATGTTCTCTGTGAGCTGGTACAAATGTGTCACTGTGCTTGCATCTAAAAGTTTATCCTGAAATGCAGATTGCACAATACCAATATACAGTAGCAGCAGATAATTACTGCAACAGGTATTTTATACTGTTGAAACTTATGCATGGCACATTAATTTACAAACATTTGTCTGTACTTCCTTTATTTGAGACACATACATCTAATAATCAGATCAATTTGTTCATCAGAAGAACAAGCATAGTCTTTATTCTTTAATCTTAAATATTCAAATAAAAAAATTAAACAATTGCAACTACGTACTGGTACTTTCTTCTGGGTCACAACAACAGCACTATCCTTGCCGCGAACAGAAACTGATGTCAGGCCACCTTGGTTGATAGCTTTGAAAGCATACTCTAAAAGGAAAAGAAGCACAAAAACTTTCACTTAAATACTTCATATTGTGCAATGGCTCTCAGTTACATAAAGTACAACTAAAATTTGTCTCTGACATCATTCTAAGCTAATATCAGCACATGGTTAAATGAAGGAGGTGGAAACATGCTTGATTGCAAAAACAACTACTTCTGCTAAAAATATTAGGATGCTGAAGTCAATACAAAAATATCATCCCAATGACCTGGTTCCTTATTTTATAAAACCCATTTTATCTGAATTCTGAGTTATGACATGTCCCGTTTCAAAGAGGTAGCTGATAGCGATTGAATTCCCTTTTTACAACAAATGCTTTATTTGTTGATTTCATTTCGAAATCTCGTACAATGTACAAAGGATGAGCAGGAAGATGTAGCATGGGCTGTTAATAGAAGACAATCTTGGGGTATGACCATAAATTGCAATACAGGGCAACACAGTGCATTTCACATCCTTCTGAGACGCTAACTATTTATTATAATTTTTTCGTAACTATAATTTTTTTAAACCTAATTTTTTGCCTAATTATAACTTACATATAGAAGAATAAACATACAAAAAAATGGACCTTGTAACTTTTTTACTTTTGAAAATATTTTCATTTGAAGTGTCAAATGTCCTTCCGTAACAGCAAAAAAAATACCATGGAATGGCCCTACCCTCTGCCAGGGTGAGTGATAGATTTTTTGCAGATATTCACAGATATGTCTCTAGCTAGACAGATGGTCAAGTGGCAGTGCTAAGTGGCAGTGCCTGAGCAGTTATGCAAACGATTATCAGCCATGTAATCAGCCTTGAGATTCCTCAACAGGGTGAGTTCAGCTGTAAATGACTATCTATCTAGCTAGAGACATATCTGTGAATATCAGTAAAAAAATCTATCACTCGCCCTGGTAGAGGGTAGAATGGCCCTACACTGGAAAAAATGAGTCCAATCGCAAATGAACACAGGTAACAGTCATTCCCTTTTCTGTGTTTACCTGCAATTCCACTTGTTTTATTAATTTTTTTCTAGTGTAATGCTCTGTGTTGCGCTGTACTGCTCATTATAGTCATACCGGGCAATCTTGGTTTGAAGATGATTTGATGTCTGTATAGGTTCAGATTCCAAAGTCTGCTATTGGATTATTTTTCAGGGTGCTTAATTTCATGACCACTTAACTGGTAAACATGGATGGATAGATATTACCTTACTCACAGCTCTGTTGTTGGGAAAAGCTGGATGGCTTTACAGGAGTGTGCAGGTTGAGATGATGAGAGGTAAGATAAAAATTTGAGCTGCGGCTGGTTTGAAATCTAGTCATTTTACACATTTTAAGGCCTTTGCTTTCATGTTTAGCACAGTAGAGATATCAAAATCGTCAATAGGAGTGCTAACAGATGAAACTTGCCCCTTTTTAAACAACTGACAACGACACAGATGTGACTATACTGGATCCAATGCATGCGTTAGTGCAATATAACAATATAACAAATTCTGCATTATGCATGTTCTGTACTGTAACAATTTGTTATTTCTATATTTTAATAGAAATTTTATGTAGTCAAGACAGTGACAAGCAAAATTTGATAGATGACATTTGACTTATTTCCACCACGCTGAATAAAGGTGACTTTAATATTTCTTCTTACCAACTTGATATAAACGTCCTTCTGGTGAAAATATTGTGATGTGACGATCAAAGCCTGCGCTGCTTCCTCGTGACATTGTCTACGGTTAGAGAATACAATGAAAACACACATGCACTGCTAAAGATGGCCACTTCCGGAATGTAGCGTTATGGGTAATATATATGGAAAGCGCAGGAATCTGAATGAGGAATCTTCGATAAATATTTATGTGACGTTATCGGTGGAAATGTCCAGTAGAATTTTAACGCAAGATATTATTCTTCTCACCAAACAATGACTTTAAAATAATGACTTTATGAACATTTAAGACCAAAAATAAAAGATCCTGAAAGGCTTATTTTCTCTTGGTAACTACTTCCGCTGTTGCACATAAATTATGTGGCACATGGCGGTAAACAAACTAGCCACCGACCTGAGCGACGCTTTATTATGTGAACAGGATAATATATTGTGATTTTAATAAAAAAAAGATGAAGTGGGTTGAAATATGGTGAGTAGTAAGGAATTCCATATTTACATATCAGTGGGGAAAGGGGGGGGGGGGGTGCAGGGTGATGAGCGCCCCCCTCCCTGCGATCTGTGATTTGCACCCATTAGGCTCACAACTGCTGTCTTACTACAATACATTGTGAATTACAAAGGCAACACATTGTTGTATTGACTATTGCCTAAGGGGAACATTATGCAATTAAATAGTATTATTTACTTGCAGAAGTCCAAAATAATCTTTACTGATGACACTTTTTTTTTTTTGATGGGGGGGGGGGGGGGGGGGGGGGGGGACATGATATTTGGGACCTTGCCATCTTAGGATGCTGTTTATTTCCCCCCATCCCTTTATAATATGATAAATATAAGCTGTTTTACACTAATAGACAATTTCGATAATTTTTCAGATTAGAAAAAATAAAAATGAAAAAAAGTGTTCAGTTGTTGTTTTAGTGGCTTATGCTAACATTACCTTGTTTGTGTCAAAGTGTCATCACTGGGGGAGAAATATGCTAGGTATAAATGGTCTTTCAAATAAGGCTTCGTTCACATGGAATGTCTATTTTCTAAAAATCTTTTTTCTATTCGCGCTATCTTATGATCACGGTCTGTGCCCTGAATATCCCGCCGCGTAATTACTGGCAGCGCGAGCCAGTTACTTATAGTAACTTATAGTAACTGGCTCGCGCTGCTAGTAATTACGCCGCAGGACATTGAGGGCACAGACCATGATCATAAGACATACTGCGAATAGAAAATAGAATTTAGAAAATAGACATTGGATGTGAATGAAGCCTTAGTCTCAACTGTATGTTATGTTTAAAAATGCCAACATATAGTTTCAGTAGTATAACTTATAGGCCATTCACATTAGAAAGTTAACAGACCATTTTATTCTTGGTGGTTCCTGCTAATTTACATTGTACCTCACTCTCCAACCATATGGCGAGGAGGCCCTTGACGGCATCCTCAGACCATGATACTCTTTTGCTGCTACTCATAGTACTCAAATATGTGGGAGCATTTCTTGCGAACGAGATCAGTTGATTAATTGCCCACTTGTGCCCACTTCGGCCTTGACCGCGGTCGAAAGTGCTAGTGTGAATGGCCTATTAGAGAATACCAATTAAAGGACATTATTTCATACTTCCCCAAAAAATTAATATTTCTGCTTTCTTTCTGTGCTATATATTTCCTGCAGCAGTCTCATTTGAATAATTAACTTCACCCGAATCTACATCCATACACTGGAGTGAGAGTGATTGTTAGGCAATGCGTCAGTTATGGGACTTTTATGAATTGGAGGGACAGATAATCAGAGAAAAAATCCGACCAGAAATTTGAAGTTGCAGTTTTAAAGCTATAGTATGGCAGAATGAGGTTTAACACTTGGCATGTCAACTTAATTTAAGTTGTATAAGAAACTAATAGAAGTGGTTTATATACATTACTGGGAATCCATTCTCTCTGTATATATAACTTTGAAGGGGAAAGTTAATAAGGTTAATGTTGTTGAATTTAAATTATTGTCACTGTTAATTTCTTTCTTTTTTGGTTAACTTTATTAAAAGATAAAAGTTAAATGGAGATCAAACAAGATAGCCCAAAGTCAAGCACGATTTCCCTGGATCTGGAGGAGAGAGTACAGAAATTAAGGCAGACTAGCAAGAGGGTCCCATTGGGGGGGGGGGGGGGATAGTATCACAGTTCGGGGAAATAAGATCAATTCACAAATTACTGTAAAAAACTCAGACATGCTGAAAACTTTTCAGAATGGCCAGACATTTGGACCGGCAGTAATAGATTTTGCCGAATGGATTTTTGTCGGACCGAAAATCACCCTATTTGTTTGATACAGATACTACCGATATGATTAGGGTAGCTTACTTTGTTTGTGAATGTGATAGGTTTGAAATGGAAGGGAAAAACACTTTGGGTTTTATATAATTTTATTAGTGAAGTATGTCGAATGATGACTGTAAATTCAAAATTGCTGCTCTTAAAACTCTTGTCGGTCCTTTGGACCGAACAAGTTCAATTTTTTACAGGTCCAGACAAATTTTCCCGGTCATGACTGATCGGACCAACAGTTTCAGCATGTCTGAAAACTCACTTAATATCTCATTGAAAATACAGGAAATAGCAGTTGAAAATCACTGTCACAGAGTATATTAATGACTTCATTTCACAAATGACGAAGAGTTACGGGTACATAGTTCTATACAGATAATGTTAAATGATGTGTGTTTCACGCCTTCTTGGGAAATGGAGAGTAGCTTTCACAGGTTAACAAAATACCCAATGGAACCCCCTAGCAAGTGCAGTATGGTAACAAATAAAAGCATTTACCATTGGGTATCTTTCTGGTTGTGCTTTTCTCTGATGTTTTGTAGAATCAGTCTATTGCACAATATGCATTCACCATTTTGTGTTGCTTTCTATGAAAACCCCCTGTTCATAGGGTTTCTCCATTATTGATAAATAGTGAACGCTACATCGCATGGATTCTCAGTTTTTTTAATTGCTAAAAACATCAAGCAGTATTGACAGTTTCATATCAAAAAACCTTGGATGATCCTCATAATAATATTCAAATTTCTTTTTTATAATGTCAGAAAAATTTTATTTAAGATGTACAGGGGCGGATTCAGGCCGTCTTCTGGGTCTTCTGGAAGACGGTCAGATTTTCAAGTTTATATTGACGGGTATTTAATTTTTTCTGTCGGAAGACGGTCAAAAGTTAAGGATGGATCAACAAAGAAAATTTGGAAGACCGTCAGAATATATCTTTGGATCCGCCCCTGATGTATGTTGTGTTTTTAGGTTAAAGGTTTTTCCATTTGAATATGAAATATTTTATGCACCTATTTACTTCAGAAATGAGAGGTTGTTTCAGTTTAATGCTATATGCCTATTACTTAATAGTAAGATGGTAGATATTAATAATACAATACAATACTGTATATGCAATAGTCTGTATAATATGTATATAATGCAATATGATATTGGCAGAAATGCTGCAGGCAGTATCATGATTTATTCCTTGTAATCATTATGTCCCAGATACCTGTGTATTTTGCCTCTAAGACAACAGGTGTGATTAAGAATATAATACTAGTAAGCCTGACAGAGTGAGAGTTAACAGACAGGGTGAGTAAGGACTCTTAGGAGACATTATTTTAATGTATAGCACACTAAGAGAACCTGTATATGCAAAGGTCAGGCAAAGTGGTAATAAATGTGGCAGTAGCATCATTGCTACGTGTCCAGCTTTGCTTTAGGTCTGTGACAGCTGGGATTTATTTGAGAAATCAAGTGTTCTGGTTTATTTATACTTTGTAATAATTAAGAAGTCAGTATGACGTATTCAGAGGCTAGTATATTGAAGTACAGGGAGCGACAGAAACTCATAGACATGATAAAAAGGTAGGCTGTTATGGTCAAGATTAAGTTAATATGGAAAACAACTCTCATTTTGAGGATTTGTTTCAAAGTGCCATTGAGTACTAGTTAATGTTTCTGAGTAATTTTTAATATTTGCATTGAACAGTCTTGAGTTTTCATTGACTAAACGATGAGGCCATGAAAATAAATATGTATACAATTACAAAAAGGATCTGTTGACTTGATTGGCAGTATCTCATTCTCTGCTCCAAGAGATAATCAACTTTTAAAACCCCCTGTAAAGTAATTACTGTTTAGTGAAAGAGAGTTGAACGCAAATATGCGATTTTCAGAATAAATATTTTACTGATGTGCCACAAAAGCACTGATGTGTGTAGCTGTATCTGCCACGTTGCACACTATAAAGATTTTAAAGGCAGTTAAACATGAAATACCACATAGAACCTGTAGCCTGCAGGTAAGGTTGATGTGTCTGCCGAAAGCATAATATTAGAAGTAATCTTATTCGTGACTAAAATATGTGTTGTTTATATATTTTTTTCAATGGAATTTTTTTTGAGCTATGATCTGAATTAAGTTTTTTAAGCAGATTGAGAAGAACTACCCTTTCTTCTTACTATTTTAGAAGTCTTGAACGCTTGGCAGATATACATTGCAGTGAATAGAAATATATACAAAAAAAAAAAAAAAAAAAAAAATGAAATGAGGGGCCTGTTTTGGACAATGAAAAAGTGGTGATTAGGAATTTATTATATTTATGGAAAGGTCTAACAAAAGGTTTTTTCCGCATTTTGTGCTACACAACAGATAAAGAAAAAGATTTATGTTTTCTTTTTGATAACTAAATACTTCAGCAAATTTTTAAGTGTGACAGGTGTTGTTTAGAAAACAAACTACAATGTACATAAAAGTTCTGTTGAAAGAAGGTTACTTAATATCAACTATAGCTGTTCACAGTTGTGATTATAGAAGGCTGAAAAGACACCAAATGGCTGCAGCTGAGTAGACATCAGACGATGCTGATGTAAGGTTGACTTTGTGTAAGGGATACCGACAGTGCAAGAACCCTGCATTTAATTACTAGTGATAGGCTCATCAAATGATCTGATGGACCTATTTGAACATGCATATAAACTTTATATTGTACAAACTTATTGGGTCATAGTCATTGTAAAGTGCACTAGTTTTGAAGTTTAGTAATTTAATTACCTGTAAAATTCCTTATTAATATGCAAACACAAGGAAACATTGTTCAGTTCACATTAAACATGTATGGCTTATACAAAGGCCTGTTGTATCAGCTGTTGTTAATGTTCAGGTGAAAGACTTCTCTTGAGACCAATCCCATACTGTGCACTGGATGTACACTACAGAGATATTATCTTGCAAGGTTTCCAAGTGTTTTGCATTAGTGAAATAACACTTGAAAGAAGTGTGGGAAATGTTAATCTGTGGTTGTCTGATCTGCACTAGTACAGGAAAGAATTCTTGATACAAATCCAGAGGGAAGTTTAGCATAGAGCAGACAGACGTTGGTCTGAGTACTGCTATGCCAATGAAACAGTAGTATAATCAAGTGCTTGAATGAAAAGAGAATAAGGAAGGAATTAAGATATATCTTGAACTAAGGTGCAGTGTTTTTATTTTCAGCACCATGCTGGCGCTCGTGCTGGTCCTGTTCCTGGTGTATGTGCCTTCCTACATCCATGGCACAACCACAGATGAGAAGTCCTGGGTGGCAGAGCTCCAGGACATCTGGCTGGTACGTCTCTTCCTCAACTTACTGGGATATGCCTCAGTCTTCGTCCCTGCTGGACTGCTCATCAGATATCTTCACAATAACAACTACAATGAGAAAATGGGTGAGTTTTTCCCCTTTTAAAATGCCAGGTTAAGTTTGTTTTTTTTTTTTTTTTTGTTTCACTAGGTGGAAATAAACCCTGTTTTCACCCAAGGTGCTGATAGTTTTGAACATTTTAGTGCTCGGTATGGGTGTAGATGTATTGTTTGTTGCCTTATCATAGTAGAATAACACTTAAAGTAACATAACAAGCTTTTAAACTGAAAAAAAAAAGAAAGGTGGAATATGTAAATATGTAGCTACAAGTGTCCCTTACTGGGAAAACTTGACAAACTTTCAAATTTATTGGTTGTTTGCTTTTGTTTTGATATTTTACTTCAAAAACAATTGTATTTACTGACATTTTTTTTTCTTTTTTTTTGCAAATTTTAGAGGTGAAGGCATTGTGTCAGTAATTTGATTACCTTTTAGGATCCCTTTTAAGTGTTTAGGGTTGATTAAACTACTGGTATTAGAGTGAAATGCCACGTTTTTGCCAAGTTATTTGTTCAGATACCAGCTGTGGAAATCACTAAAAAACACATGAGAACACATAATGTGAGTGCATTCACTTTACAAATATCTTTATCGTAATCAACGAATGACAAAATTTTATTTTTTTTCAGGTTATGGTTTGATCCCAAAGTGTATACGCATTTGCGTGTTTGGGTTGGAGTCAGAAAAGCCTAGCATAGAAGAGGGCTCTATTAAAGCAGCGCCACCCCCAGTAAAAGAAAGAACATTCCAACAAAATTGTTTACTATTGACTTTTCTTGCTGTGGGTCTGCAGGCGTCGTACCTTACCTGGGGTATCCTACAGGAAAGAATCATGAAACATGCTTATGGGAGCAGCAAAGATGACCCAGGTGAAAAATTCAAGAATTCTCAGTTTCTCGTCTTTATGAATAGAATTTTAGCTCTGTGTGTGGCATGTGTGACTCTTTTGCTGACTTCATCACCAAGACACACTGCTCCACTGTACAAATATTCTTATAGTTCTTTCTCCAACATCATGAGTAGCTGGTTCCAATACGAAGCTCTCAAGTATGTAAGCTTCCCTACCCAAGTCCTGGGGAAAGCCTCCAAGATTATTCCTGTGATGCTTATGGGTAAAATTGTTTCAAAGAAAACATACCAGTACTATGAGTACATTACTGCTGCATTAATCTCTGTAGGAGTGAGCATGTTTCTGTTGTCACGTGATGAAGAATCTGATAAAGCACATAGTTCAGTGACAACTTCATCTGGGATTATTCTCATGGTAGGCTACATGGCATTTGACAGTTTCACATCCAACTGGCAGGGGGAGCTATTCAGTGCTTACAAGATGAACCCAATTCAAATGATGGCTGGAGTGAATCTCTTTTCTTGTTTATTGACATGTACTTCTCTTTTTGAACAAGGAGGATTTGTAGAATCTGTTAGCTTTATGTTAAGACATTCTCTTTTTGCATTCCATGTGCTTCTTTTATCCCTGTGTTCAGCAACAGGACAACTGTTTATTTTTTATACCATAAGTAATTTTGGACCAGTGACCTTCACCATAATAATGACAGTGAGGCAAGGCTTAGCCATATTGCTGTCCTGTATAATATACCACCATGCAGTGAGCCCTCTTGGAATCACAGGAGTGCTCATAGTTTTTGGTGCCATTTTCTTAAAGATATACTTGAACCAAAGAATGAAAGCCAAAAGGATTGCTTCAAATTCTACTGTGAATTCACAAAAAGTCTAAGTATTAATTTCCTTCAGTCAGAATTCATATGTTTATTATTTGTTATCATTATTGAGCAGCACACAAATTTAAAGGTGTCAAGGCAGTAGATTGGACTTATTCCTTGGTGATACCAAGCTAACTGTCCGTTTAGTTCAGAAATTGAAATTGTTCTAAAATTATGCATGTTCCCACATTTTGACAGGGCCCAAAGTATGATAAAATAGCAGGGCTATATGGTCTGGTTTACAACCTTCTCAGCTTGGGATGTATGGCAATTATCAAATTAATGATGTGATACAAAGTCAACCTTAATGATGTTATGAATAATGCATTAAGTACTGGGTATATTGTGTACTACTTATGAGTTGTCCAGTGTATGGGACATACAGGAGTGTAATTATATCAAGGCACAGCCGAAATATAATTGCACTTATGTCATTTGCACTTATGTCACGTACAGTGGACAGCGAGTAGTTGTAACTGACCAAGAAGTTATAACTTCTTGAATAAGCATTGTTTTACAATATGATCACTAGGTAAACAGTATAGTTCAAATTCTGGAAAAATTCTGGAAAGTTCTTCAAATTCTGAAAGAACTGTCATAGTTTTGAGTTTGTTATCTTGTTTGTAAATTGTAACATAAAATAATGTATAGACAATGTTATTTGCTTACATGGGGTAAGTGTGGGTTATGCATCCTTAATAAGTTTTGTTGGTTTTTTTTTTTTCAGTCTATTTGTACTTAAATTGGGATTAACATTTAAATACCCTGGTAGTAGGCATGTCAATGTTACTATATATAAGGACTTCTTTGACTTGACCGACGATTCTCATGATTGGTAATCTCAAACAATGGTTTTAGGAAAGTGTGTATTGGTGTTGGGCTAGATGTAGAAATCGTCATGTTTTCAGCTGAGTTTAAACTTTCAGTTCTATATTTTACTGATGATGACAGTAAATATTTTAACCTTGCATTTCTAAATTTTTGACAATATGAAAATGAAAACGTCTGCAGTGGCTGCACACAGAAAAATTTTTTATGAATCTTACAGAATGCTTATAGCATTTATATTCTTAGATCTTGAATTTTACTTAAATGTTAAAACTGGCATTTAGTTTAGGGAGTAAGCTGTGCAGGACACATGCTTGAGAACACAGTGGATGGTAAGATTTTTTAAAATATAAAAGTATGTAGAAATATTGACAGCATTTTATTTCTACCCCATTATAAAGTGATTGGAATGAAATGTTGATGGGAATTGGGACATGGTATATATTATATGTAAGCGAATACAAACTTGGTCAATAAAAACATACAAATTGGAAGTCTTCATATTTTGTTATTTTATAATATGTAACAATAAAAATAAAGAATCTACAAGTGACACTGTCCAGAAAATGATAAGTGTAAGCATTCTTTCAGAGCTCTCATATCCCAAGTAAGCATATAATTGTAATCTAAAATGTCCATTTATATCAGTAAAACACAGCACTCTGCTTCCTTCATTTGCTAATTACTAAATGAATCTAAAATAAGGATAGTGGTGGAGAGCCTGATCATGTATACTTCTCGTCCTTGATCTTATCACTTCACTCGATCCATCCACCAAGTCTGATTTTTAGTTTTT
Organism: Lingula anatina; assembly: GCF_051362555.1. Taxonomy (NCBI): domain Eukaryota; kingdom Metazoa; phylum Brachiopoda; class Lingulata; order Lingulida; family Lingulidae; genus Lingula; species Lingula anatina. The sequence continues at coordinate 16,933,455 of NC_141768.1, forward strand.
AGTTTCTTGGTCACAACAGTGAGTTGGATAATTACTCCAAAGATGTGCCCGACTCGTCAACTTTTCTGAGGCATAACCACTTGATTGGGAACATGTCATCATCGCTTGTCACACCTGCATAGCTAATTCCTGGTATGTGACAATGAGCTGCATGCATTAGGGGCTTGGGCTGGACCTTACACAATGGCCTTATCTACAAACGTATCAAAGCACTCATGTTATATGGTAAAACAGATTTTCAGAAACAATTAGCTTTTTAATTATTCAAATAGTGTCTATGGTAAGGGTAAAATAAATATACTTGTTTGGCAATGTAATTTCTTCACATAAGCCATCAGGACTGCAACTAGGTGGACAAATATGTCCCACTTACTAAAATGCTACTTCTAATGTATATGAATTTATATTGAATTTTTATTTTATGAATATTTCTACAAAAATGTGTAAGATAGGCAAAATAGGAAAAGGAAGATGTGGAAAGTGTTAAATGGTGATGCAGTTCACAATTCATGTTTTGTACTTCCTTGCCCACAAAATGCAACTTATATCCCACGTCAATTCGTTTACCTTGTAACCAGGGCCTTGAGTGTCATCATATATAAGCTGATGCTCAAAGCGCCACTTGTGAAACAATCTACCATTTGCAGAATATTCTAGGTCACCATGTGTTACATAACGGTCTTTGCTTAGAAAAGGGCACCTTTTCTTTATTGCTGCATACACAACACAGAGATCATCCTCTTCACTGAAAAGATAGGCCACCATGCAAATTTACTAATCAAAAAACTCACTACTATGATTTTTTTTATATCTTTGTCCCTTTAGATACCTAAATAATATTTGTTATCAAGTAACTTACTTTCTAGGTCAAATAAAATTTTAAGTCAATCGTGATCACTGTTGAACAAGTAATAACCTGGTGAATATGATGACACAATCACTTTTTAACTTATATTACTCTAATCAAATTATTTTTGGCATTGGTGACAAAAATAATATTTCATATTATTATGATTATTATTTTATATGTACAGACAGATGTGTCTGTACATATAGCCATCACCTGCATCTATCGTCGCTGTTGTGCACTTTCACCAATAACATGATAAGTGGAAAACCCTTTAACCTTTTGGCTTGAAACTTAAAGAACTGGACTGGTTATGCAGGTCAAATTCGAAAATCAGCATGATCCGGCCATTTTCATAAAAGTTATGCTGTTTTTTCACTTTTTTTTTCAAGCATATATGCACGTCGTCCCTGCGGGGGGACAGTCATTAAATCTCGGCTCCATTGGGACGACACATGGGGAGGCGTGTGAGAGGTGGAGAGATTATTAAAAGATTAGGCGGTTTTTCTTTCATGTACGTCCGCCATATTTAGTCCCCAGGAATTGTAAATCAACTCAACTTGTTGTGAATGCGATCTTAAAGGTCCAATTTGCTCCACTCTGAGATTCTGAACATAGTGAATGATTGAATTTGACAAACTGCAATGATGTGAGTTTATTGCCATTTTTAATACTTTATTACAATACACAATAACAGGTTTACCATCATTTTATATAATCAACTAACAATATTGTTAAGATGCAGAAAATGTCAAAAGAACATTTTTGCATGACTAATTAGTTCAATAGTGACACTGTTAACATGAGTAAGAATAGAATCTGAGGAAAAACCACTTGTGTACGAAAAAAGGCATAACTTTATCAAAACTGAACCAATCAAGCTTATTTTTGAACTTGACCTATAAATTTGTCCTATGAATCAGACATATGTATAAGTTCATAAGAATATTATATGGTTTTCATGTTATCTGTATAATGGTGGATTAAATATGCTGAAAAGTAGTGGAAAAACAGCATAACTTTTGTCAAAATGGTCCGATCAAGCTGATTTTCGAACTTGACACCTGTTTTTTTTTTTTTAGTAAGATTGATCACTCTTGTGAGTTAAAAAAAAAAAAGGTAAAGTAGTTTTCAACTTATCGTTTTATAAGTGATGCATGAATACTGAAAAAAAGCAAAAACAGCACAACTTTTGAAAAAATGGCCCAATCATGCTGATTTTCCAATTCGACCTGAATTTTATGAATATTTATGAATATTAATCAGTTCTGTAAATTTGAAACCAAAAGGTTAAACATTTTCCCACATATTGTGTTATTGGTGAAAGTGCATGGCGAGAGCGACGACAGACGCAGGTGACGGCTGTATGTACAAACACATCTGTGTCTGCACATAAAAAGACAGACAAAAACATTTAAAGTACAAACCTCTTTGGTCTACTCTGGAATTGATAAACTTTAATACGTCTAGATATAATTGGAATTGACATCTGTACACCAACAATGAACAGTATGTTTTTAAAGCCGTAATTTTCATGGAGTAGTTCTGTCATGCTGACCTTTGGCTGAAAGAAAAATAACATAACAGAAGGTTATCATATGCCCATAAATAGATCATCACAAAGCGAAAAAATAACATAACTTTTGGAAAAATGGTTTGTTTTGAGCTAATTTTCAGAAAAGTTGATCACTCCTTTGGGTTTCAAGACAAAAGGCCTATCAATTTTCCTTGAAATGTGCTATCATTATTGCATATATGCTGAAAAAAGTTTTGAAAAAATGGCCCTATCATGTTGACTCAACCATTATTTTATGAATATTAATTATTCCCATATTTGAACACGAAGGTAAAACGGTTTTCCAGTTATTGTGTTATCACTGAAAGTGCACAGCAAAGCCGGAGGTGAAGACAGGCATTCTGTGTCTGCATATAAAAAATTCATTAAAGGTGCTTAGTGCAAAATATAATAAATAATGATAATAATAATTAAACAAGGCAGCAAAGCTGTCAAATGTACAGACAAAAAGAAGGAAAAAAACAAAATAGGGTACAGTCAATTCTGATGCAAAAGTACATTATGTTAAACTGCAAATTCAACATCAAATTTTAATTATACTCAACAGGTAATTCCAATGTAAGTAAAATGTGTAACAAGCATAAGGCTTCAGCCCCATAGGAGTTCAAGTTCACACTCTGAAAATGTATAACTTCCAGAAAAAGAAGTCAATTAGACTGCTTTTCCAACTCAGGCTGCATTTTAGTCCTGTATTTCTTTTTTAAAAGTTTGGCAATCATAAGTAACATGATTTTCCCATAATGGTTTTCATGGCAGCAGCACCCAAAATTGTGTGTTCTTCTATTCTGATGCAATATTACATAATGGTTAACAGCATAATGACAATCAATTTTTAATAATAAAATAAAGGTTTCATGGATTTTCAGAAAATATGACTAGCATGGGTCTTCAAGCCTGTGGAACTTCAAAGTCACACCTTGAAAATGCCAATATGTGAAAAATTAAACTTTCACAAAAAAAATGTTTAACCGGCAGAAAGAATTACCAAACAGATTGCATTGCCTACTGAAGCCTTATTTAAGTCCCATGTTTCTTTCTGTAAGTTTGAGAACAGTAAATGACATGGTTTTCCTTAAATGGTCATCATGGGAGCAGTGCCCAAAATAGGTTTATTTTCAAATTTTGATGCAATATTACATAATGTTTAACAGCATAATGATCATCAATTTTTAATAATATCATGTATATTCAGAAAATGTGACTAGCAAAGGTCTTCATGCCCATGGAACTTCAAAGTGACACCTTGAATATGCCAAAATGTAAACTAGACAGCACTGTGCTGAAATGGGTTTATTTCCATTTTAACACTTTTTTAATATAAGATGAAATAAACAGTTTACTGCCATTTTTATATGATCAACTAAGAAAATTAATGAGATGGGAAAAATATCAATAGAACTGTGTCAAATGTCCAATTTCCTCCATTCTGACATTCTGAACATAGTAAATGATTGAATCTGACTGATATGAGTTTATTTCCATTTTTGACACTTTATTACACAATACACGATAACAAGTTTACCATCATTTCTACATAATCAACTAACAATGTTGTAAAGATGTAGGAAATGTCAAACAAACACTTTTATGTGTCTTATTAATTAAATAATAAGACTGTTAACATGTCTAAGAATTGAATTTGAGGAAATGTGAAAAAACAGCACGACTTCTAAAACAATGGCCCGATTATACTAATTTTCAAACTCAACCTGCATTTTAGTAAGATTGACCACTCCTGTGAGTTTAATGACAATTGGTCTATCTGTTTTTCTTATATTCTGTTTACAGTGTTGCATATATGCTAAAAAGTGAAAAAACAGCATAACTACTAAAACAATGGCCCGATTATACTAATTTTCAAACTCAACCTGCATTTTAGTAAGATTGACCACTCCTGTGAGTTTAATGACAATTGGTCTATCTGTTTTTCTTATATTCTGTTTACAGTGTTGCATATATGCTAAAAAGTGAAAAAACAGCATAACTACTAAAATAGTGGCCCGATCATGCCGATTTTCGAACTTGACCTGCGTTTTAGTAAGATTGATTACTCCTGTGAGTTTCATGACAACAGGCCTATCGGTTTTCCTTAAAATGTGTTAACAGGGTTGCATATATGCTGAAAAGTGAAAAAACAGCATAACTTCTACAATAATGGCCCGATCATGCTGATTTTCGAACTTGACCTGTGTTTTATGAATATTCATCAGCTCTGTAAATATAAAGCCAAAAAGTAAAACTGCCCTCCACTTATCGTGTTAACGAGGAAAGTGCACGGCGCCGGCATCGGCGACGACAGACGCAGGTGATGGCAATATGTACAGACACTACTGTGTCTGTACATAAAAAGAAACTCTTACTTAAAACATTTTCCTGGGTTAATGGCAATTTACCCTAAAGAACCAGTCCTTTTATCAAATAATGATTCCTAGTAAAATTGATACATGGGTCAAATAGCACAGTAACAACAGATATTAGTGATGGCTTCATGCCCAGACATAAGTGTCTGACCATTAAAAAACTTGATTCAACTAGAGGATCAGAGAGGCCATACCGCCTCCAGATTTTGTACCACCAGCAGGAGTAAGCGCATTAATATCAAAAACAAAAAAGAGACACCATCTCCAGTGTTGTGCTTGACAAGCTCTACAAAATGCAATAAATAAAAGTTCTCAATTTTTTTGCAGAAAATTACAATTTATAACAAAACTGTGGGGAAAACTAAAAGGTCAAATCCAAGGTTACAGTAAAATTGTGAATATAAGACTTCCCATCCAAGTTCAATAGAAAATTTGGGAGTCTGAAAATGTCCCAGGTGCGTTTCATGGTAAAATTAGGTTCAAATTCAAGGTCACAGTAAGATTATATATTTGTATATATATGACTTATCATTCAAGCTCAATAGTAACTATGGGTGTATCTCTGCCAGTTTTGGAGATATAAGGGCCAGAATATTTGCAAAGTGCAGTTCATCATGAAAAGTAGGTCAAAGGTCAATTTCATGGTCACAGATTGCCATACCATCACGTGACTTCCTATTCAAGTTCAATAGTAACTATGGGCATATCTCTGCCAGTTTTGGAGATATAAGGGCCTAAAAATTTGCAATGTTCATGGTGAAAAGTAAGTCAAACATCAATTTCAAGGTTTCAGTTAGATTGCCAGTATATGACTTCACATTAAAGTTCAATTGTAACTATGGACTTATATCTGCTAATTTTGGAGTATTTCACATTTTATTTTTCATCACTGAATATTGCAATGTTATTTTTCTTGATATAGTGCAATTTCTTAACTGTACGGAAAAAATTGGAACAAACAGAAAGTATAAAGTTTTCAGTTTCGGAATCAAATGAATGCTTTTCCCATGAAAATGTATTGATTGACCCCAAACTCCTGAAGATAAAATCAGTCCTTAATTGTAACCCCTCACTTTAATATGAGAGCTTAGGCCAGTGTAGTTTCTGAAAATTGGCATAAATAATTTTTTTTTTTTTTTTTTGCAGAAAATTCCCATTTTTAGAAAATTAGAAATTTTCCCTAATGCCTTCTGTTTTAGAGATGTTTAGCATTTCACTCTCAAAAATTTTGGCAAGGATGCATTTCAACGAGCATCACGCCTTGGACAATGCACTGACCGGGACCCCCCCCCCCCCCCCCCCAAAAAAAAAAAAAAAAAAAAAAAAAAAAAAAAAAACAGGGAGTTTAAGATGAGATTATATTGTATGTGACATAAATCCAAGAGATGGGGATACAAGCCCTTGTGCTCTAGGAGGAGACGCAGTAATGGTGACTTGTTTCTGGCACCAGACTACGGAGCCAGCATATGCTGGTGGTACTAATAACAAGGCAGCAAAGCTGTCAAATGTACAGACAAAAAGCAGGAAATAACTATGCACAAAATAGGCTACTGTCAATTCTGATGCAAAAGTACATTATGTTAAACTGCAAATTCAACATCAAATTTTAATTATGCTCAACAGGTAATACCAATGTAAGTAAAATGTGTAACAAGCATAAGGCTTCAGGCCCATGGCAGTTCAAGTTCACACTTTGAAAATGTATAACTTCCAGAAAAAGAAGCCAATTAGACTGCTTTTCCAACTCAGGCTGCATTTTAGTCCTGTATTTCTTTTTTGAACGTTTGGCAATCATCAGTAACATGGTTTTCCCAGAATGGTCATCATGGCAGCAGCACCCAAAATTGTGTTTTTCTTCTATTCTGATGCAATATTACATAATGGTTAACAGCATAATGACCGTCAATTTTTAATAATAAATATCATGTATCATGGATTTTCAGAAAATGTGACTAGCATGGGTCTTCAAGCCCATGGAACTTCAAAGTCACACCTTGAAAATGCCAATATGTGAAAAATTAAATTTTCACAAAAAAAAACTGTTTAACTAGCAGAGAGAATTACCAAACAGACTGCATTGCCTACTGAAGCTGTATTTTAGTCCCATGTTTCTTTCCTGTAAGTTTGAGAACAGTAAGTGACATGATTTTTCTTAAATGGTCATCATGGGAACAGTGCCCAAAATATTTTTTTTCCAAATTTTGATGCAATATTACATAATGTTTAACAGCATAATGACCATCAATTTTTAATAATAAAATATAAGTATTATGGATATTCAGAAAATGTGACTAGCAAAGGTCTTCAGGCCCATGGAACTTCAAAGTCACAACTTGAAAATGCCAAAATGTAAACAAGACAGCACTGTTCTGAAATTTTTTTTTTTTATTTTTAACACTTTTTTAACATAAAACAAAATTAACAGTTTACTGCCATTTTTATATGATCAACTAAGAAAATTGATGAGATGGGAAAAATATCAATAGAACAGTGTCAAATGTCCAATTTTCCTCCATTCTGAGTTTCTGAACATAGTGAATGATTGAATCTTACAAACTGTAATGATATGAGTTTATTTCCATTTTTGAAACTTTATTACACAATACACGATAACAAGTTTACCATCATTTTTACAAAATCAACTAACAATGTTGTAAAGATGCAGGAAATGTCAAACAAACACTTTTACTTATCTTATTAATTAAATAATGAAACTGTTAACATGCCTAAAAATTGAATCTGAGGAAATGTGAAACAAGACAGCACTATTCTGAAATGGGTTTATTTCCATTTTTAACACTTTTTTAACATAAAACAAAATAAACAGTTTACTGCCATTTTTTTATGATCAACTAAGAAAATTGATGAGATGTGAAAAATATCAATAGAACAGTGTCAAATGTCCAATTTCCTCCATTCTGAGTTTCTGAACATAATGAATGATTGAATCTTACAAACTGCAATGATATGAGTTTATTTCCATTTTTGACACCTTATTACACAATACACGATTACAGGTTTAACATCATTTTTACGTAATCAACTAACAATGTTGTAAAGATGCAGGAAATGTCAAACAAACACTTTTACGTATCTTATTAATTAAATAAAGAGACTGTTAACATGCCTAAGAATTGAATCTGAGGAAATGTGAAAAAACAGCATAACTTATAAAATAATGGTCCGATTATGCTGATTTTCGAACTTGACCTGCGTTTTAGTAAGATTGATTACTCCTGTGAGTTTCATGACAACAGGCCTATCAGTTTTCCTTGAAATGTGTTAACAGTGTTGCATATATGCTGAAAAGTGAAAAAAACAGCATAAATTCTACAATAATGGCCCGATCATGCTGATTTTCGAACTTGACCTGCGTTTTATGAATATTCATCAGCTCTGTAAATATAAAGCCAAAAAGTAAAACTGTCTTCCACCTATGGTGTTAACGCTGAAAGTGCACGGCAACATGATTGGCGACGGCGACGACAGACGCAGGTGATGGCAATATGTACAGACACATCTGTGTCTGTACATAAAAATGTGACTAGCAAAGGTCTTCAGGCCCATGGAACTTCAAAGTCACACCTCGAAATTAAATGCCAAAATGTAAACAAGACAGCACTGTTCTGAAATGGTTTTTTTTTTCCATTTTTAACAATTTTTTAACATGAAACAAAATTAACAGTTTACTGCCATTTTTATATGATCAACTAAGAAAATTGATGAGATGGGGAAAATATCAATACAACAGTGTTACATGTCCAATTTCCTCCATTCTGAGATTCTGAACATCATGAATGATTGAATCTGACAAACTGCAATGATGAGTTTATTTCCATATTTGAAACTCTATTACATAATACACGATAACAAGTTTACCATCATTTTTACACAATCAACTAACAATGTTGTACAGATGCAGGAAATGTGAAACAAACACCTTTACGTATCTTATTAGTTAAATAATGAGACTGTTAACATGCCTAAGAATTGAATCTGAGGAAATGTGAAAAAACAGCATAACTTCTAAAATAATGGCCCGATAATGCTGATTTTCGAACTTGACCTGCGTTTTAGTGAGGTTGATTACTCCTGTGAGTTTCATGACAACAGGCCTATCGGTTTTCCTTGAAATGTGTTAACAGTGTTGCATATAAGCTAAAAAGTGAAAAAACAGCATAACTTCTACAACAAACATGCTGATTTTCGAACTTGACCTGCGTTTTATAAATATTTACCAGCTCTGTAAATATAAAGCCAAAAAGTAAAACTGTCTTCCACTTATCGTGTTAACGATGAAAGTGCACGGCGACGGCGACATCGACGGCGACAGGGACGGCGACAGGGACGGCGACGGCGACGACAGACGCAGGTGATGGCAATATGTACAGACACATCTGTGTCTGTACATAAAAATAGGGAAATTGAAATAAAGTTTGTTTTTCATTCAATCTCAATCTTAGTTATTCAAGTAAAATTTTGAACTAAACTAGCTGACCAGGACACTCCTCATATCAACTCTGACTGATAACAGATCATAGTAAACAAGATCATGCATGGGGGTAACATCCATTGTCAATATGAACGAGATCAAATTATATACAGTCTCTGTAACTGTATGCATGTATAATATATCTGTATATTATTCATAAAACATTGTAGAAGATTACAGAAAAGAATGCTTCTATAGAAGGAAGGATTTTAACCACAGTGTTCCAGTATACCAACATGTAGATACTTACCCTTCCCCAACCATAAATATTTAGGTAATCTACTACAAGATCCACTGGACCAATTGAATCAAGGAACTTGCAAAAATCTGTTGAAAAGTTGCTAGATTTTAAGTTTTCTATTTTGGTGAGAACACCAGGCAACAGTTCTTTATACTCCTTGTGGTATGTTGGATGCCTATGGATTAGTTGGTTGCAATTGGGACATTGGCTCATCCTGAAATAAAACATATAAAATACAGAAAGCAGCACATAATGATGAACTTTCTACCTTACAAATTTAACAATTATCTAGTCAGGAACAAGAAAGTATTTCACATTAACTGATTGAACTAATTTGAGTTTCAAAATTTAGGACTGCGTAATAGTACACTGACAGACTTGAAATTAATTCTTTTTCTTATAATACAGAACATAAATCCTAAATATGTAAAAATATTCATCCACAACAATATTAAAGGCATTATAATGATAAACTGATAATCCTTTTTTATGTACAGACACAGATGTGTCTGTACATATAGCCATCACCTGCGTCTGTCGTCGCCGTCGTCGCCGTGCACTTTTACCGATAACACGATAAGTGGAAAACTGTTTTTCATTTCAGCTTGAAACTTACAGAATTGATAAATATTTATAATACGCAGGTCAAGTTCGAAAATCAGCATGATCGGGTCACTTGTAGGGAAGTTATGGTGTTTTTTCACTTTTTTCAGCATATATGCAGCACAGATAACACGATAAATGGAAAACCATTTTACTTTTTGGCTTGAAACTTACAGAACCGATGAATATTCATAATACGCAGGTCAAGTTCGAAAATCAGCATGATCGGGCCATATTTGTGGAAGTTATGCTATTTTTTCATTTTTTTCAGCATAAATGCAACACCGATAACACGATAAGTGAAAAACCGTTTTACCTTTTGGCTTGAAACTTACATGAATGATGAATATTCATAATACGCAGGTCAAGTTCGAAAATCAGCATGATCGGGCCATATTTGTGGAAGTTATGCTATTTTTTTCATTTTTTTCAGCATAAATGCAACAACGATAACACGATAAGTGAAAAACCAATTTACCTTTTGGCTTGAAACTTACAGAACCGATGAATATTCCTTATACGCAGGTCAAGTTTGAAAATCAGTCTGATGGGGCTATTTTTATGGAAGTTATGCTGTTTTTTCACTATTTCAGCATATGTGCAACACCGATAACACATTTCAAGGAAAATCAATTGGCCAATTGTCTTGAAATTCACAGGGGTGATCAGATTTACTAAAATACAGATGAGGTTCGAAAATAAGCTTGATCGGTTCTGTTTTGGTGAAATTGTGCCCTTTTTTCCTCGGATTTAATTCTTAGGCATGTTAACAATCTCATTTGTGAACTAATTAGTAATGTAAAGGTGTTCTTTTGACATTTTCTGCATCTTAACAATATTGTTAGTTGATTATATAAAAATGATGGTAAACCTGTTATTGTGCATTGTGTAATAAAGTGTCAAAAATTGAAATAAACTCATATCTTTACAGTTTGTCAGATTCAATCATTCACCATGTTCAGAATCTCAGAACGGAACAAATTGGACATTTAAAATTGTTCTATTGATATTTTTCCTATGTCAACAACTTTCTTAGTTGATCATTTAAAAACGACAGTAAATTGATTATTTTGATATATGTAAAAAAGTGTTGAAAGTGGAAAGAAATTCATTTCAGTACAGTTATCTCTTGTGTACATTTTGGCATTTTGAAGTTGTGACTCTGAACTTCCATGGCCCTGAAGACCTTTCCATATCAAATTTTCTGAATATCCATGATACTTTTATTTTATTATTAAAAATTGATGGTCATTATGCTGTTAAGCATTATGTAATATTGCATCAAAATTGAAGACAACCCCATTTTAGACAATGCCTCCACAGTGTCCATTAAAGGAAAACCAAGTCACTTACTCTTCTCAAACTTACAGAAATGTAGCATAGCACTAAATTATAGCTTCAGTTGAAAAACCTGTTATATCGGTTAACTTTCTTGGAAATTATATAGTTTTTTGTTACAATTAAAATTTTCACATATGGACATTTTCAAGGTGTGACTTAGTCTTTGAACTTCCATTGGCTTGAATACCATTGCTAGTCACATCTTTTGAATAGCTATGAAACATTTACTTTATTATTAAAAATTGATGGCCATTGTGCTGTTAAGCATTATGTTAAATTGCATAAAAGATGAAAAAAAACCTTTTTTGGACATCGCTGCTGGGATGACCATTAAAGAAAAACCATTTTACTTATGATATTCTAACTTACTGAAAAGTTTCATAGGACTGAAGTGTAGCTTGTGTTGGAAATCAGTGTGATTGTTTTCTGTTTTGGAAGCAATGCAGCTCTATGGAGTGCTATATGGGGCTACTGTTTATGGATGGTGGTAATTGTCCCTTGGGATAATCACTAGCTAAATTCAGAGCTATAAAATTACTTGCCTAATTGATTTTCAAGTGCCCATTAAATAAGATTACATAAAACACACGTTGAGATTTCCCATTCAAGTCCTATAGGTTAAGCTCTCTTAACTGTGTCACATAATTAGGAATTGGTGATAATTATGCAGGTAAATGTTGTTTAATTTGCAAATAAGTTTACAAAAGAAAAAAAATTTGTGTAATGCCAACATTAATGCTATAGATGAATAACAGTGCCTTATTATCCTCAAACACATTGGGATTATTCATATCATGTTAATACAGCAAGATTTAAAGTTTGAATAGCACCTTTATTGGATTTTTTTTTTTTTTTTTTTTTTTGTGTTTTCTTTTTAATTTTTTTCTAAACACTGGCATTTTCAACTCCCATCCACCTGAAGCTCTTCAGATTTTCTGTATTTCCACATAAGCAGTTGCATAGGTATTTATGTCTTTAAACAATATGTAATATTATTTTATGCACTGTCAACATTTTTCAAATATTGGCATTTTCATTATGTGAATTTGAACTCTCATGGTCCAGAAACTATAATCTTATTGCAGGGGTGGATTGAGGCCGTCTTCTGGGTCTTTCAGATGACGGTCAGATTTTAAAGTTTACATTGACTGGTATCAATTTTTTCTGTTGGAAGACCATCAAAAGTGTAGGATGGATCAACAAATATAGTTTGGAATACTGTCAGAAAATACCTCTGGATCTGCTCCAGTTATTGAGCATGTTACCTGTTGTGCATGATTAAAATTCAGTGATGATTGACAGTGCTATTATAAGCATTATTTATTATTGCATCAAAATTGACAAAATGACCCATTTTCTATAGGTTAAGCTCTCTTAACTGTGTCACATAATTAGAAATTGGTGATAATTATGTAGGTAAATGTTGTTTAATATTGCAAATAAGTTTACAAAAGAAAAAAAATTGTGTAATGCCAACATTAATGCTATAGATGAATAACAGTGCCTTATTATCCTCAAACACGTTGGGGTTATTCCTATCATGTTAATACAGCAAGATTAAAAGTTTGAATAGCAGCTTTATTGGAATTTTTTTTTTTTTTTTTTTTTTTGTGTTTTCTTTTTAATTTTTTTCTAAACACTGGCATTTTCAACTCCCATCCACCTGAAGCTCTTCAGATTTTCTGTCTTTCCACATAAGCAGTTGCATATGTTTTTATGTCTTTAAACATTATGTAATATTATTTTATGCACTGTCAACATTTTTCAAATATTGGGATTTTCATTATGTGAATTTGAACTCTCATAGTCCAGAAACTGTAATCTTATTGCAGGGGTGGATTGAGGCCGTCTTCTGGGTCTTTCAGATGACGGTCAGATTTTAAAGTTTACATTGACTGGTATCAATTTTTTTCTGTTGGAAGACCATCAAAAGTGGAGGATGGATCAACAAAGATACTTTGGAATACTGTCAGAAAATATCTCTGGATCTGCTCCTGTTATTGACCATGTTACCTGTTGTGCATGATTAAAATTCAGTGATGATTGACAGTGCTATTATAAGCATTATTTATTATTGCATCAAAATTGACAAAATGACCCATTTTGCATCTTTATTCTCTGTTTTTTGTCTGTACATTTAACAGCTTTGCTGCCTTGTCTAATTTTGGTAACATTTGGTGTAAATTTTTAGTCCAAATGAAACCCACCATGATTGTATAGGTCTCAATGCAGGGCTTGACATAAACTATTATCAGGCACTTGCCCTAGCTGTCAGGCAAGCAGGTCTGAAAATTTCTCTAAATAAATAACTTCAAATAGTGAATAGGTCAAGCAACCATTCTACAAGTTGACAACGCAATCCTGCAATCCTCGCCATGTGAAAGTTGCAAAAACAGCATGCAGTTGCTTCAGACATAAATTACTCTACAGGGAAGCTTGTGAAGCATGTGTGGTTTCCAGATTCATACGCACATTATACTGAAAAGACTCTTAAGAGCTGGGAATTTAATTTTGGCCCCCCTTCCTTTTAATGTTAATTTCCATAATGATAACTAACAGTTAAGTACAAACAAAATTCATAGTTCCATAGAGCGATAGCTGACAATAATTATTTTTCTGTTTTACAATATTGTACAGTAAACATTCTTTTTTTACGGATGTTGTCACCCTTCGCCCAATATTCCTTTTTTTAACTGCTTTGTGTGTTGGGGGTGGTCGGCTCATGCCCTAGTTAGATTCCACTTTACCAAAATAACACGATTCAGAGCTGGGCCTCTTAGGACGTGTATTTTGACAGCGCCCCTTGCAGAGTTGAGAGCGACTTTTAGAGTGTGTTAGGCTTCTCGCCTTTAATATGAGGAAAGATCGTCTCTGATAGGAAGGTAGGTGTCTCGCCTACATAGTATGAGATTTATAGATACCGATCTACATAGGGTGCCCTGAAAAGGGCATTACGTGATTGGCACGATAGAAGCGTCTCGCCTGTCGAGGGAAGGGGGAGGGTGGACTGGTTGCAGAAAGCGCTTTTCGGTCAACAAGTGACCTTCATCAGCTGCAGAGTCCGAGATGAAAAAAAAAAAAAATTTAGGGATGTAGGGGGCTGGTAAGCAAAGGTGTCTCGCCTCAGTGTTAACACGCACATGCACAGCATTAGAATACTAATAAATTTGATCCGAGGTTAAAAAACCTTGCCAAAAATGAAACCAAACAAACTACATCTAAACGAGTCAAGATGGCGGCACAACGTGAGTAACCTGCTCGTAGCTCCTCGCTAATGTCAGTTTTGTGTCTGTCTGTGTAGACTTTGATCAAAATGCCAGGTGACAGGAAAAAATCAACTCAATCAACAATCGACCAATACAAGAATCAGAAAAAAGAGTCTGCTGAAAAGCCATCAAAAAAGGAAAAACGGAGTCACTCCGACGTGGCAGAAGAGAGCATGGAGGGGGCGGACCTTGACTCTCAACTAGCCAGCATCCACGGTGACCTGGCCGGCATAAAAGAGGTATTGAGTTCTCTAGTCACTAAAGATGAAATAAGTGACATTGTAGCAACAATAACCGATCAAATGCTAGAAAAACAATATGAACTCATACAAAGTGAGATGAAAATAAGAATTGCCGAAGTCACGGGTAAAATGCAAGACAAAATTGACTCACTATTGCTAGAAAATGAAAACCTTAAAGAGAAACTGAATGAGAAAGAAAAGAAACTAAAAGATCTGGAGGAAAGGGTCGTTCAAAATCATGCTAGATCAACTGAAGCAATCAAACAAAGTAACTACAACGAGCAATACTCGAGAAAATTAAATGTAAGAGTCCTAAACTTCCCCCCTCGCAACAAAGAAAATTTAAGAAGTGACTTCCCTGAATTTCTCAAGAAAGAAATCAACATTGAACTGGCCCCCCATGATATAACTGCAATTCATAGAATCCCAGGCAGAGAGGGACAACATCAGCCAGTCATTGTAAAATTGAGAAATAATGACATAAAAAGATCAATTATGACCAAGAAAAAGGAAATAAAATCAAGTGTGAGGCTCTACGATGATATTACCCATAGAAACCTGGCCCTTATGTCCAAAATAAGGCAGACGGGATTAGTGGACTATGTCTGGTTCTACAATGGAGGAGTTTATGCCCAAAAGTCCACTGGGAAAAGAATTAAATTTGACCTTTTTGACAATATAGAAGAAAAAATAAAGAAGTATCGTGGCTCATAATCCACCTACATGTACAATGTAAACAGTAGACTGAATACAGTGTACTTATGAACTGTGGTAAACGAAATAACTGTAACTTATTGCTTCTTCTACCTGAACAATACACTGTGTTTAATTTACCAATAATGTAATATAGAAGCCATATGTATATTTATTGTACGTAATATTTTTCAGATTACTTTCTCCTTGATGACTATTATTTGGTTGACTGACACAGCTTGAGCTGCAAGACCTGAGTAGACATCACTCCGGTTGTACTGTATCTATTATGTTCCCTGTGCAAGGGTATAGAAATTATTCATTCATGCGTGTGTGTGTGATTGTGTATGCTTGCGTAAAATTATGGTTGGTAGCACATTACTATGAGATGCTCACTGTTAGCTTCCTATCTTTGTTCTATTGTGAAGAAAGGAACACTCTTACATGTATATCACGGCATGTTAGATTTAGGAATGTCAAACTAGAATACTCCTCTCAGTCATACTATCATTGCTGTACTCGAGCATATTCTCTTTCAATAACATAAAAAATGTACCTAATCATCGTATGCCCGTGAATAGCAGTGTATTATGTTTACTAACAGGTTTTTTTTTACCACTTAGCATGAATTCAATTAAGATCGCTTCTATTAACTGTCAAGGCCTGAGAGACTCTACAAAGAGAAGAGATATTTTTCACTTCTACAGATCAAAGAAATATCATATAGTATGTTTGCAGGATACCCATTTTGACAGTCATGAAGAAAAAAGGATCTTATCAGAATGGGGTTACAAAGCATATTTTAATTTCTTTTCTACTAACTCTCGGGGTGTTGCAATTTTAATAAATAATAATTTTGAATTCGAGTACCTTAAGGAATTTAAAACAAACGACGGCAATCTTTTAGCTCTTGATGTAAATATAGAAAAAAATAGATTCACATTAATCAACATTTATGGCCCGAACAGGGATACTCCAGATTTTTATGAACAGGTACGAGATATAATAATAGACTTTAATAATGAAAATTTCTTGATCTGCGGTGACTTTAATCTTACTTTAAACCCTGATATAGACACAGAAAATTATGCAAATGTGAATAACCCTAGAGCTAGGCAAAAATTACTTGAAGTTATGAATGACCTAAATATAATTGACTATTTCAGACTTCTCTACCCTGA
The DNA here is from genome assembly GCF_051362555.1 of Lingula anatina. NCBI lineage: Eukaryota > Metazoa > Brachiopoda > Lingulata > Lingulida > Lingulidae > Lingula > Lingula anatina. The sequence continues at coordinate 16,950,297 of NC_141768.1, forward strand.
CGAGAGGAGATTCACATGGAGAAGAAGGAATCCCAGAAGGCAGGCTAGACTAGATTTCTTTTTAATTGCGGATAACCTTCAAAATTCAGTTTCTAATATTTCTATTAAGGCATCATACCGATCTGATCATTCACCCGTAATTTTAGAATTAAAGCTAAATAAATTTATTAAGGGCAAAGGCACTTGGGTATTTAACAGTTCCCTCTTAAAAGATGAGGAATATGTGAGTAAAGTGAAGGACATAATTAAGAGAACAAAAGTTCAATATGCAGTTCCGGTGTACGCCGAAGAAAATATTACAGAAATTCCAAACGAACAAATATCTTTCACTATTGATGACTCCTTATTTTTAGAAATGCTTTTAATGGAAATTAGAGGAATGACAATTTCCCATTCCTCTTTCAAGAAAAAACAAAGGGACAGGCAAGAATTAGAACTAGAAAGAGAAATTTATGTAATGGAAATGAACCACCCAAATGAAAATTCTTTGGACGAACTTGAGGCTAAGAGGGAGGCGTTGAAAAATATCAGACAAGAAAAACTAAAAGGAGTCCTCGTCCGAGCAAAATGCAGATGGATTGAGGAAGGAGAGAAGCCAACGAAATATTTTTGTTCACTTGAATCCAGAAATTATGTCAATAAAACTATTCAGAATTTAGAACTACCAGACGGAACAACAATATTTGATCAAAAACTTATACTAAATGAAGCAAAGTTATTTTATGAACGCCTTTACTCGTCAAAAACTAATCAATTAGAAGAGGTAGACCTAGAATTATTTTTTGCAAATTTAGATGTCCCCAAATTAAGCGAGCCTGATAAGGAATATTTACAAACCGAAATTACCTCAAAGGAACTTTTGAGGGTGCTGAAAAAAATGAAAAATAACAAATCGCCTGGATCTGATGGCTTTACTGCAGAGTTTTATAAATTTTTTTGGAATGATTTACATAGTTTTATAATTAGAGCAGTTAATGAAATTTTCATCAATGAGAAAATGATGGCGAGTCAAAATCTTGGGATTATAACCTGTATTCCAAAAGCCGATAAAATCAGAAAATTTATAAAAAATTGGAGGCTTATAACCCTTTTAAATGTTATTTACAAGATGATCTCGGGCTGCATAGCGGAAAGAATGAAACTCTATCTTGATAAAATTATTTCTAATTCTCAGTCCGGGTTTATTGCCGGAAGATATATTGGGGAAAATACAAGATTAATTTATGATCTAATGCATATCGCAGAAAAGAAAAATATTCCTGCTTTACTCATTCTTATCGATTTTGAAAAGGCCTTTGATTCTGTAGATTGGGGCTTTATTGATAAAGTTTTAGACTTTTTTAATTTTGGGGAAACTATAAAAAGGTGGTTTCATATCCTTAATTACGATAGCAAGGCCTCTGTTACACAAAACGGCCACTTGTCGGAGCCTTTCAAAATCTCGAGGGGCTGTCGTCAAGGGGACCCCTTGTCTCCCTATATCTTTCTGCTTTGTGCTGAGATTCTCGCAATCATGATAAAGAATAATAAAGATATTTGCGGAATAAAACTTGGTGACACCGAATTTAAAATAACCCAGTATGCTGATGACACCACCCTTATATTAGATGGTAATAGGTCTTCTTTCTTAGAATCTTTCTGTACATTAGACTATTTCTCAAAAATTTCAGGTCTCCATATCAACAATAGCAAGACTAAACCAGTGTGGATTGGCTCAAGAAAATATAGTCGGGAAGTTTTTCACCACGTTAGATGGAAACTTGATTGGGGTTCGACTCAATTTAATCTCTTAGGTATAGAATTCTCGGTAAATTTAAACGATATGGTCACTTTAAACTTTGATAAACAAATCCCGAAGATAGAGGGTATGATTCGGCATTGGAATAGAAGAATACTTACCCCTATTGGTAGAATTACTATCTTAAAAACCCTTATCATCCCAATGCTGAACCATCTTTTCATTTCTCTGCCAAATCCAGATCCAGTATTCATAAAAAAACTAAGTTCCATTTTTTTCCAATTCATTTGGGGTAGCAAAATTGATAAGGTAAAGAGAGGTCAGATAGTAAAGGATTATGAATATGGTGGTCTAAAAATGACAGACTTAAGTAAATTCATAACGGCATTAAAATGTACATGGATAAGAAGACTATACCTTAAAAATAACATTTATAACACTATTCTCCAGAGCACCTTTGATTTACAATCTATTTGGAATATATTTGACTATGGAAATGATTATTTAGATATACTCTTACGCAATTGCAATAACAGGTTTTGGAAAGATGTCATTATCTCCTGGAAAGATTTAACATACGGTATAGAAGATATGAATAGCAATATTGCTCTTGAACCTCTGTGGTATAATAGAAAAGTAAAATTGGGTGGGGTATCAATATTGGACAAAGAATGGTACAATAAGGGTATAAGAATAATTGGCGATCTTTTCAACGAAGGAAAATTTTTAACCAAAGCTGAACTGGAAAGGAAATTTGGATTTCAAAGAGTATGTGATCTAAAATATTTTGGAATACGTAACAGTTTAAAATGTAGGCTAAAAGAAAAGAACAATGAAGAAATTTTTGAAGATATTTTATTTCCTTATGTTCCTCAGCCGGTTCAGCTACTTATAAAGAGTCGAAATGGGTGTAAAGATTTCTATCGGGTTCTCATGAGTGAAGCTCCTGAAAACTTGGTACACGAAAGGAAATGGAACCTAGATCTAAATATAAATATCACTTGGAAGTATGTTTACGAGAATTGTTTCTATGTTACACGAGAAACAAAACTTCAATGGTTCCAATACAGAATAATTTTTAGAATCTTACCAGTTAGGTCATACCTGAAAAGAATCGGTATTGAGGTGTCAGAGAAATGCTTTATCTGTGGAGCGGAGAGGGAAGATTTGCGACATGTATTTTTAAATTGCTATCGAATAAGAAACATTTGGACTGAAATGGAACGCTTGATTGCTAACAAAACTGATGAAAGAATTACACTCTATGATGAAAATATACTTTTTGGAGTATCCAAAACAAATTTCAAGCCTCTAAATTACATTATTCTTGTCTCCAAATTTTATATATATACTTGTTTTAAAAGAAAAATGCAGCCGACCTTCCCTTCCCTTCTCTTATATATCAAAACAAAATTCGAATTAGAAAAATATGTTTCTCAAAAAAATCTTCAATTAGGCCATTTTCTTACAGAGTGGAGAACCTGGGATTCTATTTTTGACTAGTTTCTCCACTTATAAATTTACTTTACTTTTTCGCTAATTTCTTATGTGAAATGTAAAATGTTGGTATCTTGTTATGTGCAGCATCACTTGTAATATACTGTTTCGTACGTAGTCCGGCTATCTACATGTTTACTTAATGTATAATGAATGTCTTGTGTGTGTTATTGTGTGTGTGTGTGTGTTAGTGTGTGTGTCTACAGATGTATTTTTGTTTGTCTTTTTGTGAATAAAAAAAAAATAAATAAATAAATTAAAAAAAAAAAAAAAACTACATCTAAACAGATAGGATCAAGATGCACCACGAGAACAGCCAATCAAAACTCATAACTATAACAACCAATCAGATCCTGGCCTCGTTCTCGCATATGACACAGTTTCGACAAATCCTCAGTCGACCTCCCGACTCTTGAGCCATTCACACGCTCAATTCATACCGTCCAGTTTGACACAAGCGAGACACTTGTGCTCAAGCATGATACTATAAAGCCGAGATGGCTCGTATCATTCACAATGGCGAGACACCATTGATGAAAACTCACTAAACAAAGCATGATACCTTAAAGCCGAGATGGCTCGTATCATTCACAATGGCGAGACACCATTGATGAAAACTCACTAAACAAAGGCGAGACACCTTTGCTTACCAGCCCCCTACGTCCCTAAATTTTTTTTTTTTTTCCATCTCGGACTCTGCAGCTGATGAAGGTCACTTGTTGACTGAAAAGCGCTTTCTGCAACCAGTCCACCCTCCCCCTTCCCTCGACAGGCGAGACGCCTCTATCGTGCCAATCACGAAATGCCCTTTTCAGGGCACCCTATGTAGATCGGTATCTATAAATCTCATACTATGTAGGCGAGACACCTACCTTCCTATCAGAGACGATCTTTCCTCATATTAAAGGCGAGAAGCCTAACACACTCTAAAAGTCGCTCTCAACTCTGCAAGGGGCGCTGTCAAAATACACGTCCTAAGAGGCCCAGCTCTGAATCGTGTTATTTTGGTAAAGTGGAATCTAACTAGGGCATGAGCCGACCACCCCCAACACAAAATCTGCAGTGTTCAGTGACTCTATTAATTAACATTTACACATATGGCATCTTACAGGTGACATCATAATTGCGATTTTGGGGTATAAACTGAATTTTTTTTTTTTTTTTTTTTTTTTTTTTTTTTTTTTTATTGACACAATACATCACGAATACATGACAATACAAAAACAAACAAACAGACACTCGCTCACACACTCACACATAAGAGATGTTATGCTATATAACACTTTTTAGTTAATTACATCATACGCTAAATATTCAAATTGAAAATAACTTAATTATATTTGAATTGTACTGACAGATTGACTTATCTGTTTTCACCAGATATCTAAGCGATGAAATCAAACCTCCTAATGTTGGTTTACCCTGTGAACATCTTAAATAAATATAAAATTTAAATTGCAACATAATGAGATTAATAATTGGAGAGAGGCTCGTAGAGCCGACTAAGCAATTCCGTTTTGAGACAGGTAGAGTAACTTGAGTATTAGATAATATATATTCTACCAAGTCGGTCAATAATTTTTGGGTAACCGCACAATTCCAGAATAAATGCTCTGTTGTTTCTTCAGCTCCTTTGCACAGGGAACATATACTGTTGTCGACCATTTTATATTTGAAAAGCAGTGAATTTGTGGTAAGGATATTATGATTAATTCGAAATTGGAACCAGTGAAGCTTTGAATCTTTTGTTATTGTGAAAGGAAGTTCAAAAATCTTCGGGCATTCATTTTCTTCCAAATTTAACAACTCCTTCCATTTATTCATACCTTTTGACATCTCAAGAACACCTACTTTACTTAAAGTTTTATAATAAATCTTTGAGCCTTTTGAACAACCTGAGAGCAACAATATATAATCAGGAATTAAAGGAGTGGCCATTTTACTTAATTTTTCAGGAATACCACCAAGCCATTCTTTTATGGCTGAGATAATTCCATGGTATTCGACAAAATTTGTGTCAATACCGTGGATATCCCTGAACGCAGTGAAGTCATAGAACTCCCCAGAGTCCAGGAGTAGATCATTTACAAATCTAATGTTTTTGTCATACCACGATGTATAGAAGACAGGTTTATTTCCAATAAGTATATTTTCATTTAGAAAGAGTGGAATGTTACCAAAATCCTTGATTTTATTGGCCATTATTGTACCACAGAGTTCTTTCCAGGCTGCTAAGGCATCAATCCAGAACCTATTTTTTATGTTTTTCAAGATTTTTGAGATATATTCTGTACCACATGTGATTAATTTTTCAGTGTCTACATATTTGGATATAATATTTTTCCATTCTTTATTTTCGAACATAAGTCTTCTTACCCATGAAATTTTTCACGATTTTATAAAATGCCTCACGCTTACCATCCTCAAGCCCCCAGCTTTATAATCTCTTATAATGATATTTCTTTTAATTTTATCAGGTTTATTATTCCAGAGAAAAGAAAAAAGACACTTTTCTAATTCTTTAATCTGTTTTTCCTCTGGGTTTGGGAGCGATATAAATATATGGTTCAATACCGGCAAGGCTAATGTTTTTATTACTGTTATTTTACCAATTGGTGTTATATTTCTTACTCTCCACTGATTAAATATTTTTTTCATGGAAGTTAACTTGGTCTCCATATTTTGCTTCGTTATCTTACCTAAATCTACATCAAATTCTATCCCTAGCATTTTAAAACTAGTTTTTCCCCAATCTAATCTATATTTTGGGCAGAGGATATCATTAGAGTATCGCTTTGACCCAATCCATATAACTTCAGTTTTAGAGAGATTAATATGCAGACCGGAGATCTTCGAAAATTTATCCAAGACAAACATACATTCATTCAGTGACTTTTCACTCCCGTCAAGTATAAGAGTAGTGTCATCTGCATATAATGAAATTTTTAATTCTTTTGCACCTATATTAATACCCTTTATATTGTCATTGTTTCGTATAAACGCCGCCAATATTTCGGCGCATAGAATAAAGAGATAGGGTGAGAGGGGATCCCCCTGACGGCATCCTCTATTAATTTTAAAGAATTCCGACATATTCCCCCCTTGATTTACTGTAGCAGAGATGTCATTGTAGAACAATGATACCCATCTCCTGACTGAATCACCAAAGTTAAAAAAGGTCAGAACCTTTTGAATGAATGACCAAGACAAGGAATCGAATGCCTTTTCAAAGTCAATTAATAACAGTAACCCAGGAATATTTTCTTCCTCAGTATACTGCATTGTATTGTATATAAGTCGCGTGTTCTCTCCGATATATCTACCAGCCATGAATCCGGTTTGTTCCGGATATATTAATTTATCTAACACTAGTTTTACCCTAGCAGCTATCGAACCCGAGGCGATCTTGTATATAGTATTGAGAAGTGATATGGGGCGCCAGTTTTTAAGAAAGTGGCGTGGTTTATCTCCCTTTGGGAGGCAAGTGATTATACCTTGTTTTTGCGTCACCGATAACTGGCCAGTTTCGTAAGCAAAATTAATTGACCTGACAACAAAAGAGCTTAGTTGTCTCCAAAATACCTTATAGAATTCAACTGAAAAGCCGTCAGTTCCCGGGGATTTGTTCGATTTCATTTTAGATAATGTTTGTGCTGCTTCTGCCTCCGTAATGGGCCCTTCCAATTCTGCAGCTTCCAGATTGCTGAGTTTATAAACATCGTTAAGGGTTACCTCATTATCTAGATTAACATCTTCTATGTTATGCTCCCGGCATGCATACAGATTTTCATAAAATTTTTTGGTATTTTCTAGTATCTTCCCCTGGTTAACAATAATTGTGCCATCGTCTAGCTGAATTCTTGGAATCAGTTTATTGGTAAAATTTCTCGATTCTAGACCACAAAAATATTTAGTTGGTTTTTCGCCTTCCTCCACCCACTTAGCTCTGGATCTAATAAATGCACCTTGTAATTTTTCTTTTCGTACTTCCTCCAATTCTTTTTGCTTTTGTCTTAAAGTCTGAATATTGGCCCCGCAAGTTATATTTTCTAAAAGTTCAATTTCCTTAACTAACTTCTTTTCTATTTCTGACTTTTTCTTTTTATGGTAAGACGCATAAGAAATCTGAAAAAACTGAAAAATTGGTTTCTCAAATTTATCTTTTACCTGAGCACTCACAATCACCATTTCAAGGCTGATTTAATGATACTATTAAGTACTCCAAAACACTGCCAGCATTTTTTTTCAAAGTCTAAGTTCAGATTTTAGCGTTGATAAAGAAAAAAAAAAAATGCCTTCGTTTAATGAAAATCTGTAATTAGGGGCTCATAACTCCATAACAAAATCATTTAAACCAAAATGACAGCACAGAATTGTAGCATATGTCAATTTTCTTCATAAATCTTGTTCAGAGATGAAGTTAAGCCACATACCGATTGCTATCTCACCTCAAATTTAAAAGGTATTAAATTGACGATTAAAGCTTTGAGTTGCTTATGCTTATACATTGCAACTAAAAATATAAATGCTGATATTTTATATTTAGAGGGTTTTTTGACTGCTTTAAATCGGCACAAAGATAGATGCACTTCTAAATAATTAGAATAGATGCAGGAAAAAAACTCATTTTCTGTATTTAGATAATAAAGGGTTACAATATCCTTATGTCTACTTTTCTAACTGTACCCTTACTTTTTTTGAGCAGTTTATTACTTACCGTGTAATGTCTATGCTCACTATGGTTCCAATCCACTTCCCTTTCCAGAAAGGATGACTGGTCTCATTTGGTTGGTGCCTACATACAAAGCAGTGAGTTATAAAACAGGGTAAAATGAGAGGATCAGAGAGGGGATACCGCCTCCGGATATTGTACCACCAGCTGGAGTAAGCCCATTCAAAACCACAAAAAAGGGAAACCACCACCACCACCAGTGTTGTGCTTGACAAGCCTTCAAAATGCAAAAACAAGACTTCTCAAAATATGAAAAAAAGGGTAAAAAAGCAGCAAAACTGCAGCAAAAATGGTCTGATGAAGCTGATTTTGAACTCAACCTGTTTTTTTGTAACATTAATCACTAGTGTGATTTATAAGACAATAGGCCTATCAGTTTTCCTTGAAATGTGCTATCAATGTGGAATATATGACGAAAAAAAAAAGAAAAGAAAAACAGTATAACTTTTGAAAAAATGGCCCGATCATGCTGATTTTCGAACTCGACCTGTATTTTATGAATGTACATCAGTTCCATAAGTTTATTTTCACCAGTGAATATTGTACTTTTTGATATAGCGCAACTTGTAAACTACATGGAAAACAAAAATTGACACCACCTCCAGTGTTGCGCTTGACAAGCTCTGTAAAATGCACAAAGCAAGAGGTCTCTATATGGTTTTAGAATTAGAGAAGTTTTCAGTTTTGGCATCTAATGGCTGATTCTCCTGTGAAAATGCACCAATTGACCCAAACTCAGGAAGATGTAAGTTTGAAAAGACATGGTTTTTCTTCAATAGTCACTATGGCAGCAGTGCCCAAAATAGTTTTTTTTCTCCAATTCTGATGCAATATTACATAATGCTTAACAGCATTATCAAAAACCAAGAATCTTTAATAAAATATAAACATGGATTTTCAGAAAATGTGATTTGCAAAGGTCACCAAGCCCTTGGAAGTTCAAAGTCACACCTTGAATATGCCAAAATGTAAACAAGATATAACTGTACTGAAATGAGTTTATTTCCATTTTCAACACTTTTTTCACATAAAACAAAAAAATCAAATTACTGTCATTTTCATATGGTCTACTAAGAAAATTGCTGACATAGGAAAAAATATGAATAGAACAATTTTAAATGTCCAATTAACTCCATCCTGAGATTCTGAACATAGTGAATGATTGAATTTGACAAACTGCAATGATATGAGTTTATTTCTATTTTTGACACTTTATTACACAATACACAATAACAGGTTTACCATAATTTTTATATTATCAACTAACAATGTTGTTAAGATGCAGAACACACTTTTACGTGTCTGATTAGTTCAAAAATGAGACTGTTAACATGCCGAAGAATAGAATCTGAGGAAAAACTACTCATATACAAAAAAGGCATAACTTCATCAAAACCAATCAAGTTGATTTTCCAAGTTGATCTGTATTTTAGTAAGACTGATCTTTCTTGAGTTTCAAGCCAATAATGGGCCTATTGGTTTTCCTTGAAATGTATTATCAGTGTTGCATATATATGCTGAGGAAAGGGAAAAAACTGCATAACTTTTCTAAAAATGGTACGATCAATCTAATTTTTTAATTTAACCTGTGTAATATTAAGACTGATCACACCTGTGAGTTTCAAGACAATAGGCCTATCATTTTTTCCTTGAAATGTGTTATCAGCGTTGTATATATACTGAAAAAAAGGAAAAACAGCATAACTTTTTTAAAAAATGGTCCGATCCTGCTGATTTTTGTACTCAACCTGTATTTTTTGAATATTCATCAGTTCAAAAAGTTTGAAGACAAAAGGTAAAACATTTTTCCACTTATCATGTTATTGGTAAAAGTGCACAACAACGACGGTAACGGCAGATGCAGGTGATGGCTATATGTACAGACACATTGTGTCTGTACATAAAAAGTTATTTCCAAATAGGCAAGCATTTTTTTTCAATCCTGACAGGCACATTCCACAATAACTTTTTCAATGAAGCCTGTATACCTCTCATGAAGCCTCAAAATAACTGTGTTGGGCGGGAAAATTCATTGACAATATTAAAATCATTAAGAGTGGTTTAAAACAAAGTTTTTGCGAAATGAAACATTTCACCTGGTACTCTATAATAATTACGATATTATATCATTAGCTTTCCTTCAACTGTGAGCTTAACTGAAAAACTTATCATCTCATGATGAGGAAGGTAATAGGGATGCACATATATCATAACAGTGAGTAAATGCTGTATGATACTTAGTACTCACTCCTCAAACCAATCCTTCATCTCCTCAAGGCAGGATTCTGGTAAACACCATAAATGGCTATGCATCTTCCTCAACAGGCCCTGAACAATCATTTCACTTTGTTTCACAGCCTGCCTGTCTGAACTGTTGTCTTTGTCCCTCTGCCTATGAAGTTTCTGCACCAATTGAAGAACTCTTTTAAAGAAATCTGGGGGTGGAGCATATCCTCCTCTTCTGTGGGCACTGTTAGCATATAAAGACAAAATTTTTAATGCTATGTTGTATTCTTCTTCAGAAAATGCAGCAATTATCAGAGGTGAAAACATATCAACAAGACTATTACATGAATCTTTTTTTGTTAGTATATCCAAGCAATCTCTCCACCTCTCTGTGGCACATAATCCTTCAACCACATGTTTGTGGTAAGGCTGTGGAGGCAACTTCAGTTCAGCACAAAGTGCTAGGTATTCATCAAACAATTCATAGATAAGCTCCTGGTTTTCTTTAAAACCCAATCTTCCTAGTAAAGACAGGTACAACTGCAGCAAGACAAAATGCTGAGAAGACTCCAAATGTTTCCTCGAGTATTGAACTAAAGAAGCCATGCCATCTGTGAATTGGTTGTTTTTGCAAATAGTGCCAGCAATAACATGTACAGTTCCCTGTATGTGCTGCATTGCACGTTGATTTTCAAGCACCTGCAAAATCTTTTCATCAGTTCTTATTTCATTCAGTTTTTCTTTCCATTCGTGAACAGTCAAAGCTTTATCTTCCTGGGATGGAAAGATAATGTCTTTACAAATGCCCTCAATGGAAGAAGTTTTATCACTTTTTATCTTGCAAGCCCCTGTTGAATGAATCAGGCGAGTGCAAGTCACTTTAGTTATTTTTTCATAAATATTGTGGACATCTAATTTCCTTGGCCTCAAACTGCAGCCTTTTAGTACTGTGCCAATAACTGATGAAGACAAAGCCTGTTTCAATCTAAACATTGCTGACAGCTTACACCCTGGCTTTTTATCTGGATTCCAACCTGAAAAAATATTTTAACAAATTTACCCATATAAGGTCACATGAAAAAGTATAGGTCAAGACACACCAACAAGTTTCAAGAATTCATGATAAGCGTTTGAAGTAGCACGAAAATTCATGCGCTATTGACAATTCTGATATTTACTGTCTGCTAACGCATGAAAGCAAAGGCCTCAAAAAGTTGGAAATGAAAACCAGTTGCCGAACCAAATTTTTATTTTACATCTCATCTCCTCAACACGCACATTACTGGGAAGCCAACCAGTTTTCTCATCAACTAAGGTATCACTTTCCTTAAATTCATCTGTCTATCTATCAGTTTGACCGTCGTAAAATCTTACACCCGCTGAAACAGACGAAAACCAGGTCAAATCTACTCAGGTCATGATGCAACGGCCAGTAACCTACTGCGCATGAGCGGAATTTATTTAAGGCTGAGTCTTCCAGTTGATTTTCACTATGTATCCATGACAATATAAACATATATTTTGAATGAAAAACGGTTGAAAATTCAATTTCACTGATTACATTTTCATCAATTCAGTGAAATGTGTCCGAAACGTAAAGAGCGGGTGATTTGCCTAGCGTTCCTCGTTCTGGCCGAGCACAGCATGTGGACCACAACTTCCGCCCTTGCGCAGTAGGCTACTGGGGGTTGACCTGAGTAGATTTGACCTGGTTTTCGCCTGTTTATAACCGGTTTATGATTTTACAACGGTCAAACTGGTAGATAGACAGTTGGATATTAGCAAAGTGGCAGCTCTGTTGATGGGAAAACTGGTTGACTTCACATTTATGTGCGTGTTAAGGAGATGAGATGTAAAATAAAAATTTGAGAGCTGCTGCACCGCTGCTGGTTTAGCCACTGGTTTTCATTTCCAACTTTTTGAGGCCTTTGCTTTCATGCGTAAGCACAGACAGTACATATCAGAATCATCAATAGGAGTGCTAATGCATGAATTTTCGTGCTAATGATAAAGTTGTAGTTCAAATTATTGGCTGTGACAAATTGGCTCTGCATGGCTACAATATCCAAAATAGGTAAGCTCTGCTGTCACCTTGATCAGTTAATGAATCTTAAAAGTACTCTAAATTCTTTGAACATCACTACCTATCGGCTTTCTCCAGATGTCATTTTTAGGAAAATGATTGACAGCTACAGTACGAGCTCTTCAATCATTATTTTAAGGCGAAAGTGGGGTGTATGATATGCAACTAGACTATCAATGGTATGAAAAAGTAAAAATGAGCAATTGTATCTTTCATGACCTGGAGGAGGTTAAAGAGAGACCTCGAGAGCTTTTCACATACTATCACAGAAGCACAGCCAGGTTTCTCTGTAACTGCTTTTAGGTCAGAAAGAAGATATTATATAATCGAGGTCTCTCTTTAATCTCCTCCAGGTCATGAAAGATACAATTGCTCCTTTTTACTTTTTCATACCATTTTTGCCGGAGATTTTCATAAATTGCGCAATAAAAATTATATTCATCTTTTACTTTATGTAGGTATATCACAATCCGCTAGGGGCGCTACAGTAGTGCAGTGAAGTGTAAAACTGATATCGGCCTGCTGACAGCCCGCCTATGGCACCCCTTTTTTAAATCTCTCTTTTAGCGCCGCGTAAAAAAAAAACTTATACAAGCCATTAACTAAACTAGAGGATCAGAGAGGTGATACCGCCTCTGGATATTGTACCACCAGCTGGAGTAAGCGCATTTGTATGGAAACCCCCCTCAAAAAAAAGGGACACCACCACCAGTCTTTTGCTTGACAAGCTCTATAAAATGCAATAAACAAGAGTTTTCAAAATATGCAAAAAGAAAAAAAAAAAAAAAGAAAAAGAAAAAAAATTGAAAAAACATAACTGTTAAAACGGTCCAACTAAACAGATGTTCAAATTGACTTGTATTTTCCTAACATTGATCACTCCTGTGATTTTCTAAACAGGAATATTATTTTTCCTTAAAATGTGTTATCAGTGTTGCATACTGACAAAAGAGAAAACCTACAGGGGTCGAAACAGACGGTCGCCCACTCGCCAATGCGACTTAGAAACGTCCCGGGCGACTACCTGTCAGGGGTACTGGTCCGTTTTGGCGACCGCTGAAAAGTGCCGAACATCGTTACCAAACCCACAGTCTGCGACGTTAAGCACTAGCCCAAGGCAATTGCCCTCCTAAAGTGGCACCGGGCTAGTAAAAAAGATGAAATTTTATTAAGCACTATCTGTAATTTTGAACCTATTTTAACACTCAGTAAGATTTCAAAAATATGAGTCGCCAGTCTTCTTTGTCCCTGCCTCTAATTTGACGTTTCTAGATAGTATGATATGCCTCTCAGTTGAAAAAACTCACACCTAGCTCAAACTACTGAATATTGATTAGTTGCTATAAATAACTTCACTGTAGTTATTAATAGTAGCAGTCTGTCTGATCAGCGTGTCGGCATCTTTTTATTTGACCAGTTTGTTGTCATGACTACAAATTGCTGCCAATCAAGAAACTGGATCAGACCGGAATTCTTTGGTACTAGCAACAGGTTTTGTCAAAACAACACTGTCTCCGAAGCAAGTGTAATGTATGCGTTATCTCATAGAACATTTAGGTTAGGACCACTTAGCAGACTGAGGGGTGGAGTATTTTATTTCCTTTTTTGTTTATATTTTTTATTTATAATTTTAATGTCCATGAGTAAATACATGGCTGTTATATAAATACCCTATGAACTATTCTTGACAATGTGGGATAGTTCAGTTTATGTCATGGCTACCCCTCCACACTTTGTCGTGGTAAAGTCCTTGAAAAGTTGTTTTTACAAATATATAACCAAAAGAATTGTTACCAAAATAATTGTAAGACGTTTGTTTAATTACCCTTACAACACCTATGTATTTTAAATTAGAAGTGGCATTATATACCAATGTAATTGGAAATAAATTGTCAGAAAAGAGCCATTGTCAATAAAAAGAATAGGAATTTAAAAAAAGATTTTGATTGCATATAAAAAATGGAAAAAAGATATAATAAAAATATGAAAAGTAAGGGTAACTATACTCAGTATTACAAATTAAAAAAATATTTTTTTCAATATTAAAAGAATTGAATATATTTTTAATTAATTTTACCACCCCATCAACTGGAAATTAACCTGATTGACTTTGTTATTCACTTGCTCTACTTCTATAATAAGGTTTATAAGAAAGTACAGTATGGTACCACAACTCTTTACAGCATCTGCTTAAACTTTTTTAAATGAATTATTTAAATTGGGCTAGTGTTTTTTGGTTCGGGCTAGTAAAGTTTGAGAGAAGTTTTTTTCGTTTCGCGTTCAACCCCAGCAATTAAAATTAAATTAAATCTTTAAGATTAAAATATGGATATATGTAGAAGTTATATTTATTTCATAATAATTTTTTATATATCCATTTTATTTTTTACATATTATGATGATGATGAGCTAGCAGAGGAGGATGTGTACAAACAGTTGAAGGAACTGACTGGAATATGAATGTGTTTAGATAATCATATAGAAATAAAAATGAATGTTAAACATGTATGCGTTTACGTTATATCTAGTAGCTTGAAACTACTAATTTTTAACGTAAAATTTTACGGACCAGTACTTCTTGGTACGGACCAGTACCTCTTACGTCCACTGGTCCGTATTGGCCAGTCCTGCCCAAATTCTGTTTTGACCCCTGAACCAAGGGACAACACTGGGCAGATCTCTGCTAGTTTTGAAGATATGAGGGGCAAGAAAATATGCAAAGTTCAGTTTGTGGTGAAAAAGTAGGTCAAAGGTCAATTTCAAGGTAACAGTATATGACTTCCAATACAAGTTCAATAGTAACTATGGACATTTCTTTGCCAATTTTGGAGATATGGAGGCCAGGAAACATGCAAAGTGCAGTTCATCATAAATAGTAGGTGGAAGGTCAAATTCAAGGTCACAGTAAGATTGCCAGTATATGACCCCCTATCCAAGTTCAACAGTAACTTTGAGCATATCTCTGCCAGTTTTGGAAATATAAGGGCTAGAAAATTTGCAAAGTTCAGTTTATGGTGAAAAGTAGGTCAAATGTCAATTTCAAGGTCACAGTAAGATTGCCAGTATATGACCCCCTATTCAAGTTCAATAGTAACTTTGAGCGTATCTCTGCTAGTTTTCGAGATATAAGGGCTGGAAAATTTGCAAAGTTCAGTTCATGGTGACAAGTAGGTCAAAGGTCAATGTCAAGGTCACAGTTAGATTACCAGTATAAGACTTCCTATTCAAGTTCAACAGTAACTATCAGTATCTCAGTTCAACAGTATCTCTGCTTATTTTGGAGTATTTCACTATTTATTTTCCCCACTGTGTATTGTAATTTTTGATAAAGCGCAACGTCTAAACCATATCGAAAACAAAAAAATGGACACCACTTCCAGTATTGCACTCGACAAGTTCTGCAAAATTCAATAAACAAGAGGTCTCTAGCATTTACCATTCCAGAATTAGAGCAAGTTTTCAGTTTCGGTATGTAATGGCTGCTTCTCCCTTGAAAATGCACCAATTGACCCCAAACTCCAGAAGATGAAAGGAGTCCCTAATTGTAACTCCTCACTATAATAGGAGAGCTTAAGTCTGTGTAGTTTCCAAAAATTGGCACAAACAAATATTTATTTGCAGAAAATTCCCATTTTTAGAAAATTTTGGCCTGTCTGACCTTGAAATAAAGGTCAAAAGTCAAATCCAAGGGCATATTTGGAATCTCCACATATGACTTTCGGTCAGGCTTCTGTAGTAATTTTTCCCATAATTCCTTTGGTTTGGGATATATTTAGCATTGAATTTTCAAAAATTTTGACAAGGGTGCGTTTCAACAAGCGTCACGCCCAGGCCAATGCACCGACAGAGACAAAAAACCAGGGGGTTCAAGTTGAGATTATATGTGACCTAAATCCAAGAGATGGGGACACAGGTCCTTGCGGTCTAGGAGGAGAAGCGGTAACGGTGACTTGTTTCCGGCGCCCGACTGCGGAGCCGCAGGAGCCGGCGGAGCTGTATGAGACGGATCGGGACTAAAACCATGAGTACCGCCAGCGTACACGCTGGTGGTACTAATAAGCTGTAAATCACGTGATTTTCCCGTGTTGCAGTCTTTGAGAAGTTTCAGTTCAGGGCGTTTGAAGTTTTGTCTCGACAAAATGCTCAAAAATGTCAGTTAAGCACTAGTTGCAATTTTTTGAAATTTATAACGAATAAAGTTTATGAAATTTGCAATATTATGTAGAAAAATCATGAAAATTAAACCATGCGAAGTATAGTTTATTTGATGCGCAATATTTATAGTACATGATCTGCACGGAAGCCATCCCAGCCATGTGCTTGTGCGGTCGCCAATTTGGGTTTGTTTCCGGGTCATTAGATTAACATACAGCCATAATTGCCCTAATTGGTCACAGCAATTTGAGCTGCAGCTACAGCTGAGTGATCACCGCTGGTCACTAGTGACAGGTTTTAAGCTGAAGAGTGTGGACACTTTTGGTGAATTTTTGCAGTTAATAAACGTCAATATCTTTGTTGCTTGTAGGGATATTTAAAAAATTTCAAGTGATTTCATCCGGTTTTTGCATTACCTTTCAGAAGATATAAGTATTATAATTTTCTGGTCAGTTTCAAAATGTTTCTGATATACCTACTTTATGTTCATTACAAACGGTACACACATTTTCCCCAGAATTAGGATATTTGCAACACATAAGATATCATAAGGCCGAATAATGTGGCAACATTGGCCTCAGTCACTGAATCAGTATAACTGTTTTGCTCCGCACCTGTACTTACCAAGACTTCGTCTCGGTCTATCTTTTATCATATAAGCCAACTTTCGAGGGACCTAACACTGAACACGCTTTATGCTATAGAAAAGAGGTCGCTTTCTTCAAGACGTTAAAAGGCTAATTAAGCAACGTTAACAGCGAATACATCATCGATACTGCTATAAAACACGATTGTCAAAAGTGTAAGTCATCTATAACATAAAATTAAAATTACAATTGGTAATTTGAAAATTATATTTCCATCTCTTCGGCGATCTCCTCTTTGACAATACGCCACCTATACAGAGATAAGATTGGAAGCATGAAAGGTTAGGCCTTCTGTCACAGCCTCACAGGATTTTATCCAGACCCCAGCCGTGAGATTGCAGAGGCAGCCTTTTCTTAAATTGTATAAATAGCAGCTAAATCTGCATGAAATGGAAGCTGAGATTTTGCAGTTTGCATCAAGACTTGCCATGGCAGTTGAAACTGTGATGAATCCGGCTGTTGAGCGTGATGATCGGTTGAAGGCACACCAGGTACTTTGTGTTTGTGATAAAAAAAGAAAAAAATTAAGATAAAAACACTGCTAAATTCAAGCACCAGTTGCCTTTCTTATTTCTACTAGCGGATTGCATTTACACTTTAATCGATTTTTTTTTCACAGAACAGAATCTTCAGTGTTTATGGAAAAATTAAATGGATGCCTGGGATATCAAATAGCATATTTAAAGTGGTGTTAACATCCCTTACAGACATTTCCCATTCAACTCTAGGGGACAATATTGTAATCCTACAGGACTCTATGGGCCTTTCTGGGAATTTTATTGGACATCAAATAGGATTCCTGTGTAGGACATACATGCATATCCTGTAGGACTTTAAAGGATTTTGAGCCAATTTACTGCAGGGTTTTTTTAAGACACCTGGAGTGTCCTATAGGACCTTACAGGATTTTGGAGCAATTTCCTATGGGATCCTATTGGATGCCGAAGGCTTTAGGGCCAATTTTTATAGGACATTCTACAGGAAAGTTCCATAAGGGATTATTCCACTATTTAATTATATATATGATAAGTGGTGGTCAATGTGTCCCACTGCTTCAGAATTTTAATTGATGCATGTCAGTCTAGCTATGACCAATAGATGAATTGCTATACAAATGATCCCGTGAAGGGTGCTATATTAACAATAGGATAATTGCACTTATATTTCCTTTATAAATATGCTTGCCTGTACCAGCGCCAAGGGGAATTAAATCTGTTACAAATACTCTGGTCCACTGTATGCAACATACAAGATAACATTGTCTCTCAGCTGCGATTTGAATTTTTCAGCGTAATTTCACTCTTGTATGTTGCAAACAGTGGACAACTCACATTGTAACAAATACTTACAGACATGTACAAACCTGAAATATATTTCAAAGCAATAATCCTTAGTTTAACCCCATAGCGCCTGACGGCATCTGACCTAGAAAGTGCCCTTGGTCCTGAGCCCTCTACCCGGATGCACTCAATTTTACAGGCGGCCTCATTTAATCAATGATAAGGTATTCACTTGTCTAGAAAACACCTAAGAACTGTACATTTTTAGAAAGCCAACAATGTAAGCTTTAAAGTCATATCAGTTTTATTCATATTTGTTAACTTAGGTAGAAATAGCAGGAGTTTAAATATGAGACTTGCTTTTCTCGAAGAGAAGTAAAAAACAAAACTTTAATTTCAGCATGCACATTCTTTTTCACTTTACCAAATAATTTGTTGAATTTTTCTCATAAACACTCGAAATATGTTTTAAACAATGTCAGAAAATTTCAGAAAGATGTCTTATTTAGTTTTTGAGTTATAATAAATTTCCTGGGATGCGTGCTGTACCTAAAAACCTTCATCACGTTAGCTAGTTGCACAATATACAGGCGGGCTAGCTGACTGGAAGACTTCCACCTAATTACGTTTATAATTACAAATAGATTGTAACTTAAGTGCCTTTTTCAAAAGTTTTTCTATAGTTTTTTTTAATCAACTGAACCAGGATACTCATAAAATTTTGTTTTGCACTCAAATCATATACAAGAATACAAACATTGTCATGAGCAAATATTACACTTTCGTGAATAAAAATTGCATCATAAAAATACAAGCAAACGTGGCATTTGTACTAATACTCAAGTAGGAAAAGTATGTTGATACAGCGCACTAGTAAACATATTACATCTGTATTAATACACAAGCAGGAAAAGACATATGTTGATGCAGCACACAAGTAAACATATGTCATTTGTACTTATACATAAGCAGGAAAAGACATGTTGATGCAGTACAACGTAACATATGACATTTGTATTTATGCACAAGCCGGAAAAGACATGTTGATACAGCACACAAGGCAACATTTAGCCTGACTTGCCACGGAACGGTTACAGTCATTTTATCAGCAATATAGCCCTTCCAATTACTATTGTCGTCTGCTTGGTTACTGCCGTTAGTATCATCAGCGTTTTTTATAAATCAAGCCCCACGTCCAAATCTGCTCTCTGACAACTCATACTAGCCAAAGGTACATAATCTTTGAAGTTATCGGAGTATCAAAATCTATCAAGGACGCTTCCCCGAAGTCTGAATTTTCTAACAAATCTAGAACATTTCTCAACCCATAATTTCTGCTGACTTCTCGTCGCCATTTTGACTTCTTAGCGTCTCGACAATGGTTGAAATAAATCGCTTTTTCATTATCTAATTCTCGCTACACGTCTTTCAAAAGCCGGTAGTAAACAAAAAACTAACATTAAGTTATTCTTGTGATAGAAGTATGAATTGTTACAAACGACAGGGGACAGTACAAGCATGTAAACACAGAAACCGCGTATATGCGGTTCCCGGCACTGAGGACTTTTTAAAATGAACCGCATATGTGCGGTTCCCGGCGCTATGGGGTTAATCATTACATTCAGTTCTTTTAAGCAGATGCAGGTGCGCACATTTTCTGCTTGGCAGCTAAATCCATTTTTAATTCAGCACAGCATGTGAAATGTCAACTTTTTTCATGAGTACCTGTTAATGATTTAGTAGAAAAAATACAAAGATTTAGTAAAAAAAATTAACTTGGTGTGTAACTGCAATTCTTATGGTGTTCTTCCTCCTGTCAAAACTTGTCATTCTCTTCCTCGTCTTTTCAGCTATGTGAAGAATTCAAAGAGTCTTCACCATTTTGTGCTCAGTGTGGATTACTACTGGCTTCTAAGGATAAACCACACGTAATAAGAAACTTTGGTCTTCAGCTGATTGAACACTGTGTAAAGTAAGTCCTAAGGTTATGGTATATAAAGGGTCGACAGTCTTCTCAGTGCACATGGTTCTGCATTTACTGTAAATTAATTAAAATTATATGCTTATGGTAAATCCATGACCAGACTGAAATGTGATAGTACAATGTATTTATGGCAATAAAGCTGAATAGTTTGAATGCTGGCCATCCTTAGTTTTAAAGATAGTAAGTTAATGTCTTCCAGTGGAGATTTTCTAAATACAAATGGGCAGTGGTTTATTTGTTATCATCCAGGGACAGCATAGTAAATGTTTTGACTGATAAGTGAAGATATCACAGTAGCTGTTATACTTGACAATTTTTGTATTGAAATACGTACATGTTTGATGCTGCTGCTGATGATGTTCAGTTTATCATCAATAGCCAAATTTAAGAAAAGTTAAATGGGATATTTTTTAGATATAGCTTAACAATTAATCTTTACTGTACCTATATTATAAACATAAAATTCTTTTCAGGTATCGTTGGAATGCCATGTCACCAGAGGAGAAGAGTTTTATAAAGGATAATGTCATGGCTTTGCTTGCCAGTGTAAGCTAATTACTTCTGATTAGACTATTCAATCTAGTGAAGATTTCACTTTTCAAATTGTTAGGATATAACTTAATTTAAAATTTAATGAGTTTATAACTATGGGTGCACTCTATCTATAGAATAACTTAAATTTTTGACTGTAATTGTTCACAGCATTGTTAACATGTTCCCTTCCCTTAAAGTAAAAGTCTTTTTTTATCTCATGCAGGGAAGTGAGGATATCCTTACTGAACAAAGTCACATAAAGAATGTCCTGTCCAGAATTGTGGTTGAGATGGTTAAAAGAGAATGGCCTCAGCACTGGTCCACACTGTTAAGTGAACTGGATACTCTGTGTAAAATTGGGGTAATGAAAAACTGAAACAAAAATTGGTTTAAATTATTAGTATACTGACACTTAATGCCCGTCCAATTACTTATGGCCTGTGATTGCACATTGATAGTGTAAGATTGGGATAAACTGTCGCAGCCTTCATTTCAACTAACATGAATCATTATTACCTTCCAGCTAGAAACATATCAGAAATTCTGAGTTAATTTTTAGAATTAATTATTTAATTTATTTGTTAATTTCATTTTTTTATTATTACTATTTATATTTACTTATTTGTGTGTATGTGTGTGTGTACTTTATTTCTAGCATTAATTTGGTGTCTTTTCTTGCGTTAAGATCTCAGTTTTAATTGACCAGTTTGCTAGGTTTTTTCTGTAGATGTTGCTTGATATAGTATTACCTCTTCTATTTTTAAAGCAGGCAATGGTCTGTACATTTGAATTCCTTTGTTAATCATTATTTCAATTATATTTATAATAGTACACTTGCTGAAAATAAGATGACCATAAGAACCCTTATTTGTTATGCTCATTTTCAGTTGTGTTTAAAGATATTAATATACAATGTTTATCTGTGACAATTTTTTATTTTGGTATTTTTATTTTGTTTTGCAGCCTACTCAAGTTGAACTTGTACTCCTTATCTTCTTGAGGCTGGCAGAGGATGTGGTGGCTTTCCAAAATTTCCAGACTCAGCGAAGAAGAGAGATCCACCAGGCTCTGACAGGAAACATGAGCGCTATTTACAGCTTTATGTTGACAGCATTACAAGAGCATGTCACAAAATATAAAGATTTACAAAATGTGTGTTTCTAAATCAATTGCATCATCGTAATTTTGTGTATGATTTAATTATAATGATACTGGCCTGAAGACCACATCTATTAAATATGTTATCTCTGATATTGACTAAATATCTGCAAAGTGTCTACCATTCCCTTCATAGTCCTTAATGATGATCATTGTTTTGAGTGAAAAGACAAGAATTTTGGATATACCCCATCACAGCATAGCTATATTCTATGTTAACACCAATTCTTGGCAACTAATAGAAAATGAGGAAAGAGGTATAATTTACAATATTCTAGTTCCCATCAAATCATATATTGAATAATAAAGCAAAGTGTATGTTTTTGGATTGTCAGGATGGCTCTTCCCCCGATAATCCAGAGTTATTGGTGCACTGTAAGGTGGCTCAAGCAGTCCTGATGGCTCTGACTGGGTACCTGGACTGGATCAGCTGGTCTCTGGTCTTTGCTAACAATGACATGCTGCTATTACAATATCTGTGTCTGCTGCTCAGTGATTCCAGTCTGCAGTTACATGCTGCGGAATGCCTCCTGATCATAGTGAATAGAAAGGTAATGTTGATCAGCAAGGTGAAAATGGGGGTGACTTGGATACCATAGCTGTTACAGTAGCATTGTTTTGTATTCTTCTGACATATGTCTGGGCTTGAGGGCTGTCACCATTTCAACCACTTTTTGTTGTATAGGAGATAAAGAGATGTTTGAAGGCCCAGAGTTTAATAATATGAAAAAGTAAAGCAAAATGAAGTTAAGAAAAATATTAATGCAAAACATGTCGGATATCTTTGTTGGCATTTGATAATTTTGTCTTGCAGGGTAAACTGGAAGACAGAAAGCCATTATTAGCTTTATTCAGTGAAGGTGCTATGAGTACAATATTAAGTGCAGCACAGTAAGTCATTTGAATATTTGTACACATATGATGCAGTAAGAACATATATAAATTCTGCAGACCTTTTCAACTGATGTAAAACATCAGCTAATTGTACTTGAACGACAAATACTTGAACATCACAATATCATTGTTTATTTAAGAGACCATATTGTAAGTAAGGTGACTTTAGTATTTATGAGAAGTGCATTTTAGAATCTTGTGATAATTTCTTAAACCATTTTAGTTTTTGGCTGATCAATATCAAACCTCAAATTTAGGGATATAAGATCATAATCTATGCAAGTTTTATGATAACTAATATTTTAGGGCAGCCTTACATGTATCACTGAATGAATACTACTATCAGTTCCTTAAGAAATTATGCCAAGTTTTGACAGGAATTGGAACCCAACTCTGTGCTTTATGGGTATGTAAGTTCATGATGATGCCATGTAGATATATCTGTCTTCTACAGAACAAGGTTTCTTTGAATTGTAACTTTGTTTTTGAAATGTATTATATTAGTAACACCCATTTTTAAAGAATCATTCTGGACTCTGTCTCTTTTCCTAATTAAAGAAAGTTTTTTTGTCCCGTGTAAATCCAGGTTTTTGTGGTGATTATTTTTAGGGTTCCAGCGATGATATTGGCCAACCAGAAAACTTTGGAAAGTATCTAGAAGCAATTCTTGCACTGACTCAACACCCCAGTCAGGTAGTCAGATATTTACTGAAATTTGTTATGACCAGAAAAAAATTGTTAATTAATTAATTTATTATTATTACTTTGTTTATTTGCTTTTTAAAGAAGTAGCTATTAGCCATTAATCTCCTTTTCAGTGGTGTTTATTAAACTGTTGATGACATGGGATTTTACTTTTGGTTGATGTTAAGTACCTTAAAAGCAAACAAAACAAAAACCTGTGTAACAATTGCAGGCCATTCACCAGGTTGGCCCCATTCCCTGATGAATAAGCTCTAGATTGACAGCAAAATATTGGAGTTATGAATTTCAGGACTTAGCTACTGATTGAACAAAAATAATACCTTATTCTTAGTACGTAACACAGCTGATGAAATTTTATGATATGGTATAGCTATTGAATTCCAGATGCTTGGCAGCTACACACACTCCTTGCTTGCATCATTCCTGAAGCATGAACACATCTCCAAGGATCCTGTAATGGTGGCCACAATAGACAAGATCCTGAGTATATCTTCCCAAGCTCTCATGAAGGTACTTGTGAGGCTCTATGATTCAATACTAGTACATTGAGTTTGTACCAAAGGCAAAAATATTTCTGCAAATATTCAGCAATTCATTTCAATTCATAGATGCTGTGGATGAAACATTTCACTTTATTGTTGGCATTGATTATTTAAAAAGTGCAAAACATGTTAATTAACATATATAACTCATCATATCGTATCATATCATACCTGGGGTTCAGTTTTCTTGTCAAAGGATAAATTCATGTATTACGAGTTCTTTTATTTGTTTCAGAAGTAATTGTGTTAAACCAAAAATTTAGCTTACAAAAATGTTTGATAAAATTTTGTCGTTCTGTTCTCAGGTTGGCTTTCCTTCTCACAGTAACCACCCCAGCTGTGATTATGCAAGATTGGATTTTGACTGTGATGAGGACTTCAATGTGTTCTTCTCCAGTAAGGAACAACTAACACACTACCTCGCATCATTTTACAGTTTACAAGCTGTAATAATCCCCCAACACCCACACGTACAGTTTTCCTCATATGATGCACCCTGCAACCTGCCCTATTACATCTGTTGGGTTGATGCTGATTCATATTTGATCAATCGATTGCTAAACAAGCTGTTAAGTTTACAAACATGATGATATAGTCTCATCATTTTCATTATTTATTCAAAAATATTCAGTTTTACCCTTGTATGTTGATAAAACTTGTTTTTCAACTCTATTGATTAGCCTTTTAAAGAAGTGTTACACCTGTATTAAATTCAATAATTACCAAGGGAGGAAAATGTTTTTCAGGATATAGGGCAGAAGTAGTCGAAACACTGAGGTTGGTGACATTGATTGCTCCTGATGTAACCTTTCAGTATACCAGTTGCTGGCTCCAAACACTGCTTCAGAAACCTTTAGATCTTGGAGATGGTGAGTTTAATTTTGCACATTTTGTTTCTTTCTGTGTGTTGAAACGAGCAAGTCATTGTTTCCAAATAACATCTTACTTGTGCAGGGATGAGATTTTTCCTACTATCAGCAGATTTCAGACTTTTTTGGAGACAAAAATATCATTGACATAGGTGGCCCCCTGGACCTCCTCTGTTTGAAGTGCAAAGACAAATCAGTTGTCCTGTGTACAGTATAGATACAGTGGAGAAAAGTCCATGCAATATTGGATTTTCTTTCTTCATCCCAGGCCCAGAGACGGGGCACTGTAATCTCAGCTCCCCTGCCTTTCTGGAGTGGGATGCCCTGGTTGCCATGTTGGAGAGTGTCATGTCCCGTCTGAAGTCCAGTCCTCACCCACAACCCCCTGTCACGGATGGTATACAACTGTTTAAGGCAGTGCTCAACTACCAGACCCAGGTATGTGGTTTTATAGGTTTGGTGAGATAAATATATTTTGAGTGAAGAAATGTGTTACCAATTGTTTGCCATTTTTTTGTGCAGTCTGTAGTTTGGATAATGGTTTTTTTTTTGTTTGGTTTATTTCCTCTATCTGCTATGGCAAGTGATATTACCACCTCAACAAAAATTATAATGACACAAAATGTAATTTAATATCTCAGTATTTTTTTCCTCTTGCAGGATCCCCTTATTTTGTCTTGTTTGCTGTCATGCATTTCTGCACTGTTCACCTACATCACATATGCGCCAGATACACTGCCTACAGTGTTGGACAAAGTAAGACCCCATATTGCAAGTTTTTTCAGATTTGTCTTTTCACTCAAAATTAGTGCAAAAGAAAAAAATTCTTTTTTATTAAAAAGAAGAATAAGAGAAAAAAAGAAAGAAGAAGTAATAACCGATATCAGTGCCTATATTGTACATTGCTAGATATTCACCACGGTGTTGTTCAACCTGGGATGTCAGACCAAGGCCACCAGGAGCCGAGCTGTCAAAAATGTTCGGCGACATGCGTGCTCAAGCCTGGTGAAGATATGTAAGCAATTCCCAGAACTACTGCTTGTAAGTTTTTTTTATTGTAATTAGCATAAAAGTAGACCATGTTCAAGTTGAAGAATTTCAAGTGCTTCTGTTACTTTTGGCAAACCATTGATATTACATACATGTATATGTACATACCATCCAAACTTATATTCCATTTATAGTCTGTGCAGACAGTAATAATTACACCTAGATAAGGTCAAAGTTTAGTGCAGATAATAAGTTAGTTGGATAAGATAAAAACTTAAATGTAAGTTAATGAGATATTTAAATGTAGTATTATATATGTTTCTATTGTTAGCCTGGCTTTGACCAGCTGTACACACATATCAAGAAACTCAGTGATGATCCTGCCCAGCTGTCACAAATGGAAAAATGTACTCTCATGGAATCTCTTATCCTTATAAGGTATCATAACATTCAATACCTAGAACTGATAAGTCAATATGCAAATAATGTTTCTTGTCATCATGTACTATGTCATAGGCATGTTTTCTGAGACATGTCTGCAAAAGTGATGTTGAACTAAACTAATTAAATAGGTGATGGATCTCATTTGAAGTATAAGTATCATGATTGTATTTGAAATTATGTTAAAATAAGTATTATGCCCCTTTGATGATTAATTAATACAAGAATTAATATTGAATTTTAAAAAGAAAATTTATCATTTGTTATATTTTCAGTAATGAGTTCAAGAACTATGACAAGCAGTCTGCATTTCTAGCTGACATCTTGGCACCAGTAAGGGAAATGTGGCTATCACAGGATTTCAGAGAGTAAGGAACATGCATTAACATATCTTTCTATTTTTATTGATGGATTCTCAATTTTACATGTAATTCAGTTGTTCATAACAAACAAAGAGCTACACATCTTATATATTGTCTTGTTGGGAGCCTGATATTGTGACAGAGTAAATGGTATTTTCCTCAAAGATTACGTAGTGGGGTAAACATTTTTGTGTTTTACATTTGCCAGCAGTTGTGATTTGTATTTTGTGTCTGTTGTTATCACAGTTTTTCTTTCCAAAACACTTAGCTATGGGCGGCCAAAAGGGCAAAAATTCATGTCGTCGATTCAGTTATGTTTCGTCGATTCACTGCCTTCCCATCGATTCAGTTTCAAGTTTAAACGATCCTGGCATAAATTCAACATCTACTTTCGTCAATTCAATTGTCAAACATTTCTCATCTATGGTGTATTAAAACCAATGCTGTCACTATTTTCGTCGATCGTGTAACTAATCTCGTCGATCGTCAAATTGTTTTCGTCGATCGTGTAACTATTCTCGTCGATCGTCTAATCTCGTCGATCGTGTAACTATTCTCATCGATCGTCTCATCGATCGATCGCCAGAGGGCGCTGCGGTAGCAACACGTGCTTCTGTCTGTCAATCACGCGGTAATTTTTAACTCGGCCAGCCATGGGCAGAGTTAAGCACAACTAGAAAATAATGTCCCTACAACCGAATGTCTTTTAATTATTAACAACTAAAATTGAAATTGTTGAGAAAATGTTCTTATTTCACAAGCAATCATTTTGTTGTCTGCCATTTTGATAGTCATGTGATAGGCCAATGTGCTACCGCAGCGCCCTCTGGCGATCGATCGATGAGACGATCGACGAGAATAGACGATCGATGAGAATAGTTACACGATCGACGAGATTAGACGATCGATGAGAATAGTTACACGATCGACGAGATTAGTTGGACGATCGACGAGATTAGACGATCGACGAGAATAGTTACACGATCGACGAA
The DNA here is from genome assembly GCF_051362555.1 of Lingula anatina. Classification (NCBI taxonomy): domain Eukaryota; kingdom Metazoa; phylum Brachiopoda; class Lingulata; order Lingulida; family Lingulidae; genus Lingula; species Lingula anatina. Next base: position 16,978,126 of record NC_141768.1, read on the forward strand.
AATAGTGACGGCATTGGTTTTAATACACCGTAGATGAGAAATGTTTGACAGTTGAATTGACGAAAGTAGATGTTGAATTTATGACAGGATCGTTTAAACTTGAAACTGAATCGATGGGAAGGCAGTGAATCGACGAAACATAACTGAATCGACGACAGGATTTTTTGCCCTTTTGGCCGCCCATACTTAGCTTTTACTTACACAACATGAGTATTTATACTGAACAAAACAAACAACAACAACATAAAAAAAAACTTTCGTTGTACAAGTCTTCTTCTTTTTCACACTTTTATGATATTATTCAGCAACCTTTTTTTCATGATAGTTAAGGTTTTATTCTCTTTATTTTTATTCTCCTTTTTAGAGCCTTTTGGTCTACAGAAAAATTCATGTCCTACATAGGAATAGACAGGGCACCAGTAGAACCCAGCTCAGCTGATACTTGTGGCATTAACAGATCACATGTAAGTTTGTATGTTCAGACTTTGCCTCATAAAAAATGGAATTCCAGTGAATGTTCTGGCTTCTTCATGTAATGTTCTGCAATAACTGATTTCTTATGCTCATTGATTGTAGTTTTTTAACTGTCTACCCAACCCCCCTATGTAAAGTGAGTCGTACTCAGAACAGTAAGCTAAAATGTGAGCTTTGAAGTGCTTTGGGTACAAATAACAGTGTCTGGACTGTCTTTATACCAGGCTGATGAATATTATTGCTCAGGAAATATTTTCACTTTATTGTAGATTCTTTACTGCATATCCACAATCCTTGCCGTCCTAAAACGAAGCACATGTCCTGCTAAGAGTGAGGTAACAGTGATGTGTTAGGTGTGACAGTTGTGAAGATCATTGCTGAGATATTCTGCAGTGTGTCAGGTGTTACGGTGTGCAATTTGTACCAGGGCATTGTTGAAAAGTATTAATATTTAAGTGAGATATGATGTGAAAGAATGGGAGAAAAAAGTAAAGAAAACTGTGATGTTTGTTCTAGGTAACAACTCCAATGAAGCCATCAGGTGTGTTAAATAAATTGGGTTGATATCTTGGTAAAATTCAAACAAAATTGACAGTGTTGTCACTGCTTCATTAATAATATCTCAGCAAGAAGAAGCAAAAAAAGTGTTTGTGGATAATTAAGAGTGATTTATGTAAAAAATTGAAAAAATGGAAGACTTGAATTTGTAATTAAAATTCATTAATGAACTTACAACAATAACATTAGCATATAAAAGCTTACACTACATGTTTCAGGTAGCTGCCAGTGGTGGGTTTGTGTTGTGTGAGACAGCAGCAGGTGCTCCTGCTTACAGGAACCCTGCTACGGCACACATTCTACCACTGCTGGTCAACCTACTGGCCCTGCTCAGGTAAATATATATAATATAAAATAATTATAACCCAGTATTATGTGCAACTGTGTAGGCTGACATAAAACACTGGCCATATTATTAAAGTGTCTTCTTTCATCTTTGTTAAGGCCCTAAATTTAAATTAGTAAATGATTATAATATATCAGTAGCTTAGACATATAGTTATTTTGTATCTACTTCAGGGTTTTCAATGAGCTGTGGTTCCCTCAGTATTCTTCAAAGCGGCATCCAGAGTTTTACAAGGCCTATGATCTGCAAGAAACGGAAAAGTTGATTTTGCTAGGTAATAAGTGATTTAAAAACACACTCTTTGTGCTCAGTCATATTAAAATTATCTTTTATATTTGTATTGTATCTCTGCTTAAAACAGTATTCCTGTTTTAAATTCTAGTAAAAATAGTTACCTACAGTACATGTACATCTTAAATCATGTAATATTGGATTGAGAGGATGAATGAAAGAGAAAGACAACTGACATTATTTTTCCAGGAATCCAACCACCTTTTATAGATAATACAGATAACGCAGCCTCTAAAGATCCACTGAAGAGGATGCAGGGGTTCATCAACTCAGCACATGATAATTCGTAAGTTTGAACCATCACATCTGTATAATCTTATTATCTGTCCCATTCCCAATTTAATATCATGTTTGAACAAATGTAATAAGGAAATAAAAATAGGGACCAAAAATGTTTAAAGTATTGAATCTATGGAATTGGTGTTTTTCGTGTGGAAGGATTTTACCATAATTTTTGTTGTCATAAATAAATATATTTGAAAAATCTCTCGTAAAAGTTTGGATAATGTATTTAGCTACACATATTCTCCCTTTGTTACATTCTAGTGGAAGAACACATACTTACAGTATATTAATTTTTAATCCTTAATTTTCAGCTATCACATATTGGGCAATTGCTGTAGCAGTCTTGGCTATGAATTCTACAGAATGCCTGACTTGGCACAATCTATTACAAGTCATGTCTTCCACAACTTAGAAGTTGTTCCTGATTACAGACTTAGACCCATTATTCATATCCTTTTTAACTGTGTTGGGTAAAAGAGGTGTGGTCATTGATGAGTAGTGTTTTGTAGTCGTTTTGTAGTCGAGGGAAAGGAATCAATTCAGAACAATAGTTTTGGGAGAGGTGGAGTAATGTAAGTCTTCCTGGGTAGTGTAGTTTGAAGAATGAAATGTAAAAGTAACATACAATATGGAATGGAATGCTCTTTTTTTGAAAATGGGGAAGATTGTTGAATATCTTGAATTAATTAATTAATTATTTGATTTAGATTTCAAAAAGTTGTGACTCTGGCATACTTTTAGCTGTATTGCAATTATATTTGTATGATATCTGGAAATGAATCTTTTGGTTCATTACATTTGCTTTTACAATTCCTTAATTGTATGTTACGTGTATTCCTGAAGCCATACATTCACTGCTGTCCAAAGGAAGAAGGGTTTTATACTGCAGCAATTATTCCTTTGCTGGAAACCTTGGCACCATTCATGATGCAGGTAATTACATTTATGTTGATGTCTGGAAATAGTCCTTAAATTGTTGTATTTTAGGTAATCTCTTGAAAACACCACTAAGTTTCAAAAAGTAATTTAGTGCAAAATCAACACGCTTAAGGTCTGGAAATCATCTTGGTTAGCAACTTCAGAAGAAGAAAAAGAAGATTAAATCTGCGATGTGTAAACGTGCTTTGCTCCACTGCAAGTAAAGCGGCACTGCACTTAAAGCAGTAAAAATTTTTTTTTCTTTATAAGAGATTAGAAGAGAGATGGCACACTATTCACCAAAGAGCTGAAGAACAGTAAGTAGGATATTTATTCACAGATTTCAGTCTTCACATCATCCAATATTTAGTTTTTCAATTTTTTTTCTCACATGAAAAATTCTTTCTGGCATGAATCAAACTGACATTTTATAAATTTGGTTAGTTTTGACATTCTGCATTAATAAATGATTGGAATTTTTGTGAGTAATAACCATTGTTCATTAATCCTTGGTAATTTTGTTACCATCTATTTGATATTCAGAGGTGTCATAATCTTCTTTCATTAGTTGAATTTGTGCCCATTTTATGTATCTTCATGATGTTGTGATGGAGAAATATGTTGATCATGAAAAGGCGTGAACCTCTGAAGTTTTTTCACCAGACAGGAGGAAGATGACAACCCCGAGTCCCAAGAGGTGGTGGAGGACCAGCTGACCAGACAGTTGACTAGAGAATATATAGATCTGATAGGTAGGCCAGTATTATTATTGTTATTTATTTATTTATTTAACAATCACAACGACCTGATGATGGATCAAACTTGTTATTGCGCGCTGCTCCCTCTTGTGGTCTGGGCTGTGCACTTCTGATCGACATGCTGTCCTTGTGCAGGAACACCTGCATCATATATTAAGCATTATCTGCTCCCCATTGAAAGTTGGCTGCTGCTTTGGCTTTATAGTACTCTCGGTTGTATTTTAGGAAGTTGGCCCATATGCACTATTTTTATGAGGTAACCAGTGTAGTCCATCATTTCTTGCTGCATATATCCTTCGTCGGTCACCATTTCTCTCATGATCTTAAGACTTGCCTCCATATACTGCAGGGGCATTACAGCTTCTAGTTTTGGTTTTGTCTCGGGCAGGAAAAATTCTAAGTCGCCTAATTTAACTTTTGATTTAGTTTGTTGAAACTGGGTGATATAGTCACGAATGTTTCTACACTTGTTGTCATTGTTGGTTGCGGCTGTGGCAAAAGGGTCAAAAACGTTTGAAGACTTACCCTGTTCTGGCTTAGGTGCATCTTTGGCTAAAATGGAGAGCAGATTCGTGACATCCAGAGGTTGCTTTGAAGCTTTTTGATCGTGCGTTCCTGATGATATGGACTGGGGTTTGGTCAGTGCAGGCTCTGTGATTGGAGGTGGCTCCGCTGACTCTTTCAACTCATCAGTGGTTCCCTGTAGCAGCAACAGCTGCCCAAGGGAGAGGGATTTTCCTGAGAATTTGCTGGTATTGGCACTGTTGAGCGTTTTAATGGCTTTCATGCTTTAGAAAGCATTCTCTTGCAGGAGAGAAAGTGTCTCATCATTCAGCTCGGCCTTCTTGGCCCACTCCACTAATTCTGTACATTTGTCCATAACTAAAAACTAGTACAAGCCAAAACCAAATTAAAATTAATTAAGCCATAAGCAGAAAGCATGCGGCACTGCACTGTTCAAGATGATGAAATTAAATGCGGCTGGCGCTGCCACAGGTGGCACTGCAGAGTCTCCCGCAACTTACTAGGCAGTGGGCATTGTGTGATGCATTTAAATCAGATTAACAAAGTTAATCTCCACATATATATATATATATAGATCTGATAGGTAGGCCAGTATTATTATTTTTGAATTTATTTATTTATTTATTTATTTGTTTTTTTTTGTTTGTTTGTTTATTTATCATCCTTTGGTTTCTTTAACACTGTGATTATACAAGTGCAAATTTCTTCAAAATATTATTGAAAGATGACATTTGCACATTTTAAATTGATTTATAATTTTTATTTTGTATAAACATAGCTTTAAAAAAAATATTTTTTTTTAAATTTAAAAGCTTGCATATGTCTTCCCCGCCGTTTTGAACCATCTGATGATAGCACAATGGAGGAGGATGAGCCACAGACAAGCAGTAAGGAAGAGGGAGTCAGTGAGCTGGGGATGTTGGTGCTCAAATCTAGTGTAAGTGTAAGAAGTTATGGTATAGATAAGAGAAAATATTAAAAAGAACAGTCGTGATAGTTGGTGTTATTGGAACACAAATAAGTGAAGAGAATCTGATCTCAATTTTGATGAGGATAATGCATCATTAAAATCAAATTGTAATATTTGGATAATCTTTAAGCATTACAGTTATTTGAGTATTCACTCTAATTTGATGACAGCACACTGTCTACAACTCATTAAGTGTTTATAAAAATTGCACCAAATCAGAAAAAGTGGATTTTAATGAAGCATTTAAGTCATCAATTGTCATTTTCAGGCAATCTGGTCCCAGGTGGTGCTGTGTGTTTTCACAGGTCTGACATGGCGTGACACTAATACCTGCAACAAGTGTATCAATTGTGCATGGCCATTACTAAAACAGGTGACACATTTAAGTTTGTAATTTAGATTATTTATTATTTATAGAGATTGTTTAATTGTAAAAAAGCTACTTAATTCTTCTTAACAATTAAGAATAATTCTTGAAAAATATACTTCATTATGATATTAAGTCATGAGTATTTGAATGTTTTTATCATCATTTTGGATGGGATCAAGGATTTTTTTCAAATACTTACAGAATGAATGTCTTCACTGAACATAAGTGAGAGTAGTGCCAATTTCCTTTTACTTTTGGTTGTTTTCAATTTCAACAACTTTTAATGTCATATCCAAGTTTATTTTGCAATCTCTTTAATGTTCCTTTTTATTTGTGTATTTTATTCAACATTTGGTTTATTTCAGTTGGTGGGAGATAAGACTTTATCAGGGGAAGATGCTAAGTTTCTGTTCCACAGAGTCTTAACTGCTTTGCAGATCCATGGTGAGCATGAAGCTTGTCAGTCACACTTGATAGGCTTAGGGCTCCAGGCATATGAAGCATTGGTGAGTCACACCAGACATAATCAGCTGTTTTTCTTACACAAGCAGCAGTCAAAACACATAGAACTCTGTCAGTGCACTTTAAATTTTCAACCAAAAAGTTAGATAAATCTGTAGTGTAACATATACCCAAGCAATATCACTTTATATTGCTGGTAATCTTTGAACTATAGCAACTTTGTATTTGTGTTTTATTATTATTTTTTTGCTTCTTTGGAGATTGAATTAATATTTGTTCATACTATTTGATGTCTATTAGAGGCCATCTTATCCTGGTGTCACCAGCATATTGGAACAAGTGCCCCAGGTCACTCCAGAGTCAATAAAGGTAAGTGGATAGATGCAGAATAGTGTTAATGACAGTTTTTCTGTAATGAAACTTGATGTATTGATAGTTTAACATTTCCTTTAATGTGTGCCACATGTATTGAACAAGATGTTGCTAGGTTGTAAAAAAAATTCCTTTTGCAGGACTTTGATGATAAATTTCTGTCAAATACAAAGCAAAAACAAGCAAGCGAAAAAAGGAAGAAAGATGCCTTTAAAAAGCTAGTGTCTGGAATAATTGGGGTAAGTTTGTGAATAACTATCCAAATTAAATAGTGGAACTAAGAGAAGCTGAAAATTCGTAATATTGTTTAAGTGATTAAACTTTCAAAAGTTGGCAGATCATTGTTTCATAAATAAATATATATGAATTTGATTTATGATTTTGAAAGTTTAAAATGACATGAAATGGACATTACATTTCAGCAAAATATTGGCCAGCAGTTTAGAAAGGACACAAACATAAAGAATCTACCGCCTGTTTTTAAGAGAAAGAAGCCCTCACCTCCAAGTCCAGAGGGCCTGGCTGCGTTGTTTAATCCAGAAAAACAGAATGGCCAATGACTTCCATAGCAGTATTTGTTGGATTATATATTAAAATTATGCTTACAGGCCCGTAGCCAGCAATTTCAAAAGGGTGGGTTCTTTTTCTGAAAAAAGTGGACCATTTTCCATAAAAACTTCATGTACCTAGATCAAATTTTACCCAGAGTGGACCTTTTCCCAGCTAAAGGGGCGGTTCTTTCGAACCCCCTGAACCCCCCCTGGCTACGAACCTGAAGCCTTATATTGATGCTTAATGTGTGTTGGAGTGATACTTGTATAAGACTCTACATAGAGATTGTCACACTATCCACATGAGAAGTTTCTACAAGCATAAGTGATTATATAGAGACACAATATGTGCAGTACAACAAAAGTGATTTTGCACTTGATTTCCACTGAGTACAAATACAAAAATGGAATTACTTTAAATGACTTTCTTTGCTCATGGGAATGAGTATGCATGGAATTGAACACATTTCTGTGCTTAGCTAAATGCATGTGAATTGGGCTTGTGATTGAAAGGAGGTTAAGTGAAAGATAAAAGTCTTTTCAGTCTGGATTTCACATGCCTTTTTTTAGAAATATATTGATTATTTGCCTTTAAAACAGTCATTTAGTGTGCAACTATCTTAATTTATTTGGATATCAGTTGTGCATTCTACCACTTCAGCAGTGTTTTTCACCATCATAACCATATACAGTAACTGTTAAATTCAGGCTCTTTTACAGGCATCCACATGGAGTTTGAAGCTTCTGCAAAAATAAGTAGCAATTAAATACATCATGAGCAATCAGGGTATACTGGTAGCAATAAACCAAATATTACAGCACCTGTGTTATGATCTTCAGAAAGTTGAAAATACTCCAAAGCAAGAATATGTCTAAAAACCGGATGGTCTCTCTCTTTCTGACATTCCTTCCCAATATTATTTCTAAGTTGATAAAATGTGATTTGTAAATATCCTGTATTGCTTCAAATGGGAGGAGTATAAAATTTGTAAGAAATCAAAATCAGAGCCAATTTATTTATTCTTATGCTGGGAATTCGAATATGCGTTTAAAATGGAAAAAAAGTCGAATGAGAAGTATAAAATTTGTAAGAAATCAAAATCGGAGCCAATTTATTTTTTCTTATGCTGGGAATTTGAATATGTGTTTAAAATGGAAATAGTTGAATGAAAGGCATTGGCAACGTTTCTTATACTCGGGGGGCAGATCCAGAATTATTTGAAGCGGGGTCCGGATCAACAGACCTCAGATGCAAAGCCGACCATCGCCCCCTTGGTATGGGGTTTGGGGCCTGCTCAAGGGCCCCGAATATTTTTTGGTTTTCTGGAGAGCAAACAGTGTCCTTTGGTACAGTTTAGAACAATGATTTAGCTAGTCAAAATTCTAATGTCAAGAGGGGAATATTGGTGTGATATATTTTTCAGAAATCAAAGGGGGGGTCAGGACCCTCCTGGACCCCCCTCTAAATCCGCCACTGGTTATATTCTTCAGTAGTTAAATTTTGGCATACTAGAAAGTGGGCAATATGTAATAAATACTAAACATCAAGTAAATTAAGCATTTCAAGGGCAAGTCTTCTGATGAAGACCATTGCTTGTGATGTAGCCAATGTGAAAATTGCTGTTTGTACTTTTGCTGATAACTTACCCTTCCCATAATGTAACTGTGAATGAGTAAAATTAAATGATGCAAACTGGCTCAGTTTACTCTTTTTTATTATTTTAACAAAAACGGCAAGGGTCTATGTTGAAAAACCTCGAAAAGTGAGATTTGTCTTTTTAGTTGTATTTCTGTTAAAATAGTTAGCTTTAATAGAGTCTGAAATAATTACACTATCTGTAAAATTTTGCTTCCAAGAAGAATAAATTATTATTAAAGGCCAAAAACATTATGAAAGGAATACCAGGGACTGAATGTCGGGTATGGTGTGGATGATTATAAATTCTTATGGTACCCATAAAACAAATTCAGATTACAACAACAACTGATAATTAAAAAAAAGGAAAAATTAACGTAGGGCTTTTTGATTTGATAAAAATTTCTGCTTCTTAATTATGGAACTGATGTTATGCATCATCATTCGGTTTATAGACATTTTTTCACAGGGGCGTGCTACTCTACAGAACAAGCTTGACGTTTCTGAGCTGACATCTTTATGATTTAAACATTATGACAACGAGTGCTTTATTTAGTTCTTCAACATTTCATGTTAGTATTCTACCTGGTATTCCTGTTTGCTGCATGATACAACAGGAGCATGTGAAACGTGAAATAAGTTTTAAAAATTTATCTACAAACAGCCAAATTGATATAGACCTCTACACTAAACAGAGCCTTACAAAACTTCAATTTGATGCAAAAAAAAAAAAAAATGGGTCACTATACCCGGAAGAATACATGGGTTCAGACAAGTGGAAGATGTAGCATAAAAGAAACTTAATAGTTCCACGCACGTGCTTTTGTTTACATCCGGGGATTTAAAACCGGCTTAATCCAATCATTTTGAAGAAATTCAGTCATGTGACAAAGTCGCGCCAAATGACGAAAAACGGCAGCTGCGCTATGACATGAGCGTGACCTTTGGGGATGGTAAAGATGTCCACAAATTTGTCCGCTCTAACGGCCGCGCAGGCTAGCTACGAGCAAAGGTATGCATTTAATATTTCTATATCATTTCCCGTTACAAATATTCACACCTATGTTCGTCCAGTGTACTTTGTGTTCCTAAGCTGGTGTAAAACCTTCCTGTTTAAAGAGACGCGGAGAACATGGCGCCCTCATCTTTGTTGTCGCCATATTTTCACTTACACCTATCTGCAATTTGTTCGAAGTGCATCTCTCAAAGAACTCTGCTGCAGTTTTATTAAAGATAATATCCCACAAAAATAACATGGCAATTTGAATGCTCATGAACTTTGATGCATAGATGTCTTCGCTTAGCTTTCAAGTTTCAACAGGCTGCTTTCAAATCAGTATTTCAATTTTCATTTCTAATTTAAAATGGATTGTGATTAAATTTGCAATAAGTCTTTAGAATGCTATTACAAACGGTTATTTTAATGAATAAATTATATTATGAAAACTTCACTGGAGACCTTTGTTGATTCACAAACACAAAACTAATGATTTAAATTTATTTATACTATTTCAAGTACTTTTGCAGTGCCCACAGTTTTGTCATGCGTTTGTATTAATGCATTTTTTAGTCATTAACTGAACATATCCTTGTCCTTCTCTTTAAGCATATTTAAAGGAATCACTTCCATAAAGTCATTGTTTTATATGCTCTGAAACTTGGTTTATAACTTCTTTCACTGCACTCCTAGGTTTAACTGTATAATTTGCTGGAATCCAAAGTTACGTATGGTATATGGCAGTTGTCAACATAGAGTATGTGAAGAGTGCCTTTACAATGAAGTTGGGAAAAGAAGAAGAGGTCTTTCAAGATGTCCAACCTGTCAGAGGGAAGATGCATTTCCAGTTGACAGGTGAATAATGTCTTTGAACAAGGAATTTGTTGTATGCCTTTCTTGTGGGATTTATGTAGGAAAATTGGATTATGTTTTGATATGCAATCCAATTTAGCTTAGGCTGAAAATATGAAGCTTTTGGTTATAGAATGAAATGAAGATATTTCACTATATTAATCCATCTTTCCTTATTGTAGAAATATGTTGAGGAGATTCGGAGGCAAATAACTTCAGATTTGTATATTGATGATGTTGACATAAGTATGGTCTGTTGCTAGTTTGATGTTTGATATATTTTATGTTATGTACAGACCTGATATACCTGAAGATAATGTGGAGATGCAAAAGAGATTAGGAGTTATACCTTGTCCAAACAGTGGGTGTGATATCCAGACATGGGAATGGGAACTTGAGGAACACTTAAGGTAGGTAGAAATCTGGTACTTGGTATATTGATATGAAAGACCAGAACAGTTGAAAAAATAATGTATATAATTGAACAGCATATAACAGGAAGTTGTATATGCATTTGAAGTATATTTATGAAGCAATTGAAATGTAAATGACCCTCACACAATTTGATTGTATTTCCAGTCATTGTCCTTTGGCGAAACAAAAAATCAAATCCAAGCCAGAAAGAAAAAGTCAAGTTCATAGTACCAAAAGGAATGCAGACACCAAATCAAAAGCAGCCTTGAGCAGTCATTCTACACGGACAGTCAGACACAGACATTCTGTACGAGTAGCAAACAGAGAACGTGCTTTGCGGACTAGGAGACACTGATCATTATTATCGTTAGTAATATTACACACTAGAATGGCTTCATTTCAAAGTGATATGTATTTATGTAGCAAGACTGCATCCAGTGTGTTCCCAGGTACAGGAACCACCACTGCATGTCACATGAATTGCCATAGGAACAGCATTCTCCAGTAAGTTGGATTGTTTCTGGATACAACTTGACTACACTGACAGGGGAGAGCTTGTAGGTTTCAGGAGACTCCATTTCTGTTGGATAATGTGATCTTAGGGGGATTTAAAGTTTAAGGAGACTTTGCTGATAATTCTACAGGGATGTTTCAAGTCGAAGGCATTGCTTGTTACAAAAAGATTACATATAGGCACAAAATATCTAGCGACACAGCCAAAGTTGACTCGAGGATAGTTGTGTGAATTGTTGCTGCACACTTGTGCATTTGGTGCAGAAATATGTAGATATTTATTCTAAGTGCAATTAAAAGAAAATACCTGGCATTTCAATTTTTTGATGCTGGTTTTATGCAATCCTAAAATGTTCCGTATGTAATTGAGCTAAGTTTGTCTACTTTATTTTGTACAAAATCTAAACTAAGGAAGATAAACCTTTTTTTTCTGCATTGTTTCCATATTTTATTATTACACCAAGTTTTGCATTTCAGAGATTAGCATACCTATTCACCCAGCATACCGACCCTCACTTTTACTTCTCTCATTATATATCTTTCAAGTGTACCGTTTTTACACAGTACTGTCTTCCCACCCAGTTACAGAGAATATCTTTTGATGAAATGTGTCATTAATGTAAATTTTTTCATCTTTGTGTTAATGTGTAGTATATTTTTGGTGTCTTTTTTCAGTTGTTTTACTTAATTTTGGGTGTGTAAATTCACCAGCTGCCTCTAGACAGCGTTATGGTACATTTCTTACCATATTACTATTATTATTATTTCAACAAGGGCAAGAGTAAGAGATATTTTTAATTCTAAAAAAAGTATGAGAATCTGAATTCAATTACATGATTTAATAAGTAACTTAATCTGGGAATAAGAATGTTCTTCCTTTTGCAAAATTTTAGAATATTTTGGAGAAAAAAGTTATACTGAGAAGAGAAATAATCTCAAGGTTAATTTTAGATACATATGTGGAATGGGTAATGATACATCTTTATTAACATGATACATCTGCATTTATCACATTTTCAAAAGTTAAATGCTTAGTACTTGAAAATGCAACATTAGATAGCAACACGCAGAATGCACTGATCCTAATATCCAACATCACAAACATGACAGGTAAGAAAATTGCATACATGTATTTCTAATCTGTTCATAGAAGTCTACTAAATGATTTGAACACAATTTCATGTAAATTATACCAAGCAGATAAATGCAGCAAAAATATAAGTTGCTGTGGTTAAGCCCAGCCACCATCTACAAAAAAGCATATACCAGGTATGGAACTTGAGTCCATTAACTACTTTTTGAAATGTTTTCCACATCTTTAGAGAGGAGACAAAATGCTTCTCCAAATACTACATACATGTTCCTCAATAACCTACACATTGCATTCTGAAACGCCAATTTCTGGAAACTATAATTCATATGGCCGTCAAACTGGCTCTAAATTAAAGAAGTTCGTTGTGATCTACAGCTGACAATACTGAAGACGTTTACTCTGGAAGAGTGAACCTTCCTCACATATTATGTAAATGAAACATTTTAAAACGATATCCCAGCTCTTCTGATTACATGAAAAATCGATAATATTTCACAGCTTTTGAGTGTACATGTATCAAGTTTATATAAGACATCTACAGTTTAGACCCAAGTTCCAAATACCCTCATGGTTTTAGAGCATCCTTGGCAGACTGAGGTATTTTATCCAGGTACCACTGGTGATCTACAGAAAATGTGGCCAGCACTCCTGCAGTGTTCTTATGCTGTACCTCCTTATGGTACTGAAGTTTACTGCCATGAATGTCTGTCAGCTTGCCTCCTATTGCTGTAAGGATTGCCTCAGGGGCACATGTATCCCATTTCTTGCATCCTGGACTTGCAAAGACGTATGCATGAACTTCACCTTCAATGAGCAGCAACACCTACGAAAGGAAAGCCAGAATTGGAAGTTTTGTACAGGGTGTTTCAATATACATGGGACCCATTGTTATGATAATGATTTAGTACTGAGAATAACTATGCTATTTTTGCTATACCAAAAGCTGAGTGTGTCAGGGTGATTGACAACTTCGGTTGTCAGTGTGCTGTCGGCGAAATTTTGGTCATTTAGATCACCTGCTGTAAAAATGCATCATTTGAGCTTGAGACACCAATGTACTTTTTATGTACAGACACAGATGTGTCTGTACATATAGCCGTCACCTGCGTCTGTCGTCGCCGTTGCCGTTGGCGTGCACTTTTACCGTAACCACGATAAGTGGAAAACGGTTTTACGTTTTGACTTGAAACTTACAGAACTGATGAATATTCATAATATTCAGGTCAAGTTCGAAAATCAGCATGATCGGGCCATTTTTAGGGAAGTTATGCTGTTTTTTTCACTCTTTTCAGCATATATGCAACACCGTAAACACGTTAAGTGGAAAACGGTTTTACGTTTTGACTTGAAACTTACAGAACTGATGAATATTCATAATATTCAGGTCAAGTTCGAAAATCAGCATGATCGGGCCATTTATAGGGAAGTTATGCTGTTTTTTCACTTTTTTCAGCATATATGCAACACCGTAAACACGATAAGTGGAAAACCGTTTTTCCTTTTGGTTTGAAACTTACAGAACTGATGAATTTGTATAAAACGCAGGTCAAGTTCGAAAATCAGCATGATTGGGTCATTTTTAGGGAAGTTATGCTTTTTTTCACATTTTCTCTGATTCAATTCTTAGGCATGTTAATAGTCTCATTATTGAACTAATAAGATATGTAAAAGTGTTTTTTTGACATTTCCTGCATCTTTACAACATTGTTAGTTGATTATGTAAAAATGATGGTAAACTTGTTATCGTGTATTGTGTAATGAAGTGTCAAAAATGGAAATGAACACATATCATTGCAGTTTGTCAGATTCAATCATCCACTATGTTCAGAATCTCAGAATGGAGGAAATTGGACATTTAATACTGTTCTATTGATATTTTTCCCATCTCATCAATTTTCTTAGTTGGTCATATAAAAATGGCAGTAAACTGTTAATTTTGTTTTATGTTAAAAAAGTGTTAAAAATGGAAATAAACCCATTTCAGAAAAGTGCTGTCTTGTTTACATTTTGGCATTTTCAAGATGTGACTTCGAAGTTCCATGGGCCTGAAGACCTTTGCTAGTCACATTTTCTGAATATCCATGATACTACTATTTTATTATTAAAAACTGGTGGTCATTATGCTGTTAACCATTATGTAATATTGCATCAAAATTTGAAGAAACCCCTATTTTGGGCACTGCTCCCATGATGACCATTTAAGGAAAATCATGTCACTTACTGTTCTCAAACTTACAGGAAAGAAACATGGGACTAAAATACAGCTTCAGTAGGCAATGCAGTCTGTTTGGTAATTTTTTCTGGCAGTTAAACAGTTTTTTGTGAAAATTTAATTTTTCACATATTGGCATTTTCAAGGTGTGACTTTGAAGTTCTATGATCCTGAAGACCTTTGCTTGTCACATTTTCTGAATGTCCATGTTACTAATATTCTATTATTAAAAATTGATGGTCATTATGCTGTTAAACATTATGTAATGTTATATTAAAATTTGAAGAAACCCCTATTTTGGGCACTGCTCCCATGATGACCATTTAAGGAAAATCATGTCACTTACTGTTCTCAAACTTACAGGAAAGAAACATGGGACTAAAATACAGCTTCAGTAGGCAATGCAGTCTGTTTGGTAATTTTTTCTGGCAGTTAAACAGTTTTTTGTGAAAATTTAATTTTTCACATATTGGCATTTTCAAGGTGTGACTTTGAAGTTCTATGATCCTGAAGACCTTTGCTTGTCACATTTTCTGAATGTCCATGTTACTAATATTCTATTATTAAAAATTGATGGTCATTATGCTGTTAAACATTATGTAATGTTACATTAAAATTTGAAGAAACCCCTATTTTGGGCACTGCTCCCATGATGACCATTTAAGGAAAATCATGTCACTTACTGTTCTCAAACTTACAGGAAAGAAACATGGGACTAAAATACAGCTTCAGTAGGAAATGTAGTCTGTTTGGTAAATTTTTCTGGCAGTTAAACAGTTTTTTGTGAAAATTTAATTTTTCACATATTGGCATTTTCAAGGTGTGACTTAGAACCTCCACGGGCTTGAAGACCCATGCTAGTCACATTTTCTGAAAATCCATGATACGTATATATTATTATTAAAAATTGATGGTCATTATGCTGTTAAGCATTATGTTATGTTGTATCAAAATAGAAGAAAACACAATTTTTGGTGCTGCTGCCATGATGACCATTATGGGAAAACCGTGTTACTTATGACTGTCAAACTTTCAAAAAAGAAACCCAGGACTAAAATGCAGCCTGAGTTGGAAAAGCAGTCTAATTGGCTTCTTTTTCTGGAAGTTATACATTTTAGTGAAAAATTCATTATTATCGTGTTGGCATATTCATTGTGGGACTCAGAGCTCCCATGGACATGAAGCCGAATAGTAATCAAATTTTCTAAATGCCCATGCTATTTATAGTCAATAATTAAAAATTGGTGATAATTATTATATAATTTATTATGTAATGTTACATCAAAATTGACAAAAATCTTTTTGCACTGCTACTGCAAACATTATGAAAAGAAAACTGTGTTACTTATTATTATTTTTAACTTACAAGTATGATTTTTAGGATTGGCATGCAGTTCAAATTAGAAAGCCAGCTCAATTGGATTATCTTTTATCATTGTATTCATGCAATTTTGTGTGAAATTTTCATTTTTCTCATTCTGGCACTTTCAAAGTATAAACTTGAACTCTGATGGGCCTGAAGCCTTATGCTTTTACTTTCGTTGGTGTTACCTGTTGTGCATAATTAAAATTTGATGTTGACTGTGCAGTTAAACATAATGTATTATTGCATCAGTGTTGTGCATTATTGTTATGTGCTTTTCTTAAGATGTGACTTATGGGCCTGAAAGATCTTTGAGAGGGTCAGTCTGTAAATTTCCCTTGGGTATCACTTAGCTAAGTTCAGAGTTATAAAGTCATTAATAGGCCATTAAATGAGATTACATAAAGCACACTTGTTGATATTTCCCTGTAAACTCCCAAAGGTTAAGCTCTCTGCTAGATTAATAATAAGTAAGCAGTGATAATTATGCAGGTAAATTTTGTTTAATATTGCAAATAAGTTTTTATTATATATATATATATATATATATATATATATATATATAAAAAGATTAAAAGTTTGAATGGCAGCATCATTGGAATTATATTTACCTCTGCCAAGGAGGTTATGTTTTCACCCCTGTTTGTCTGTCATCAACATAACTCAAAAAGTTACGGACCTATTTTGATGAAATTTTCAGGAACTGTCAGAAGTGGGCAAGGAGGACAATGATTAGTTTTTGGTGGTGGTCCAGATCAATAATCAATCAATAATAATCAACAATTGCTGTCTTGGCAGAGGTCTGTGCTCTTGGAGTGCTTTTCTAGTTTTGTTATGTTTTCCTTTTTAATTTTTTCTCAAACACTGGCATTTGTGACTTTTAACTCTCATCTGCCTGAGGCTCTGCACATTTTCTATATTTCCACATAAGCAGTTGTATTGTTTTTTATGTCTTTAAACATTATGTAATATTATTTTATGCACTGTCATCATTTTTCAAATATTGAGACTTTCATCATGAGAATTTGAACTCTCATGGTCCTGAAACTGTAATCTTACTGAAGGGGTGGATTGAGACCATCTTCTGGGTCTTCCGGAAGACGGTCAGGTTATTAAGTTTATATTGACTGGTATCTATTTTTTTCTGTTGGAAGACCATAAAAATGGAGGATGGATCAACATAAATACTTTGGAATACTGTCAGAAAATATCTCTGGGTTCGCTCCTGTTATTGACCATGGTACCTGTTGTGCATGATTAAAATTCAGTGTTGACTGACAGTGCTATTATAAGCATTATTTGTTATTGCATCAAAATTGACAAAATGACCTATTTTGCATCTTTATTTTCTGTTTTTTGTCTGTACATTTGACAGCTTTGCTGCCTTGTTTAAGTGTTATTATATCAGCTCTTGTCTAAGGGTGCATTCCCAGAGATTTAGATCGATGCAGAGATTTAGATCAACCTAACTCCCTGGAGGTTCACACTAAATTGCAGTCAGCTGAGCGCGCACCATACTTAAATACCCCCTTATAGCTTTTAGTAGGCAGGACAGACGCTTAAGCCGGCTAAGCTGACAGAAATCTAGTGAGACTCCCCACAGGGATAGATCAGTCTAAAATCTATGGGAATGGGGTCTAAGTTTCTTGACTCAGTAAGTAGTAAATAATAATCATATTAATGGGGCCCATGCACATTGAGATGCCCTGTAGTTAGAACAGATGAATTCAAACATTTAGGTAAATTTTCATTCAGAGACTTTTATATTAGAGGTAACTACTAATTCAGCATCCCATTGCCCAAATTGCATTAGGACCTGCAGATCAACAGAATCACAAAAGGCTATATTAAAACATGGGGACCATGATTTTCAGGCCATTAAACAGGCACTATAACATCATGTTCTTTCATTACTCGCCCAAGTTATGGCGGTTAACTTTGCATAAAAGCAAATTGCCTTAGCAGTACCATTACTGTATACCTTGTGGCCAGCACCTCCCACTCTTATCACTTCTGTTGGTTCACATGCATCCACAGAGTCTGTCACCACCTTATTAGAGTGGGACCTGGTGGTGGTTATGATGTTCTTGCCCTTCGGCGGTTGCTTCTGAGTGTAACCAAATGCACCTTAAAATCAAAATTGCAAGGTTAAAACTCTCCAATCACATAAAAATTCAAAACAAAATATTCGTAATTTGTAGTTGTCATTTTAGCACTTACTTGTACTTGGCATTCACTTGTCATAAATATACTTCAAATTAATTTGTTGTAATTTATTGAATTTCAGTACTTATGTCTGTTGTTTATCATACCTAATCCAACCATGCCCCATATCGTTCTTCCCAGTGTAGCTCCAGGCCCTGCCTTGTAGTTGTAGTAAGGTTGGTGAATTACACCTGCCACAGCCTTACCATTAACTGCTATACCAATCAACACAGTAACATGGTCCAGCAAACCTGACGTAAAAAGTACAACTTGGTTACCAAGCAGCAAGTATCAAACTTTGCTAAGTAATGTTAGCATTTTAAAAGAGAAAAATACTTTAAAAATAACTGAGTACTGGAAACAACAGTTCACTGAAAACACTTTACATCTTCTTGTGCTACTCAAAGTACGGTATATAAAAAACAAACAGAGCACAGCCCTGAATTAACTGCAAATGGGGTGCAGAGAGAAACAGTATAAAGCATTTATTCTGAAAGGCATAATTTGTGATTAATAACCTTCATATGACTTGGAAAAGTCCTGCTAAAAACAAGTTGTTCAAATAGCTTGAGATCAAGTGATTTGGAGACTCACAATGATGCGAAAAGGTAAGATTACCTTGCAGAGTGGGACACATTTAGAAAATGTCTCGAATGAATGGCTGTCAATATTGCCATAAATACCATTAAAATTCAGTATCTTGTGCCAAAAAGTAATCTGTATGTCTCTAAGGACTTCAGGGACTGCTAGATAGTGAGTAGTGTTCATCATTACAGCTGTAATCAATAAAACCACTCCTGTTTTGGTGAAATCAAAGATCAGTCTTTAACAGACTTCAAGACAGAAATGTCAGAATATTACAGGAAATGGAATATTACAGGAAATGGAATATCGCTTACACTTACAACCTTTCAATAACACAGGAAAATCAATAAGCACTTATTATCTTTATGTGAACACATTGACAAACACCATTTTAATCAATATCATGTTTCAGACTTTATATGGCTCCTAAGAGCTAAAACAGGAGAAAAGATGCAATTAGCAATGTGACTACAAGCGTTATTGTTGCTGCGTGAACAGTCCTTGTATGACCTTGTACTTATTCACAAAAGCCAAAGATGAACACTTTTAGGTCACATGCTCTTTGGGTATCACTATGGCAATTTGAGGCATTTTGTTTCTGACAAGGTATAAAAGAGTCCGGTCAAATTGTGGGACACCATAATTTTTTTCACAAAGTATGAGAATCTGTAGCATAGATTAAATCATAGAGCAGCATGATGTGAAAAGATGTACTGGGACATATTGAAACTTACCTTGTGTATACTCTGCAGTTCCATCAAGTGGATCAACCCAAATAACAATCTGAAATATAATTTTAAATATATCATGAACTGACTGCTATTAATTCTGATATTAATCCCTTCATCCTGCAGAAAAAAAATCCATTAATTGTCTGCTCCCTGAATCAATGGATCATCTATTTTGAGAAACCCATTCATTATTATCAGGCTTGAAGCCAGAGACTGAAAATTGAAAAGGCAAACCACCATCTACTAGGAGTGATCCAGAACACCAACAAATATTTTAATACATCTTAAAGGGGGGTAACCCCCAAACTGAAAGCACACTGAGCACTAGTAGGTAGGCAAGTCCGAAAATTTTGTCTCTTTTATATACAGTGCACTCAGGATAATACATACACAGCAGATCTACATATTATCTTGTATTTCTTCATCCCAAATGTGCCCATAAAGTACACTCTAACTACCGAGCTATATCTTATGAGCAAATTTGGGAGCAAAAAAGCCAAGATATGTAGTTGTACATTTTATTTTCAGCATACCTTACAAACCAAAACAGACAATGCCAGGACTCACCTAGAAGTCCTACCTATTTAACATACTTCTTGTTGGGTGTTCACCCTCACTGATATTTTGAATTCTGAGACAAAAAACTGCTTTCTGTTCCTCAACCTAGGTACCTAGGTATTGTTAAGTAGATATTGTTAATATATTTAACTGTTTTGATGTAGACAGATAAATCTTGACAAATTTAAAAGCATACATCTTCATCCTTGACATCTTTCCATTCTTCTGGAAAATTTGATACATGCTTGAGGATATTTTCATCCAGACTTGTTTCAACCCAGTCTGGTTTGATATCTTCATTTGGGTCCGTTTCCTAGAAACAAAGACAACACAATCAGTAGAACACAGTGAACAACATGTGAGAAACTGTAGTGAGCCTTATTCTAATATATTCAACAATTTACGTGAACATCCGAATCCATAAATTAACACTACAGTTAAATCAATATCTTCCCCATAACAAATCACCATGATATGATAAATCTGTACTGCAACAATATTGAATGGCAATAACTTGAGAATAATTCTGTACAAACAAATAAATATTTAAATCCACCATCCACTTCCAGCCAGTATTGTATATAAAAGACATTATTCCCTAACCCTTACCTCCTCTCCAATTATTGTAACATTTGGAAAGCTTTTAGAAAGGGAAGCAACGATGCATCTTTGAGCAGCTCTGTCAGCTTCTGTCTGAAGATCATTCCAGCCCTAGAAAAATCAACGATGCTCACTTTTATATAGTATACTTCTCGCCCAAAAGCTGTATAAATATTTTGTGAACCTGTTTTTGATGTTATATGTCTGCTTGTTTATAGAATAGTCCTTGCATTGTTCAATATAATTAGGTCAGTACAATTAGGTAACATATCATGAAACATATCATTCCCTTTTTCAGGTGATTAAACTAATCATCACTGACCATACAGACTGTCACTTCTGTTTGCTTTTTGTGCTTCCATCTGGATAACATGAAAAACCTCTGTTCTGCCCATCCCAAGAAAAAATATCTTTAAAAAAGCTTGACAGAATAATACTGATTATTATGGATAGATAATAACATGATCTTATCTATTTATTAATATTATGATTTGGGAAATTTGAAGTCTGATAAAACTCAACTTTCATGTATGTAGGCCTCTAATGTAATCACCATATATAATATTGTCCCATAATGTACCCTGGTAATCTGGATTTTACTGATCAGACTAAAGGAAACATAATATTAATCATAAATCTTCTTGCTATTTTCAAAGGTCTTAAAAATTGTATCGACCATAGCCAGAGTTAATATATTGCCCTATTTGAAATATAGTGTCTGATCGGCATTTCATAGGGGTTTTTAAATCTACAAAGCTAAGTCATTCTGCATGCTCAAAACCAAGGTCAAAAAGGGGGTCTCAAACTTGATACGGGCTAACTGATACTGACGAAGCAGATTTGGGTTTATTCATCTCAGTGTCTGACATGCAGATACTTATAACACTAACGTAACACATGTAAACAAGTTAACTATCCCCCTCTTTACATAGGCAAAGGTGAAAAATGAGAAAAAGACCCCGATGTTAAAACGAACACAGAATGCGGAGTGATGTCTCCGATTTGCGACGAAAAACGGCAGTTTATTCGAGTTAATACATTTTAATGTTAAGTTAATACATTAATGGCACAATAAATGAACTCAGAAACTTTGGTCAAAGTTTAGTTTTACCTTCTTAACAACCCCAAGATCACCTTTCTCAAGCACGTCTCTAATAAGTCCACCCGATTTGTCAGCCACGGGGACAGAGGAGGCGAGGATTTTCAGCAAGAGGGGCACCCCTTCCATGTCTGACCTCCTTCTCTTCGCAACTGGGCTATCACCTGTCATCTTTTCATACAGATAAAGGACCAAACTATGGAATGCTAACATTATATCATTTGCTTATCTTTTCGTTATCTCTGAACTCGGGTACGAGCTACAGCTTCGATTACCTGTACACTTTCATGTTTACAAACCGAACTGCGCACGTCACCAAAATGCTGATCTTTGATTGGTCATCACAATGCACATTGTGTGCAAGTCGCTGCTGTCCTAACTGTAACCAGAGTAGTCACACAGACACACACACTCTTTCTTGCGCGCGAACTCACACACACACACGCACACACACATGCACACACACACACCAAAACGTAAACTCCCTTTTTATTAATTGCCTTTGAAAAAAGATAAATAGCAGCTTAAAAATTGCAAATGACACTGAAAAACCTAACATAACTTTTATTTACCAATTACTTTAAAGCTGAGGTCACATACTTTGTCAACAATCCCAAGTTTCCCATTCTCTGATACGGCACGCACAATACGACCAGCTCTGCTCACAGTAGTACCACAGGTAGCTAAAATACGCAGTATCTGTGGGTAGAATCCGACCGAGAGCCTTGACAATGCACGTGTAAACATGCCAGTTTCATTAACTGTTTTTAAAATACCATACTTGGCTTAGTAAAACAACAACGTTGATCAAATTATTAAAATAAAGGTAAAACAAAACTGTTTGCACCTCAAGTTGTGTCGTAAAAGACAGTTTGGACGACAATCGTAAAACGGACATCGTAAGTGGGTACTAAAACCAGAAAAGTTGTGAGTTGGCTTGTCACAGTCGGCGTGTCACTCATTTTATAACGACATTTACTCATCACTCGAAAAATGTGGTCACTGTTTAGCAGGGATCCAACTAAAGATTTTCCGTTTGAAGTTGGTGAAAAAGTTTTGGGTCTCGAGGAGCAGTCAATCTGGAGCTTGCATAATGGAAAGAAAAAGGTATTCTAAGTCGGAAGAAACCCAAATCTCACATTAAAAGTGTATTTAATCTGGTTTCTCATGATAGTTTTTGTTTGGTGTACTGCTTTTACTTGTTAGTTGCAATATGCTATGTGGTCTAGTCTATAGTGTTTGCAAAAATGCTGTCATTTTGGACCTGGACTATTTATACTGGTACCAATAACTCTGCTTATAATTTATTGCAGACGCCCATAACCACAGTTATTCAATCAATTATAGGGAAATTGATGTATTTTGTTGACTATTTGAATTACACTTAAAAAATTTAACCATGTCATTGCTTTAGAGTACTGGTGAGCTGGTCTCCATCTTTGTTTTTGATGTTAAATCAAGCAGTGACTCACAGGTAAGATTGCATGATCAGGTTATACATGTATATTAAGTCATGTAGTGATCATGAACCAATAGATCTATCCTTGGCTATTAGACACATGATATAGCAGTGGGGGAAAACAAAGAAAAAGACATAGATTGTCATACACATTTAATAAAATTTAGAGAAATGGATGAATTAATCTTCAATTCAGCTAATAAAAGAAATATATTTTCCTATGTGTTTTTACATGAAAGCATGGTGATATCATTTAAATGAAATACATTTAAAATGACTTTCTTTTAACTGATGATGTGAACTCTTTCCAGATTTATTATATTACTTAAGAAATCTCAGTGGCAAATAGATGAATATTCAAGACAAAATTTTCCATGACACTGTTTTAGAAACTTGATGTGATTTTAGTCAGCTTTCTTATTTATGTCAGGTTCAACTTGCAAAGGCATCTTTTAAAAGGATAAAAACATTGAGGCATCCAAACATTTTGACTTTTATGGATGGTATAGAGGCAAGTACATTCAGCCCTTGTTAACACCAGTTTTCACGTAGTGTTTGCTTGTTGAATATATTGCTTCTGTAAGAAATATAAGATATCAGTTTGGAAAGAACATTTCACTTTAATAGATATAATGCATTTTATTAGCAAGAGCATGCATATTATACTTTGTGTTTTGCATGCTATATATATATATATATATATATATATATATATATATATATATATATATATATTCAGAATTGATTTTGTTGGCCTTTTGTTAAACCATTGATATTGTTGTTTGTAGACAGACAAGGTTATCTATGTTGTGACAGAGCATATTGTTCCACTGGAGACATATCTGAGAGAAAACACAGGGGACAACAGTCAGAACAACTTGGCTATTGCCTGGGGCTTGCATCAGATAGCTGTGAGTCAAGTCTATGAAATTTTATTTTATATATACTATTGCCTAACATAAGATATGTAGCACTTTGGAATCAAGTAAATACTACATTTCTTTGAGGATCTTCTTTAATGGAGTACATTTTTATGCATCGTCAGGTCTTGGAACTATATTGAATTAGGTTTTCTTGAAAGGAAATCATGCTGTTTTTAAAAGATAGAGTGATTCCCCCCCCCCCCACACACACACACACACACCCTAAAAGAAAAAGGATTCACCTAAGGTATTGTTTAAAAGATATGGTCACTTGTTTGATTTAAAACCAATTATGGGCATTTATTTTTATGTTCGTTCCCAGAAAGGGCTAAGTTTCTTAGTCAATGACTGCAACCTAATTCACAACAATGTGAGTATGGTGTCAGTATTTGTGGACAAAGCAGGCGAGTGGAAATTAGGGGGAGTGGACTACATGTATCCAGCTGAGGGACCAGAAAGCTTACCCCCTGTCAAAATACTGCCCATTTTAGAAAAATATGATCCACCAGAAAAGGCAGATTTTAGTGGACCACGGAAAAAGAAAGGAGAAAAATGGTGAGATTGACTGTAAATACTACTGCAACTGGTTAATGTAATGTCACTTTCTGGATATTTTAATGGTTCAGCCAGAAAAATACTATAGTGTTATTGTGTTTTAAAAAAGTTGAAGATTTGCTCTGATTTCACAGGTCCACAGATTCATGGGGATTAGGTTGCCTTATTTGGGAAATATTTAATGGTCAGCTGCCTAGAACCAGCTCTTTGAAGTCAACTGGAAAGGTACTCAATATCGGCATTAAATAAATGTTTTAGTTTGGCATATTTAGATTTTATTTTGAGCACCCGCAAAGCATGTGTGGGGAATTGAATGTCTGTGAAGATTGAATCCACTTATTTTAGTTTATTAAAAGCATCTGACACAAGCAGTTGAAAATCTCTGATGTTGAATATAAAATAGGATTCATTTTTCTAAAACGTAACAGTAACTCTTCTTATACTATGGTCCACAAAATTTTAAGATTCTAGCAATAATACTTGACAATGTTGCTTATAAGCTTATAGTTAATTTTCATTTCCAGATTCCCCAAAATCTAGTTGCCAACTACTGTGAGCTTGTGGGAGCAAACCCTAAGTCAAGGCCAAATCCCTCAAAGTTTATACAAGACTGCAGGATAAAAGGAGGGTTTATGTGTAATAGTTTTGTGGACACCATGTTATTTTTAGAAGAAATACAGGTATGATGACTTGTTAGATGAGGCAATGTTGGGGGAAATTAATGTTTATAAAATCTTTCTTTCAGTCTCAGTTTACAGATGCGTTGTGAGTTCAGTAAAGAACGTGTTTAGTTAGCAAAATTATGTTTGGTCAGTGAACTTTGATGTTGATTAAAAATGATATATCAGAATAATGTGTTTTGCCACAGCAGGTTTGGTAGCACTTTGAAGTAGCTTGCCAAATAGAATGAAATATCTTCTTTTATTTGTTTCAGATAAAAGACCAAACAGAAAAGACTCAATTTTTCAGCAAATTACCAGAGTCATTAGATTTATTTCCCAAGGAATTTTGTAAACATAAAATCCTACCACAGCTTCTAAATGCCTTTGAGTTTGGGAATGCAGGTTCAGCAGTATTAACTCCATTGTTTAAAGTGAGTGTCATTTCTGAAGCTTCTCTCCAAGCTTTTGTGTCATTTGTTTTGAACTTTAGTTATAGGCTTTTGTAGGAAAACAGCTCAGACTTAAAGTAGATGGTTTAAGTAGTGAAAACAAACATTTGGAGTTGTGAGAAAATACCTGTGTAATAGCATTGCTTTGATATATACTATTCTTTTATCTGTCTTGTAGCTGAGTCTTAAGTAGTAAATATTTTTATTCTAATATTCATAATATGTTCAGTTCATGCATTGTTTTCTTGCAGATTGGCAAACTTCTTGACCAAGAAGAGTATCAGAAAAAGATTGTGCCCTGTGTTGTAAAATTATTCTCATCTACAGATAGAGCTACTAGAGTCAAAATGTTACAACAGGTATTTTATGCATTGTATCAGTATAGATGAAAAAATTATGTAGTAAAAGAAAATTTTGATATAATGTCAAATGTTGAAATTATTGTTCCATACAGGTAAATATTTATTTAATTTTAAATATTTAAATTGTTGAACTCTAAACAGTTGCAAGATCATTTAGAGTCGGGTATGATTTTATGAAGAAAAACGGTTTGAAGGGTCCTTGTCATGTCTTCCAACATACAGTAACCATGTATTTCCAAACAAAATTAATTCAATTAACCTCCTCTCTGTCACACACATCCACATACACAGGAAGAAAGCTCAAATTTAGCACTTTCTTGAACTGTACACAATTGAACTGTACACAATTTCCTTATATACTGTTTCTGCCAACTAAACCAGACAAAAGCTTGATAATTTACAATGTACATTTCAGCTGGAACTTTTTGCAGACTTCCTGTATCCACCCACAGTGAATGAGAAAATCTTTCCCAGTGTCATTCAGGGATTCATGGATACAAATCCAGTAGTTAGAGAACATACTATTAAAGTGAGTGATATTGTTTCATTTCATTAAAAATTATATAATTATTTAATCCATCCCATGCACTGAAGTAGATTTTTATCACTTATTTACAATGTGTTGTGCATGTGTTCATGTTGTGAATCTTCATTATTTTAGATAAAAGATATTGTTTTGTCCATTTCTAGGCCATGTTGTATTTGGCATCCAAACTGAATTACAAGAACCTCAATGAAGAGCTGATGAAACACTTTGCAAGACTACAATCAAAAGATGACCAGGTCAGTTAAGCAAGATTGGTCAACACACCTCAGCAACACAAAATAGTCGAAAAAAAATTAATATGCTTTTGAGTTGTGTATGTCCTTGAGTGACAGAAATCCAGGCATGCTTTTCCTGGAGTTTACTTATGTCAGTGTTTATACATATTTTACAAAACAACGTTTACAGTGACTGTGGCTAGATAAGATTGTTTTAAACTATCAGGCTGTTAAAGTGTGTTGTATTTGTTCAATAGGGAGGCATCAGGACCAACACTACAGTGTGTTTAGGCAAGATAGCCTGTCATCTTGACCCGCAGGTAAATACAATTATACAGATATTTTCACAAATCAATGTAAGATTGATGAAAAATAATAGAATTTTTAAAACAATTTTCGAAGAAAATTATCTTTACAAGTGACAAAAAGTTGGCTTAGCTAGGTAAAGAAAAAAGTCTGCCATGCATCAATTCAATTAAAGTATGTTATGTTGTCTTTAGATCCGCCAGAAAGTATTGCCATCAGCCTTTCTCAGAGCTCTGAAAGACCCCTTTGGGCCTTCGCGGCAAGCAGGCATTCTAGCTATGGCAGCATGCCACAATTTCTTCTCTCTCAAAGACTCGGCCACCAGACTTCTACCAGCATTATGTGTTTCAGCAGTGGATCCTGAGAAGGGAGTAAGAGACCAGGTGAGTTCAAAATAACTTAATTTTTTTCTTTTGACTCACGTTATAAAGCTAATAACAAAATTGTTTGAAAACTGAAGAGTGATTGAGTGTTCAGTGGGAGTGAAATGTGATTTATAGTCTGTAAATGCACTTCTAACCTCACTTTCTTCACTCAGGTATGAGGTATTTTCTAACCAAAGTAATTTGGATTTGAAATATAAGGCAAAAGTAGATTTCCTCCTGAATAAAGATGATATACATAACACTGAATATCTGTATCTTCAGGCTTTCAAGGCCATCAAATGTTTCCTTGGAAAGCTGGAGAAGGTATCAGAACATCCAGAAATGGAGCAAGAGTTAGGTAAGAAAATTAGTATCATAGCAAATTATAATATGAAAATGAATTTCACAAAAGTTGTACAATCATATATTAATGCCAATGACCTCAACTATTCTAGGTTTGAAAATAATATAGAATTCTAAGACCTTGGTTCAGAATATTTTGTAACCTTACCATAATGTGATTCCAGAGAAGGACCTGAATGCTGGTGGGTCAGCAGTGACCAGTGGATGGACAGGCTGGGCAGTCAGTGGCATGTCCTCTCTGACGTCTATCACTTCAAAAATTTACAAGGGAAGAGGCAAAGGGAATGCTGCTGTTCCTGCTACTTCTCAAGGTATTTGCATGAGTAATGCACACTTTTGATTTCTTTCTGACTGTACACACTTTCAAAGCTTACAGTTATGCCCTAATATATATATATTTTTTAATTCTTCACAGATGTGTAGTGGTTAAATTGTTGGAGTGTATGATTGCTCTTTTACTGGTACAGATGCTTGGTGCCATTTTCTAATTATCACAGTGTAATTAGTATGCATATAAGATCAATCACAACAGACCCTTGTGTGAAAAATAGATGACTGTTATATAAAGAATATTGTTAATACAGCAACTCCTGCAAGTGCCAGTAATCCACCAGCTTCAGAGCCAGCTGTTCGTCCAGCATCCCAAGACAAGCCACCAACTCCTGCAGCGCCACCTAGCAGCCATAATAATGAGCCTGCAGAAGAGTCTGGGTGGAATGATGAAGGGTGGGGAGACATGGATGTGAGTAGATTTAATTATTGCAATCTTGAAATGAAGTATTGTCTGTTTATACATATATTCAGTTGACAAAATGATATACTATGTTAATGAAAAAACACTTTGGTTAACAGTATCTTCAGATATGGGAAATAGATACCAAAAGCCTTTCCTGTTGAAATTCTTGACTAACGGGCATATCTGATGCTGGCAGAACTTAAGAATTACTCTGTGCACAAAGACTGAACATTAATGCCCATGCTATAACTTATTGTATGTGATATATCTTGATGTTAGGATTTTGATGAGGATGTGGCTGTAAAGGAAAATGAAGATGGAGATGACTGGGATAATGAAGAGTGGGGAAGTTTAGAGGACACATCTCCTGTCTCCACTAGACAGCAGGTTAGGCATATTTGTTTACTGCACTGCATGGGTTCTGTAGCATGTAGTTATTGTTTGGGGCAATAATTAGCATATAAGTATATGATAGAAAGAATAAGTTAATATCATAGCAAACAGAATTGTTCTGATAAGTATGAACATTAAGAATATTATTTGATTAAATAAGATTTCTTCTATGAAGTATAGATATGCTGATGCTACCAATTTGACCACTGTATATAAAAAGAATAAAGTGATACAGCACGTACTGTAGTAAATGTGATTGTGGAAGTTGTGTTTTATTTGATTTCTGTTTGATCTACTTCTTAGGAACAAACATCTGGAATGAGAAGTGGCATGTCATTAAGCTCTGCACCCAAGCAACAGGCGTCAGCATTTGATGACTGGGGAGTAGATGACTTTGCTCCAATAGAGGACGCCTCTGTAGCTCCAGCAAGCTCCTACAACTGGGGAGTCCAAGATACAGCCGATGACTTCTTTTCTACTTCTCTAGGCGTTCAGTCTCAGGTTGGTCCTACTATTTAATATATTTCAATATATTTCAATAACATCGTTACAGAAAAAGATGTTGATGTGAAACAGAAATGATTCTCACTGTTGATTCATATTTACCATAAAACTCAGTTGAAGAGTAAACCTAGTAAAGTTTAATAATATTTTTTTCTTTTTGAATCCAGAAACCCAAGTCTCACAGTTCGCAGAGCTCTGGGTCTCGTCCATCTTCCACCAGATCGTCAGTAGAGAGACAGGCTAGGTCCAGTCCAGCAAGAACAACCCCGTCATCAACAGCTGTTAAAGATAGTGGCTGGGAAACTGGAGGAGGAGGAGGAGGCTGGGACGATGATGGGTGGGGAGGTGACACCTGGGAGTCTTTAGAAAATACAGGTAGGTAGAACCTTGAAAGTTCCAATGATTATAGGTTTTGCCAGAAAAACAAAATGATCTTCTTTGATAGGTGGGATAATTTAACTTTTATGAATCCTAACAAATAAAACTCAAGTTGCAGAAATCATGTATTTACTGGATGTAAGAGTTAATTCACTATCCATCATGTGCATAGACTAGAAAACACGTTAATGAGCTCTGCACTGTGTATGTTTATCAAACACTGATCTTCTTTCTTAGATAATAAGGCAGATATGGCAAGAAGAAAAAGAGAAGAAAGGAAACTCCAGAAACAGAAAGAACTACAGGAAAAACGTGCCCAAAGACAAGGCACTGGTGCTATGAAACTTGGTGCAAAAAAACTGGGTCTAGATTGATAATACCCTCCAAATTGGATAGATAATTGAGAGTAGTCATAATTTTCAGACCTTTAAAACCTAGTATTGCCCACAAAAATGCACCTTATTCTTTTCATGAGGTGACTATGTAAAATACTAGGTTTTACAAGGGCTGAATAAAAAAACAATTTTCCTCTATGAAGATGATCGACAACATCATAGAATTGTTGAACAGGCAAAGTAGGTGGGTTTTCATAACAAAGATGTAAGCTGAGCAGACTTCACTCTTAGAAGCAGGAACATTTTTGTGTGTTAACACGAAGAGTTATGAGTAATAAATAAATAAGCACGGAATTTGGAGACAAATGAAGCAGTGGCCAACTAGGAAATGACCTAAAACAATGTGATACTTGCTGCTGCTAAACAATGCAAGCTTAAGTGTCCCAGTCTCTGATGTTGACACTTGGTTGTAGATATAACCTTTTTTTAATGATATGTGATTTTAAAGTAAAAATCATTATGATTGCAACTTTTATTTTTAAGTTATATATTTTAACCAATCTTCTGTCCTTTAAATGGTAAAACAAAGAACTCTTTGACTTTCCTCTACTATTAGCAGTCAACAATAATCAGCTTGGAAAGTGAAAAATTAGACATAGAAACACAACATAAAAAGAGTAAATGAGGTAAAGGAGTATTTAAATGTATATCTTTATATGCTCAATAAAGATTTTATTTATCACCGGACTTGTTACATTTATGTATTAGACGTAGTGCAGAAAGTTGACATGAGGTCTTCAAACACTTGTGAGTTATTCTTTCTGAGAGTCATAGTATTAAAATTAAAACAATTTTTGATACATGAAATCTGTTTTTAAGATCTGTTGATGCATTTCAATAGAAGAAAATGATGTTTACTGGCAGGTGTTTTCTCCGTCTGCCAATACGCATCCCTCCTCTATTGGAACTCTATATTATCCCTATATACAATATACAAAGAAATTTAGTCAACTACATTTTATCAACATGTACTTTTAAATGCTTCAAAGGTTTGGCCGGCAAGGTGCCTCGAACTTTCTCCCAAAACATTGTACAGCCTTTGTGGAGAAATGTGTTAGTTTTTAAGTAAATACCTACCATGTTTTCTTTTGCCAAAAGATTTGAATCGAGATCTGACAATTTCACAACAACCAATCGTCTACACCGATCTTTCAGACTCTGCTGGTGTGCCATTGCAAACTCAAACACACACCACTCACTGTGAAGATAAGAATCAGACAATAATGTCAGCGTCCGGCGACTTTTTTCAACTGCGTTTGCTATGTTATCGGCTATATATTCGCCTGGCAAAAAATCTCGCTCGTGAATGCATAACTTGTATCCCCATTCTGTTTCCATTTTCTGTATAATAACATTGCGAACAAAGACACTGTCGTCATTGCTGTATGATATGAAAATGTCATAATCCTTGTCCGTGTCGCTGTCATCGCGTGAAAATTGCTTATAACGATTGTAAATAAGTACTTCTACCTCAGTTCTGTAGAAAAACGTGATAGCGACTAACGCAATAAACACAGCCAGCACAACCAATACAACAGCAAGAGCGACAACGTTAAGTATGAATTTCGTTTTGTCACATTGTTCAGTGAAATCGAAGTTTGTAAGTGTAGTGTCGTTGCAGGTGGCTATGAATGTTAAATTTCGTTTTATTATCCAGTCTTGTATCCAACGCTGAGAGCAATCACAATGCAAACTGTTACCTTTCAGACTAACCATCGACAAAAAAAGAAGACTGTCGAATGTTCCTTCAACCACTTCAGCTATGCCATTTCTGTCCAAATTGATATATTGAAGTTTTGGAAACGCTGTAAAACTGCTATTAGAAATAGATCCAATGTTGTTGTCTGCGGCCTGTAATTCCTGTAGATCAGAAAACAATGTCGTTGACGGAAAAGTTTCCACTTGGTTTCTATTAACATAAAGTCGCTTCGTAGATGAAGGCAGGGAAGCAGGAAAGCCCGTAAGTTGACTATCGCTACAGTTGGCAGTATGAACTAATGCCTTGCCTTCCTTCGTTCTGAAACATCTACAGTTCCTAAAACAGTCCCTATGGTGCTCACAGGATACTTTTCGAATAACAGTTTCATAATGTAAAATGTTGACGTTTCTGAGTGCAGAATTTCCATCACACGTCAAAGTTAGATCCTGCAAAAACCCGAACTGTCGCAAAGCGTGTAAAGTGGCTATGGTTTCACAGTCGCACTGTATGTGATTATCTCTCAGTGACAGGCGTAGGTTCTCTGCACCTGAGAGATAGGACAAGAAGGAAACATCTTTGATTTCATTTTCAGCTAAGTTTATAAAGTCCAAGTGGTCAAAGAACCCCGGATCCAAACGGGTTAACAGATTATTTTTGACATTTAGATAGCGAAGGTTTTTCCAAGCAACACGTTCACTGGACACAGTGGATATTTTGTTATCCTCAACATTAAGTCGTTGTAAATTCGGAAACGTTACATTTAACAGACGTGGGATATCTTCGAGAAGATTATGTCCCAAATCCAGTCTCCAAAGACTGGGCACATTAGACAGTGCCGGTTCCTTCATGATAACGGACCGAATTGAGTTGAAACTGAGAAATAATTCTCGCAAGGATCTGTATCCAACAATTTCATTCAAATCCAGAGCTTGCAAGTAGTTGTGACTGACGTTCATAATCTCCAGTCGAATTAGATCGGTTGTAATTAACTCCGAAATGGACGTTATTTCATTGTAACTCAGATCCAAGAAATTAAGATTTGGCACCGTTTTGTTTGTGAGTGCGACGACTTCACTTCTGTTTTCTCTGTCGAAACCACTGGATATAGAGTTATAAGCTAAAAATAAAACCTTTAAGTTTGTAAAATTTTTAAAATCTTTCCTTCTTAATTTTCGAATATTACTGTTTTTCAGTATTAGAGTTTCTAGTTCAACTTGACTCTGCATACATTTCAGTAACATGTCTGCGTTCGGAAGCACATTAAAAGCCGCCAAAGTTTTTAGTATGTGGTGCAAAGCGCAATCTTTAGTGTCTTTTAACTCCACTGAGTTGAGGTGTAAAGACCTCAGAGTGTTACCAGGGATGCTATTCAGAACATGAATGACATCCGAAGACTTCCCCATGGTAAGCGATTCAAGATGCTCGAGGCATCCCAGGCTGTAGTTATAGGTGTTAGATATGAAAGTTTGATGAAGATCCAAGTAAGTGGCGTTCAAAAAGGGCTTAAAGAAAGCGTCACATGGATTTGACACTGTAATATTCATTGATATATCCAACGTTCGTAAACGAGGAAAAGATGCGTTTACTCCCCATGGCCACCGATGAAAAGGTTGATATTTTAACGTCTGGGTCCCGTACTCAAACGCTGGCAAATGAATATTAAGATATTCTAATTGAGGAAAATGCCCAAACACCGGATACTCAATTATACGAGTGGGATCAAAATAGCCATTATGATTTTCTGGCCTTTCTTCCCGTATAACTAAACGATTAAGTTTTCTGAGATGAGAAAATGCACCATGTCCGATTACTTCAATGAAGAACCGACGGCTTGTGATGATTGTTAATGTTTCTAGATTAG
The DNA here is from genome assembly GCF_051362555.1 of Lingula anatina. Lineage (NCBI taxonomy): Eukaryota > Metazoa > Brachiopoda > Lingulata > Lingulida > Lingulidae > Lingula > Lingula anatina. The sequence continues at coordinate 17,012,036 of NC_141768.1, forward strand.
AGAAGTGTTCAAGTTCTATGTAGCTCCGTCCCGTGGTCAAAATATCTGTCTGGCGCACTATCACCAAGAATCTTTGGTACGAGGCGGTGAGCATTTGAGCGCGAACTGTAAGGTGGAGGGTATTCATAGCAGTTTCTTTTGTCACATTCACCAATCGAGTTGTGTAATTTTTCTCCAGGTATTTGCATGATATAGCGTCTTTGTTGCAGAGGCAATTTGAAGGGCAGCTCCCCCAGCAGAGCGATTCCAACCATGCTGATAGGAAGAAGACGGTCAGCAGAGTAGTGTAGGCCATTTTCTGTTGCTCATCCCTGACTCATTTAGTATCTATACACTCATCATTGTAAATATAGTGTCTGAGAAAACTGTTATTCGTCTGAAAGAAAATAAGTATATCTAAAACTAAGCTAGGAACGACTGCCATTGTGACCCTTCTCTAAAGACGAATCCCTGATAAAAAAAAGTCGAATGCATATATGGCATTTCTGTTTAATTGTCTCTATAACAAGTAATAGAATAGGTCAACATATCCTAACATGAAGTTAAAAGTGAAAAAAGTAGTTTCAAAATTGAGAAAAATTAGTAGATTTTTTATTATTTACTTTATAATATATGTACGATCAAACGATTTAAATTTGAAACAAGGCAAGGGTGAGATCAATCGTTTGTTGTCCTTCTATATATTTCAAACTAATTATGCTGTAAAGGCGATACAAGTATTATAAAACCATTCACAGCCAGCTTACTTTTCACTTGTGTACGTTGCTCCTTCAGGGTAGGCCTATCTGTCTTTTTAACCTGTTTACTAATACAGTGGGCCATAATTATGCTGATGAGTTTGATATTTAAGTAAATGGTACTTGTCACGCGATCTTTGCGTACGCCTCAGACTTATACATGTAGTCTCAGTAGCTCCATATCAGGCGTAAATACAATCATGTCAAATTAATTTCATGTTCCCAAAGAACTTCGTACTTCAACTTGTTGGATTAGATGAAACGTGTATTTTTTACAATCCCACAGATGAAGAAATACAAATGACTCGAAAGCACTTATCTTATAGTCCTCTGATTTGCACACACATCTACTCACCTGCCATCGTTTCCGTTCATTCCTTTACTGAACTAATATGGATACGTATAAACAATGTACATGTATGCTCACCCAAAAGGTTTATCTGCGTGACACATGCCCTACGTTTGTCTTGTTGTCGCCTGTTCTTCAATAAACGCGTACGAGCACGGTGAATCAGGGGAAAATAAATTTGTGACGCAAATGTAAAAGAATATGTATTTCCTCGTGTAAGGTTGCGGGTATAGGGTAATCAACATTGACTTGTAAAGTGAGATATGCATGTGTGCTATTTCGAGTGCCATTGGTGTCTCGTCATTGGAGTAGTCAGCATATATATCACTAATTTAATGCCCATCATTGTCTGAGTAGAATGCTTAATAGTGGTCTACATCGGAGAGTAGTAGCGTACGGTGCCTATCCTTGCATTGAGGAAGAGAATTGAGCTCTCATGTATTAAACACAAGGATTCCTGACACGTATAAATCTATACATTGGATAAATGAAATAAAATTATTTCTATTTTCGTAAACGATTGTTAAGCAACGAGTTTTGATTAATTCTAGAATTTTAAGTGTATTAAGGGATTTTGGTTTTTTAAAGCATAAGGTTCCAAAGGTGAAATAGACTGATTTTCTGGGGGAACATACGTTGGGACTGTGTTAAAAGGCGTTGTTTTTCGAACAAAATTTCTCTTATTCGTGTTCTTCACGGTTGTATATCATTCAGTTCACTTAACAACAATAACAAAGACGACATTATAAACAACAGCGCTAACAACAATGATGTACTTTCCACATATCTCTCATTGTTTTGTTTTCAAGTCGTTAATGATTATTTGTTAGCATTTATGTAGCAAAATAGGCATAACAAATATTTTGGTATTATCATTAGAAAAATAGATACATGTAAACAAATTAATAAAAATAAAAATACAATAATGCCGATAATAATAAGAAGGCAAACGTAAATATACATTTTGTGAACAGATACCTGTAGTTGAGTAAAAAAATATGTTTGATGAAATAGGGGCCTAAACTCAAATGAAAATAAATGAAGCAAAATATAAACTGTACCGTAGAAGTTTGGGTGGACGCTCTTGGTGAAGTTATGATGGAGGTGACTTCAGGATGACTACAGGCAGAGTGACGTTGGTTTTAAATAATTGGGGTGGTATCTGTGCAATGTACATTGTTTTTTATTTTAAAATTACCACTTTCTTTTATGATGTTACGCCATAAAAGAGAAATCTGAACACGGCAGATAGCGGTCCCATTGCAGCAGATGTGACAAAATGTAAATGCGTCGGTTGTGCTGAGGCGAGAACGAGGCAATAACAAGATGTCGATGTTTTGACATGTGCTTACAGTAGCTACGATTGTTCATGAACACACCATTCTCGTGGTTTTGATATTAATAACAAAAGGTATGCGTTTTGCTTTGCTGCTACTCCGGTTTATTCTGTTATGATTCAGTAAATAACTTTAGTGCAATACTATATATATATATATATATATATATATATATATATATATATATATATATATATATATATATAATGCCGGTGTGGCAAGAGCGCACGTTCTGTACGTACACGAAGGCTTGCATTACCAGGAAGAAGGCTCCCAAGTGATGCAAAGTGAAGTGACGGGTAATAGCTGTTAAAACGTCCATTCCCAAAATAATTTCAAAAGGTTATGTGTTTGCTGGGTACATGTACTTTACACACAAGACATGGGGGAAATTTTGGAAAATCCAGCTAGAGCCCCTGCGCTACAAGAAACATGCAGTGCCATCTCATTTTGTGCAGGTCCAAACTAAGTCATTGCTGCCAAATGGTTTTGACTGCCATGAGGCAGGCAGACTTATTAAGCCGATAAAGTTATAGGTGTTTTATTCATTTTTATTCAACGGCAGTTGAGTTGTTTATTTGAGCCAGCATCGCCCGCTGATAATTGGTAGAGAACCTGGCATATTTTTTGTTTGCAATAGGAATCATAAAATGTTAATGAAATGGAAAGTGTGTATTAGTAGGTTGAATATCCTTCAACTGTAGTTGAACCTTTGTTGGAGGTGTGTGTTTGTGTGACTGCTGTTATATGTACTTCTACTAGTAGTGGTACAGTCTCATGGTTTGTTGTAATAAATTTTCCAGGTTAACTGTGCTCTTATTTGTAGGACTGACACCATGGGTAAAGTGAAAAGACTCCGGCAAAAATTCCACAATGCTGCTGTTAAATCAAAGGAAACTGCCACTGACAAAGTATCAACAGAAGAGAGGGATCAGAACGAGGTAAGGTTTTCATACTCTCAGGCCCAAACTTAAACATACTAACAGTTTACTTGGTTAATACTGATTTTGTAGTAGGCGGGACGGACATTTAAGCCAGATTATCTGACAGTAATCTAGACTCCCCACGGGGATAGATCGATCTAAAATCTATGGGAATGCGCCCTAAGAAATTTATGGTTTAGCGGAATCTTAGTCCCAGGTACCCCGCAGGGCTAGTTGACTCCAAAGATTTTGGACACAGACTGGTTTAATGAAAACAGAACTAGATTGCTGATATTGTAAAAACATTTTTATTTAACAATAAAATATCTGTAATGGTCCACTATATTGATCAGTGTATGTGATTTTTTTTGTTGTATTTATTAAAATATTTTTTTCCAGCTCTTTTCACCAGTATTTCCTACAGAGGGACTATTTAGTGGGATTCAGATTCCAGATGGTGTCTTGAAGCAGCAACTTCCAGATGACTTTGACACCAGGAGTGCAATAACAACCAAATCACTGAGAGGACTTCAGTTGAAGAAAAAAGATAAAAAGAAGTTGAGACATGAAATATGGCTGCAAAGTATGTAATTTATGACAGTGAATCAAGTAAATTGTATCATTGATGAAGGTTAATGATGTTGAATGGTGTTGGAATGAACACTTTAGTAACTGATGTGATTATTTATGAATCCGCATTGGTTATTGAGTATGGTATAGCCTCAATGGTTGTATGGTTGTTAACAATCAGATCTGTTTTTAATTAGTAAAATTGATCAACTAACAAGTTGTATTAAATATGGTTGGGTTCATTGTTGAAAGTAATTTCTTTACTCCTAATCTGCTTTCTCTGGTACAGGTGTAACCCATTCACCTCATGCACCTGTGTCCTAGAATTCACCTCTTTTTGTGGTGAAAGTTGAATTTTGGGTTTTTCTCAGATTTATTTTTCTGGAAATGTTGGTTTACCAGTTCATTGTCCAACTTTCTTATTTTACAGAGGTTGATGCCATCCAAAGTGCCAAGAAAAAGATGAAAGAAAAGAAGAAGAGAGAACGAAATCCCGTTGTAGGGGACATGATGCAACTTGAAGAGACTCTCCCAACCCTAGAACTACTGCTAAAGGGGGATCAAGCACCCAAGGCTGAACAAAATAAAAGGTAACTTTTAGAAGAGGGAAGCTTATTATTAACCATTTCGTGATGTACCAAGAGCATTGTGAAAAAGAAAGCCCATGGTTTTTAAAAATGTTTTTGCTTTTCCATGAATGGACTACATTTGTTCTTTGAAAGTTTCGTATTGGTGGTGAGACACTAATGGCATTGGTTGAAGAATAATTGAGACCATATTTTTATTAAACTGTAACACCCCATTTCCATAGATTTTTAGATCGATCTATCCCTGTGGGGAGTCTCACTAGATTACTGTCAGCTTGGCCGGCTTAAGCGTCTGTCCCGCCTACTAAAAGCTGTACGGGGGAATTAACTATGGTGCCCGCTCGGCTGACTGCAATTTAGCATGAACCCCCAGGTTGTTAAGTCGATCTAAATCTTAATCTCTAGAGCGATCTAAATCATTGGGAAAGCACCCTAAGAGAAATGAAAATATGAGGAAGTTTATTTGTTCAAACATTGTCTTTTCATGACCAAAAATGTAAGCTTTTTTTTAACCGATGCAAGGTATTGAAGTTTTTATCATTATTTTCTCAGGTCATCTGTAGCATGCAAGAAAAACAAAGGAATTCAGAAAGAAAAGACAAGACGTAGGCAAATGCAGGAAGACATGAATTTGTTCAAGCAGGTTTTACGGCACCCAGCCTACATGGAGAAACCAGGAGAAACTATGTTAGAACATTTACAGAATAAACTCAAACAAGAGGAAGATATGGATACATGATAATGAGACATTTCCAATTTAAAAAGAGATAAGAGAGAAATAAATTGCAGTATATAATTTATTATTGTATTTTTCTTTTCAAAACACCTTAACAGTTGAAGTTTAACAATTTAAAAAACGATGATATCTTCATATTTTATACGTTTACTATGTAAATCCTGTCATATTTTATCTATGTTGAAAACGTTGTGGAGAGTGACACAAAAACGACACGACTGAGGTAGTATATGCTAGTATTGCACTTACTATGCAATTATTTAATGTAACTTGACACCAGAGAAATTGGGCAATGCCTTTTGAAATAAAACGACCATTTTCCCATTCTTTTCAATGGTGAACGAATCCTTTCCGTTTGTCGATTTTTAGTGTGTTTTAATAACAATCTCTTACCAGATTATAACGGAGGTTGGCCATCTGTTAAGGTCAACGTGACAAGAAAAATTTCAGAATAATTGCAATAACTGCCGTTTTGGTGGTAAAATGAAATTTATTTTATTACTTTGTGTTGTTCACAATGTGTTGATTGTGGAAATTTGTATCTCGTATAAAGAGTTGTTATCTCTTTAACTTCTCCTTCTTGAAGGTACATGGTGGCATTTGATCGGATTCAGTGGCAATAACATGGCATGAGTACTTGTTTAATATCCACCTTAAAAATCCTACTTCATGGTAAATTCCAAATAAAACGTACAAAATAAGCCGCTTGCAGCTTATGATGTTCCGAGTTATCTGCATATCAACAATTAATATACGTCTACTGATTTCTGCAAGACGCGTACACAAAATAAACTAAACTTGTAATTCTTTTCACATGTAAGCCAGTGTGATAAAAGAACATAGATTTCTCATGATCTGAGTACTGTTTACCAGGGCCACAGATTAATTATGTGCACTTTTCTCCAACACCAGAAATGAGTCCTGAATTAACCAGGGGTATATCTGAGAGTTTGTAGTGAAAAATCAATCTGTGGCCCTGGTAGAGGGTACGATCTTAGTGTCTTCTCTGCAAGTTATTGGTCATTAAACCTGCAATAACAGTATAAAATGCTTATATCACATTCTTACATTTTGCTAATTTAACTACTTTGCATAACATCGAATAATAGATGCTAAGCCATATTTTGTGCATGCAGAGTATTATTACATTATATTGTTGTAAATAAATAATATCAATGTCAAATTTCTACTTAGAATGTGCATTATAAATGAATTATAAGAACGTTTAAAAACTTCAATACTGTTTTAAAAAATTGTAATATATATCCACTGATAACACGTAATATACACAAATCGATGACTGTTAAATGTTTTTAAAAGGTTTAGTGCATGCGCATGGCTTGGAGCCAAACTTGATCACATATCCTTCTAGTAAAATAATATCAAACTTCATATATAGTTAACGCGTGTTTTAAGGTTAAAACTATATCACAGTGCTTTCAATGTCAATTCAGAATCGTTCGGTTTTGGTGGTCACCGCATCTTGATCCTTTTCTTTTGTTTGATCGTAAGTGCTGTAAGTGGTCGTCTGCTTCACGTTCAGTTTGGAAGTGGACACGTACTCCTCACCATCTGAGTGCTTCTCTTCAGTGGGCCCTACGGCAGACTGTCTTAGCATTATCTGCTTCAAAAACAATATTGATATGCACACACCTATAATGAAAACCCCCACCAACAGGATCATCAGGGCAATCAGGTCAATTTGAACGTCTAGTATCTGTAAGAGGGCGCTTAATGTCACCATGACAGCATAAACGAAAACGCTTCCAATGATGAACATCACTTGCGCGGCAATGCTGGGCTTCTTCTTAATGTCATACGAGCCGCGGGAGTTGTTACATCGTCTGTCAATGTAGAGAATCAAGTATAAAAGCCCAAACGCCATTAAAGCATAGAGGTAGTAAACGGCGGGAATACGTATTATTTCCTGCATGCGCACCCAGGTTCTCCCCTGGGCATCTGGGATCCAGCTGTAACACCATATTGTTATAGCCAGATAAACCACGAGGGGAAACAGTCTCGTCCACCAGGGTATCCTTCTCCAGAATGGCAAAGAGAATATCTGCAAAAATGTGTTTAACATGTCATTTTGGGCTATAACTTATTTAATTGAATTTAATTGAAAATGTCTGTTGATCATGCTCTCATGAGACAACTCCATTTCAAAGATAACATTTATGCTAGTGAAACATTTTTCTTAAGATATTATAATAAAAGATGTCAATTTCTTAGTAAAAGTTGTAATGTAAGTGACGTTTACATGTTTTTTTTCTTTTTTTTTTGGATTGAAATGAACACCAAATTAAGAAGATATATGGAACAAAAACATTCAAGTAGTTCTGTCAGTGAAGAGGTGGCCCACCTGAGTAAGTACCAATACCAAGGCGAATCCGAAGACAAACATTGGCCACAACTTTGTCCCCAACATGTCTGGCCCTCCTGTCTGGTACGCAACCACACCCCCGTGCCACGTGACCCATATTTCTAATAGGAGGCGCCAGTATCTGTTCAGATGCATGTTGGTGTACACAAGACTACCTGGAATATGTAATTACTGTATTGTACAAAAATAAAACATGAAAATAGACGGTTATCCATATAAACTGATCCTTTAAAATCAAAATGACACCAAGTGAATAGCATTTATAATTGCCTGCTGCCAAAACCACAATACGCCTCATAGCTCCCATCACTCTTTTAATAAAGTGGTTTATGATTATTTTAAGAATAATTAATAATTGGGGAAGTATGTAATTATATAGCTCCCCAATTATTAATTAGGAAAGTACATAATTATAATAGCGCATACCTTGCAGCATAACCAACCACGTGTGAGCGAACCCCAAAGCATGTCCCCACGTGTTTTCCATGGGGTGATACCAGAACGTATAGATTACAGCCCAGGCAAAGGCATATCCATGGTACTTGCGGAATAAGTTTATAGGGCCGTAGCTAAAGCGCACTTTCCTGCTCTTTGAGCCGTTGTCATGGACGCTGGGCCAACCGAAGATCATCCCTCGCTCTTTGTATTCTAACAGCACGATCAATACCAACATCATGATCACGGAGGCTGGAATATCAAAGTGCAAGGGAAATTTATGAACTGCTCAATTCTATGATATAATACCTCTTCGCGGTAAATTGAGGGAAAAGATAATAATAAGGACCACTGAATTATTTTTTATTTATCTCAATTTTTAATTCAATTTCTATTAACCAATTTCTAATTCTAATTTCCTTTGGAAAACATTTACAACTCTCAAAAGTCACGTGCATGCAGCATGCCCTATTTAACCCCATCCCCTTGGAAATTTTGGTCGGAAAATTTTGGTCATGACTTAGGAGCTAAGGTAAATATTTGTAAAAAAAGCCTAAAAGATGACAAGGGACAGTTGTTCAAAGAGTCTGTACTTACACTGTGAGCTGGCAATGCTGACATCCTGTGCCAATGCGTCATAGGTGATATGAGTTTGTAGCAGGTGAAGCAGGTGGAAGAACACATTCAGACCTAGTAATATGTAGTTGTGTTTCCCGAGCTTTGTGCTATATTTCTCATTGGGTGTTTCTGCTGCCTGAAAAATTCCCAATTATTTGACAATGACAGCACGAATAAAATGCTTGTTACTGTATAATAAATGCAGAAAATCGGATAAAACTAATAACATCATTAGCAAAATGTCCTAAAAAATTAAATTCAGACTGGTTATTGAAATGAAGCCTACATTCTGCTTTTAACACACAACTGAGCTGAGGACGCACTTTTCAGAACGCAAAATGGGCTTAATTTTGACATTACTAAACGTTAACGCACAAACCTATACCTTGGCCAGTTGTGAATAGAGTATCCCAGCCCACATGAGTAACTGATGACCCACGTAGCTTAACCACATGAAGAGACGGGTGAATGCAGTGACTTGATCCGGCGGCAGTTTCCAGTAATACCAACGGGAATCGGCACCAACGCCGTATCTAAAGCGAATATTCAGTACAAAACAGTTTGCATAATCATTACTAAAAAAAAAGCAAGACGGTGATTCCGCATATATATGTAGGTTCTCTCAAGTATGGAAATGGAATGTCAATTATGAGATTGTAATAAGGTCAGATATATAAAAGCATTTTAATTGAAATCAACCAACTGATCCTTTAAATAGAAAAAGAGGCATTTTCACCCTTCACATTTGTTGGACAGAATTTAAATTGTACCTGCACACGTTAACGCACAATTAATTACTAATGACTAATTAACTTCAATTTGGGCTCAGATTTGTCACACAGGTATACACCTGTCACAACTTAATGCACACGTGAGGTACATCTACCCTATTAATGTGTTCCACTCATTTACATGTAACTAGGGAATTTGTTTAATTGCCATTGTAAGAGTCAGGTATATCTATGGTTTTATGAAAACATTCACAGTAGAATAGGTCAAAATAAAATACGTCTCATATTTTCGAGATTTGCTTTTCAGCAAAAGTGTATACTGTAACCAAAAGTGTATGATATACCCTACCATGGTACAAGCTTCTGCTATGGCTAATAAAACAATGATCTATAGTATTCCCGTACCTGCCTTTCACCCCTGGTTCCGGCACATAGGGCTCTGGCCAGAACCTGTCTCTGGACGTAGCGCTGGTGTTGTGTGTGTAACCGGACTGAGCGTCCCAGCCACGCATAGCACCTTGAAGATCAAACAGGATTTTACTACATGAATGTATGTGCTATGTTTTGTAACTTATGTAACTAAAAATGATTAATGGCATAGGGCCTAATATGAAAGTTTTCGTTTTTTAAAAACGCAGTATCTCTCAAAAACCTGACATATAAATCAATAAATAAAATCAGGTCATATAGTTAAATTGCAATTATCATTAGTTCTTACAAGTTATTTGTTTCAAGGCTGTGCTTGAGTGGCACAGCCTTTTTATAATACATGTTATCAGAGAGAAAATGATATAAATAAATTACCAAAGCCGAACATCGCCCCTATCAAAGCAGCTATGAAAACGATGCCAGCAAACCACGCCCAGAAATCTTGTCTCTTGTACCAACTCACTGACTCCATGGCGGGATGCTTCTGAAACGACAGATTGAACAACGTGTGAGTAAAAATTATAACTTTTGAACTGATGGTCAGGTGATATGTGTTGTTCTTCAATATTCAAACACTCTGTCCTTAAGGTCCTCATGGTTGGAAGAAAAGTACATTGACGCCACTTTTATGATTTAGGTTTTCTTCTGACAAAAATTCTGTTGTTACCATAATCTGAATTTCAATCTGTAGATCAAGTATATTTTCACCAACTGAATGATCGGCCATATCCAATATGGCATAAAAACTCCCAACGCATCTTGTCTTGTATAACGTACTTCGTGTATACGTCATAACGTTATCTTTACGTCGCATCGAATCGACGTTGAGCACCTTTCTGTTGCACATTGCGCCAGCAGTGCTGGAGATTTAGAAAAAAACGCGACAATTGCTGAATAGATTGGTTCATAAAAGCTTTTCAACAAAAGTGTTTTCAGGTAAAACTGGTTCCTTGCTGGAATGTTAGGTACTTTTGCAATATATGGACCTACCCCCAACACACACACTTGGTGTAAGTCTTGGATTATTTAAATGTGATTTTAATGTAGACTTTGATCAGATCAATGCTTCTATTCAAATGTGTTTGGGAATTTTATTCCACGTTTTTACAAGAAAATTCAAGTCCATTCAAATATGACAGCTGAGGGCAAACTAATTTATTTGAATAGTAGAGGCATTGACAGAAATTGATAAGACACGCAGACCTAAATCTAGCATTGAGACCTAGTGGAGTGCGGTATAGGCCTATATCAAAACCAGATTTACTTTATGTTTACTTTTCCGTTGTATAGCCAACATAGACCTACATGTACCCCTGTATGTGTTGAAAATACGAGGGGATACAAAAATGAAACTCACACAGAAAGAGCAAGCTATTTAAGTTTATACTTCTTCATTTTTCAACAAAGTCGATCCCTTTTTAATTCAATTTACTCATTTGTCCCATCTACAGCGGGGTGACAGAAGCATTGCACCATCTACATCTATGTACTCTGTGACATGGGGACCCATTCGTAAAAAGCGATTCGCGATTTTAACCAGCGGCGAGTTTTCATCCATGTACACTATAAAGGTTGCCATCAAAGGTGTTATGCCCTTCTGGCTGCCAAGTTTCTACCATGTTGAAGGTACTACGCGGGAGCTCAAAAATTGAAGGAAGAAAAGAAACTGTGATTAAAATTAGTTTGCATATTACTTATTAGAAATGCCACTCATTTAATTAACCTTTTAAATTGTCCCCGCGTTCTCTAAAAGGGCAATTTTTTCATTTATCCATTTAATTCTTGCTTTACTGTAACCGCTAGTTATTTTATAGGCCCTACTCCCAACGAAGGTTACGAGCGTACCTATAGAAAAACCAAGCTAGACTAGCCTACCTTCATATCAAACGGAAATCGGGGCAATAAAATGTGAGTAAATTAAAAATGGCTGTGGTCACCCACGATCACCAGCGAACTCAAGTCTGAACTGGACTGTAGGCAACAACAACTCAGACTGACATAATTAACCATTGGAATTATTGCGAGAGTAACTAATTCATAATTCATCAAAATATTTCGAAAATTTAGAAATATGACATACATTGAAAAATGGAGGAGCCTTACCCTTTTCCGCTTTCTGTACAACTGCCTTGTCATTATACCACGGTAGGATCCAGTGTTATATATTCACCACGTGAGTTCCCTACTTTAACTGTAACTATACACAATGTGACCTGACAATCTTTGCACAGTTATATAACTTGCCATCACTGTGGGACTTTGATCACATTGACACGTGTGTATGCCTTTAATAAATCAATCAATGACCTCTTATCTATATTCACTGGGTTAACCTGGGACCTGAGCTTATGTTACGTACAGGTACACATGTTTCTGACCTATTTATAGGGATACGTTACGTGCTGTTTATGTTAACCTGTCCCTCCCCTAACCCCCCCCCCCCCCCCCAAAAAAAAAAAAAAAAAAAAACGCACTTCACTGCAGTAAAAAATCTATTTCTGTGTTATTATTTTTGTCATCTGTTGGATCTTTCACGGTAATATTAATTTGGTTACTAAGCTCTTCTCGGTGTACGCGTCGGCTGACGAGTATAGACACAAACTAAAAGGCAAAGATGGCAATCTTTATTTATGAAGACGCTGTAGGGGTCCATGTTCCTCCCTAACCAGGTTCTTCTAATATTTCACTTGTCACTGATGCATGGGAGAGGGAATACAACCACAAACTCACATCTTCAGCTCCAACTCTAAAGGTCTCTTTATTCAGTCCAAGCCTTCAGCATTTATACCCATTATCTTATAAGAATCTGTCTGAATGCCACAGTGGCAGCAACTCATTTAAATACTAATTGCAATGCAATAGATAACAAGTGAGATTTTCTACTTATCAGTTATATCAGTTCTACTTATCAGGTATACCTATACAGAGGATGATAAATATTCATTCAAGACTGAAGCAAGGTGAATGATGCTGACTGATTATATAAACATAATATGTAAATGAGTGAGTTCATCACAAGCATTTAGTGGTGGACCTTAACAACGCAACGAGTTTGGTGATTGATTAGCACGATTTCATTAGAATGCATCATGCAAAGTTGAGGACATTAACTCATTTAACACTGAATGATATATATATATATATATATATTGCTCCGTTACGGAACTTGGTTGGCGCAAAATTGATTTTAAACTATCCATAGAACGTGTGCCGACACGGGGTTAGACATACGCGATTATTTAAGAACCTGGTTTTGACACCGAGACGTTAAAATAACAAAAAAGTCCATTTTTGCCCTTACCTTAACGATACCGCTGACGACCTTTCTTCCGCCCTTACACTTAACCTGTACATACGTACCTGATAATTCAAATATATCCTGGCCCTGGCCTATATCTGATATATCTGATAAATACAGGCTTCGACTTGTTTTCTGCTTTTGTTAATATTTCTGTAGACGACTTCTATTTATCAATTAGTGCGTTCTTCATGCACAGCCTACACAACACAAGTTGTATTTTTCAATCATTACAAACTAGGCGAGCACAAGCGCTGACATCCTTTAAGTTACAGCACGAAATTATAAACGGTTTATGTCTATACGCTACAACTGAGTCTATATATCACAGACACGCGTGTCGACACGTGAGAACACAATAATGGTTTGGATATTGACCCTTTCAGTCCTTTAACCAGAGGTCGCATTCAGCGCATTGACAGAAAACGCGACACCTTTTGTCATGACCAAGTAAATGAGTGGTAGCTGCGACGCAATCTAGTCACAGCAACCTGTAATGTAGACGCTGTGTACGAATAAAAGAATACAATAAAGATTTATTTTTAGATCTTTTTAGTTTTTGGGGTTGGGCGGGAGAGGGAGGTTACATATCTTGGAAAATGGTCTTAAATTTTAGCTCTAAGTATTTTGCCACTTTTTATTTTCATTTCTTTTACCGTATAGAAAAGCCACTGTTGTTGCCATGAAGTAATGAGAAGCAGCCCATTAGCAAGCCGAATAAAGCGTTTTAGCACGTTCGTTTTAGCCCGTCGCTCAGATAAACGCATGCCAGGCATGCTGCCGAGCATTCAACCATGGAAATGCGCCCCACCAGCCCCGATCTCCTTCCCGGACTTGGTCGACTTTGTTAATGCAAAAGAATGATGTCACTTTAACCAAAAGCAAGTCAGCCGTCTGATGCAACTAGATGACACCGAGGATATACTTGTTGCATGTGGATTGCGAGGGCTTAAATTGGCTTACATAGACATTGTCTTCATCATATTCGGGATGAAACTTCCTACGTTGAAGGCTTGGTAGTAAGTGCTTTTGTTGATATACAGATCTGTGGAAATCGCAAACCGTGACGGATAAACATCTTCGATTTTCTCTTGCGAACCACAGCAGCACAAACTCTTCACAATCATGGATTTGTGGGAAGACTCTAAAACTACGATGTTGTTGATGGTATCTGTGCTGACATTCATCGTAACATGGTGGTGGACAAGGAAGAAAAAGAAGGTATAATATCTTGAGTTGGTGATATTCATGTTTGCCAATTATTGGGGCCCACATACAGTAGTAGTTGTAGTAGTACCAGCTGATCTTGGTCATATGCCAATACAAGCCAGTTCCCGATGCAGTAGTTGAGAAGCCAAACACAATGTAAAAATAAATCTGATGCTCGTGGGACAACGAACACGTTTTGCTTGCAAAATCGAACAACTAGGACCACCTATAGGTATGTGCGGTCGCTAGGCATAATTGGTTCCTTGTCAGGAAAGATATACATGTACACGCGGGCAAGATCAGACAATAAACCAACAATTTATCACATAAACAAGATCTAAAATCTTCCCTTTCTAATGGATTTTTACGGCCCAGTATACATTTACGAGTATTTATGGAGCAGTGTCATTTTATGCAGATTAGTGCAGAATATATACGTTTTTAATTCGTTTTTGCTAAGTAGCCTCTGTTGCAATCTGGTCATAACGGTAGGAGGAAAGAGAGAATCGCCCTGTGAGGCCCATAGAAGCAAGCTTGTAAAAACTCAGCACATTATAATGTACATCCCTGACACAGAGTCGATGGATGGGTTGTGGCAAAAAGAAAGTTCCCCTTTGCCTGATGTCCAGATCTGCATATAAAACATTTTTGGAAAAAAAATGTGTGTACATTTCGAAAAAAAAACGCTACCTTAATCTGATTATTGTTTCTCTCATTTTCAATTCTTACAGCCAAAGAATCTTCCCCCAGGACCAAAGTCCTATCCTCTTGTGGGAACAATCTTCAGTTCTTCAAGTGATTTAGATTTTCTCAAAACCTTTGGCCGGCTGGCTAAGGAACACGGACCTGTGGTGAGGCTTGAGCTAGGATTCACAAAGATTTATGCCATCGTGCTGAATACGCCCGAAATGGTTAAGGAGGCGTTCGTTAAACAGGGGCACGTTTTCAGTCATCGTCCAAGGATGTACCTGGATAAGATTTTTAATGAGCGCGATGGTAATGATTTTTTAATATCACAAATATTGTAGCAGTACACCAGTTCTTTTTACGGGAGCCTGTCAAATAAAATGGACAGTCTCATTTTTATAATTTGCGGCTTTACAATTAATTATGAAGGAACCAGAATTTAAAATAAAGCATGATGGGTTTTAAGAGAGTAATTTTTTCAATTTATTTTACCATCTAGTAACGATTCGCTTGGGTTCCTAGAAACTTTAAAACTTCTTGTTGCCTATACAATGAAATGTAACATTTGAAAACAGGGCGTTTTCTATCAAATATTTTAGTGATCTACTTAAAACTAAAATATGTCATATGAAATATACTTCTAGAAGTAATTCATCTTTTATCCATCGACAAATTATTTATTTTAACTCGTAAAAGAAACGCCATTAATGTGTATTTGTTTTATGACAGCTTTTAATCAATTTAGGAGAGTATTTTGGGCTGATTGGTACCGATGGAGAACGCTGGAAATCACAACGGAAGTTCGCATTGACGACTCTGAGAGATTTTGGTTTCGGAAAGATGTCACTTGGAGACAAAATACAAGAAGAAGTCGACGCTTTGATTGACGAGATTCTGCAGAGAGACGGAGCGGCGATAGACCTCAAATTCCTCCTCGTGCCCGCTGTCTCCAACATCATTCATTCCATTGTGTTTGGATACAGGTGTGTTATACAGATGCATTAAAAGACTGTAGAAAATGTGGAATCAGACAATAATTAATGAAATTTAGACACTTGTGTGTATTCATTTTCTTTTTAAAAGTCATGCAGATGAAATATCTGTAATATAAAATCGAATTAAAAGTTTTCAAAAAAGGAGATTTACGAAAGAACAAAGTGAATGAGCCATATTTCATAACGTTTATATATTATGTATCGGCTCGTATGCAGAGTTAAAATTAAATATGGAGTATTTCAATTAATAAGGCATGTGTAGGTAATTAAATCAGTCGTCGCATTCTTGCATGTCAGGTATGAGAATTATTCCACCACAAAATGTAAGTAACTTTCCCCCCTTTTGCAGGAACCAGTTCAACGATCAAGAGTTTCAAACGTTTTTCAAGGCTCTAGATGAAATGTTTAAAGCGTCTGCGTATGTATTACATAGTTCCATAGCTATATTAATGAGAGTAAGATAGCGAAAGCGAGCGAGCGACGAAACGAGCGATTGTTTTTTATTTTGTTTTGTTTTTGTTGTTGTTTGTTTGTTTGTTTTGCTTTACAAACGTTGCGCTTAAAGAGGTCAACGCCCTTAATATGCACTATTTTTAATTAATTCTTAAGGAAAGCTGGTATCGTGAATTCATTCCCTTGGCTGCGCTTTCTTCCTGGAGACATGTTTGGCTTCCATACCATGTTAAGCAATTTGAAGAAAACTAGACAGTATATTCAGAAAAAGGTGCATGCCCACATGGAGTCGTATAATCCAAGCGATCATAAATGCTATGTTGACGTCTTTATTGAGGCAATGAAGTCTGAAGAAGGGAGAGGAGAACAGGCAAATTTTTGCGGTAGGCTAGACGTGTTGATCCACGACGTCTCCTTCAGTACTAAGATAGTTATTATCACATTTTCAATACCAAATTACCGATATGGCATACTCATTTTAAAAGACCTAGAAGCTAAAGTTTCTGTTAGGCCGAGCTTGGGACCGTTGGTAAACGAATTTCGGCCCACTTTCACAAATATGTCACAAAAGAAAAAAAGCTGCTTTATTTAAAGTTCGTGAACACAAGTGTATCAGCCTGTTGTTAACCATCAATATGGCCAAAGCCCCAACTTAGAAGGGTGACAGTTGGGTAAAAATGTTCTCCAAAAATGTCGCAAGCCCGTTGAAACAGGAGCTCTAGCCTTAAAAAGAAATACGAAGTATTTTATTTTTAAAAATCAGGGGTATTGTGCGTCCAATGGACTCTTTATTATAGTTCACCTAAGAATTTGAATGAAGAATATATCTGAAAATAGAAAATAGTCGAATAGTCGAGGAAGTAAATGAAAGTAAATGAATAAGATTTTCTGTTTGCAGAAAACCAACTCTTAGCGTCGGTAGTAGATTTGTTCGTAGCTGGCACGGAGACAACATCAACAACCCTGCAGTGGGCCTTGTTACTGCTCCTTGTACACGGAGACGTTCAGGAGAAGGCAGGTTTTATGAGATTAGCATAATATTTAAGGATTATTTAAGGATTGTGCTCGCACATCTTATAGGCGAGATCAAAAATGAACCTTGATTATACATACATTATGTACATGTAGATGAAATTGTCATCGTTACTCAACTGGTGCAAAAGCAATACATTCTATAAACAAAACGCCTACTTTCACTGCATATAACAGGCATCAAACGCATCAAATTAGGTATACTGTATGTTTTGAGGAAAATCTATTGGATGACGCTATTAAGATAACAGTTCTGCATGTTGACATTTTCAAAATAAAAAAAAATCGGGTTATTTAAAATTATTAAATGTTGCGATCTATGAAACGCAGGTCCACGAAGAATTGGACAGCGAAATCGGGTCTCGCCGTATTACGCTGAGTGATCGCAGTAAGTTGCCGTACGTTCAAGCAACTTTATTGGAGATTCAGCGCTTTGCTTGTGTCACCCCAGTGGCAGTGGCCCATCGCACTTGCGAAGAGACAGAGCTGATGGTAAGAAAGTGAACTGAAAACATACAAAATAACACACAAAACATTACCTGTGGATTTTATTTTGCTTACATGAAGCGTCTTCGTTATTTTATTGCGCTGCTAACCTGTTGGCAAACGGCAACAGAGGGAAAAAAGGTCCCTTTAAGTTATAATTTCTGTTGTTCATTCCTCGTAATTTATTTGGTATCATTATGTTGTTGGATCAAAATATGACCTACATGTACTTTTTAATCAGTATACTAGATTGGAATGACCAGATATGTGTCATGTATCTTATATTTTCAGTTTAATTTTATAGACAATGTTATTTATCGCAGTGCATTTTATTTATTTCGTCTGACAGGGTTACACTATTCCTGCCAATTCCATGGTTTTTGCTAATCTGTTCACGATATTTCGAGACCCAACGCTGTGGAGAGACCCAGAGCTGTTTGATCCATCACGATTTATAGATGATAGTGGGGAATGTGTGAAACCGGAATATTTGATGCCGTTTTCTATTGGTAAGTTTCAAAGCTGTATGACAGACGAAAAAGTGATGAAAAAATGGACATCGATCTCTAGACCTCAAGCAAATACACCAAATGTTGTGAACTGTGCATTTCTCTATTTGATGTGAAGGCGGTTCCTTTAACCCCTTACAAAACTGCCCTTTGAGATGCCCCCACCTTCAAACTGCCATCTGAAAATTTGTCCCCCATATGTCAGTGATATTTGTCGTCTTTTACAGAACAGAGAGTTGTCTCGTTTTAGGTTGTAAAACTGGTGAGTTTGACGGATTTCAATTGTTCTTTCTTTCAGGACGAAGAGTGTGCCTAGGTGAGTCGTTAGCAAAAATGGAGCTGTTTTTGTTTTTCGCCAACCTGTTGCAACGCTTCTCCTTCAAGGTACCTGATGGCTCAGATCCCCCAAGCACCAAGGGACATCCTGCTATAATTCGAACTCCAGTGCATTCATTCAAGTTGGAGGCTCACAGACGATGGTGATGTAAGGGTGGGCAAAATGAAGAGAACATTAGAGATGTCTAGTTGGAGATATATATCATTGTCTATTTATAAAATATGTATCCTTCTAGATGTGTGGATTTGAACATTTAATATTTACTGGAATATTTCATTCAACTTCCCAGTAGTCTATACAATATTGGTCAATCAGTAACATTGCTGCTTTGTTTAAATAGATTACGAATATATAGGTGAATAAAGTTAACGAGAAACTTAAACCATTTGTTTGTTTATATTAAAAAAAGGAGTTAAAGGGCAAAAACAAAGAGATGTGAGCAAAGTGAGACTTAAAATAAGCGCCTCTTAAAGATACATACAAAGTCAATTTTTTTGTCATAAAAACCAACCAAATGCCAGCATACAGTTTCAAGTAGTATAACTAAGAGAATTACCAAAAGGCATTGTTTAATTTTACCCGAAAGTGATGTTTGAACAGATTTTATGCTGTATGTCAATGGGGCAGAAAAGTAGGTCACGAAAGTAGGTTAAATTGACAACCAAAAATTTAAAGAAAGGAGAACTCTAAAGCTCTTTTATGGTTGATCGGGTGATTTATTCAGTTTATCCCTTGGCATGTCGAATTTATTAGAGTCGTAGAAGAAACTAATAGAAGTGGTTTACATGTGTTACTGGGAATCCGCGCTCCACCGATGCTCGGTTCGTATGTACCTTTAATATTAATTGTGAAATGAAGGCAGAAAATTGGAAAGATATTTTTACCAACTTTTCTCCAAACCCTTACGTGTCCATAAATTCTGACAACGCTTTACCTGCATTCATCTGAGAACAGTAGTTGCCGTTTAATAGTAGAATAAAACTACCAGCTGATACCCGTCGCATCAATCATTGAACCATGATAAGAGATTAGTACACACGATTTATAGAATCTCTATAATAATAATAATAATAATTGTAAAAATGGAGCTGAGAGGGAATCAAACCCACTCAAACTCTAACCCTTGTGTGGCAGCAAAAGACACTGGACCATCAATTCACTTCGTGGCAGACCTTGTACGCCCGGAACCTTCAAAAAGAGTCATCCAACGTAGAGATATCTCGAAACTTGATCCAGTAATCCTAAATGATGCGTTTAAACATGTTTTTGAGGATGCAGAACAGACCACAGATCCAAGTACCTTAGTAGATCTGTATAATACGTCTATATCCAAGATCATGGAAGATATTGCACCAATGCAGACCAGAGTCAAGTTGGTGAAACAGAGGGCTGAATGGTTTACATCTGAACTCAGCGAAGAAAGGAAAAAGATCAGGAAGCTTGAACGTCAGTGGTGCAACTCAAAATTGGAAATACACCGGGAATTATTCAAAACTGCCAGAGCTAACTATCACACCCTCCTTGAAAAGCAAAAAACTGTATACCATAGGACCTGTATTGAAGGTGCTGATCAAAGGGAACTCTTTAGGATTGTGGACAAGATTTCAGAATCTAAGTCAAGCCAGCTAAGTGTGCTTCCTGATATGGAAATGTCAACACTTCCTCAAGTTTTTGCAGATTTCTTCACAAACCGGATCAAGGATATTCGTAAGGACTTAACTCAAAATGCTACCACAGGATCCTCAGAATCAGATCCATTACCAAGTGAATTTCAAGACAGGTGTGCCAGTCAGGGTGGTGGGGCCCAACTGAGCAATTTCCTACCGGTCTCAGAGAAGGATATTATCTCTGTTATAAAGGGGATGAATTCTAAGTTTTGTGCTCTGGATCCCATGCCAACATATATAGTGAAAGAGTGTATTAGTGTGTTATCTCCAGTTCTCTTGAGATTAGTAAATCTGTCTTTCTCAACAGGTATCTTTCCATCAAACTGCAAAACTGCAATTGTTAGACCATTACTTAAAAAGCAAGGGCTGTGTAAAAATGTCCTGAAAAACTATAGACCAATATCAAATCTACCCTTTTTAGGTAAATTTCTTGAAAAAATGGCATGTTCCCAACTAAGCAGCTATCTATCTGAAAATAAACTCTTTGGGAAATTCCAGTCTGCCTATAGAGAAGGCCACAGCACTGAGACAGCTCTACTTCGAGTCCACAACGACATAATGCTTGCCTTGGATAAACAAAGAGATGTCATTTTAGTTCTTCTAGACCTTTCAGCGGCTTTCGATACCATAGATCATAATATTCTTCTTCACAGGTTGCAGCATCGTTTTAGAGTGAATGGACTTGCAGTTGGTTTATCTCTTACCTGAAAAACAGAACACAAAGGGTTTCAATAGAGTCGGTTTTATCTCAGCCAGTTAACTTGGAGTACGGTGTCCCACTAGGGTCTGTGTTAGGTCCGATCCTATTCTCATTATACATGTTACCTGTAGAAGATATCATACTAAAGCATGGTCTGAACACTGTTATTTTTGCAGATGACACACAAGTATATATTACATGCAAGAGCAGCCAGTCTGCAACAATCACTTCTATGGAGACTTGTCTTGCAGAGATTCGAGAATGGATGAAAGTGAACATGTTGGCTTTAAATGATAGTAAGACTGAGTTGATATGGTTTACATCAAGGTTCAAGGCAAATAGAAAAAATGTAGCAAATGCCAACATTTGCATAGGAGATGTTCTTATAAAACCATCTAGTTCTGTAAAAGATCTGGGAGTTACCCTCGATGAAAATGGCACTATGGGCAAGCGTGTATCTGAAGTGCGTAAATCAGCATCTTATGCACTATGGCGCATTGGAAAAATAAGGAAAGTGTTAGATAACAAAACCACTGAAAAATTAGTACATGCATTTATATCATCAAGATTAGATTACTGCAATAGTCTCCTCTTTGGTATTTGTGACTATCAGATTAAAAAGTTACAAGTTATTCAAAACTCAGCTGCAAGACTGGTTTGTCAAATTAAGTACAATAGTACACACCATATCACTCCCATTCTGAAAGAATTACACTGGCCGCCTGTGAAGCAGAGGATTGATTTTAAAGTACTCTGTATTATTTTTAAGGCGATCCATTCACAAGGACCATTATATTTATCTGATCTTATCTGTTTTAACTTACCACGGCGGTCCACACGTTTTAATACTGAGAATGATTTTATTTTAGAACATTCTGTTTTAGAGAAGGGGTGCCTAAAAAGTTATGGAGATCGTGCTTTTATAATCTACGCCCCAAGAGTGTGGAATGGTCTACCAAATTTTATTAGGAAAACAGAAGACTTTGACAATTTTAAATCTCTTTTAAAGACCCACTTTTTTAATTCTGTCTATATCTCTTAGATTTTATTTTAATATATATATGTTTTTTTTTTAATAAGATTGATTTTTAGTAGTGTAAATTTTAAATGGTTTCCAATGAGGGTTTATGATTAAAATATTGTAGTCATTTTAATGATTTTAGTTTATTAGCCATTATTGTAAGGCGCCTTGAGATAGAATGTAAGGCGCCATATAAGAATCTTATTATTATTATTATTATTATTATTAATTCCTTCTATCTGACGTGGTGTTATTAAAAGTATATGATGCCTGACACATACATGTACCGAAGCTTTACTGGGAGCTTTACGGAAATAGCCGAAGGCTAGAAATGCCTTCAAAATACACTTTTAACAGTTATAATCAAATTCATACTAAGACCGCTATCTACCCACTGACCCTATGCTATTCTTACACCTGTTAGTTGTCGACAGTTCAAACGTGAAACGGAAACCTCGGGTGATAGATGAGTACCCTTGTTGCAATGTACATGGTTGCGGTAGGGGTGACACTTTTTCTTTGCTAGGGGAGTATATTATATAGATGTAAATTCTTTGTTCGGAGAAATAGGGGAGACCGGGGCTAGTTGGACCCCGGGGTAAGTTGGCCCCCCGTCAATTTATGAAAAAGTAACTACGAGGTAAAAAAATTGGCCACATACTCTTGTAAAGTGACCGTAGCCTACAATGCTAAGGAAGTGTCGGACGTTAAAAAGTTTTACTTAAGCGGTGAGTCGAAATAAACGATTTTTGCACCTAAAAGAAATTTTGTTTAAGAGATTTAAAAATCTATTTTTATAGGCTATTGATCGAATATAAGATATGTATAGGGCATCAAACTGAAGCTCATTGTTTCAAGTTTCACAGAGATGTATCATCGTTGCTCATTCTAGCACCATAAATGGCTACCATCCTTTAAAATAAATAATGTGCACCCGGGGTTAGTTGGCCCCCTTGACTCGGGGCAAGTTGGACCCTCATATTACCCACAAACCTTTGCGCGCAACGCTGTTTGAAATAAACAAGTTGGTGAAATTGACAAAGCTTACCGGTGTCTATTACCGTCTGATTGATTTTATTTAATTTTCTCTCTGGTGTCTTTTTGAAAATTTATATTAGAAATATTCTGTTGATTGTAAGTATTAAAAAACAAATCCATTGGACTTTCCGTAGAAAAACATTTATTTTGCCTTAATTCATTGTAAGGGGGTTCCCTTTGTATTTATAGTGTTATATGTGGCCCCAAGGGGATTTTCCACCCCTCCCTAGCTAGAGACCATTGTTGAAACAAACTCAATGGTTTAAAACTGAATATGGTACTTTCTTTTAAAAAGAAAATTTATTATTCGTTTTCATTCATTAAAAACCTTCTTTATATCATTATTTATTTTTTCTTAATTAAAACAAAACACATTTTATTGATAGATATTTTGATTCTTGCAACACATACACCCCCCCCCCCCCCCCAACAACGTGACGTACGGAAACCTCAATAAATCTGCCTCATTTGAACTGTTTATTCATCAAAGACTCTCAAAAAATCAATTAAATAAATTAAAAATTTATAAAAATGTATTTCAAGGCGTTTACATGGGATATATACTTCATTTTCGTATAGGGGGGCCAACTTGCCCCGACCCTGGGGCCAACTTGCCCCATGGCGGGGCAAGTTGGCCCCCCTGACGTCAACTGCGTTTTTTGTCAAATTGTGAGCCACCTGGCATTAAATTTGAAAAATAATGACGTTGCATACGTAGCTTAGTTTATGGGGCTTACTTTGAAACCGGTTTTGTTACTCTAACCCACTCCTAGTTGGCTCTACAAGGTAAAAAGTGTCTAACTGGGCCAACTAGCCCCGGTCTCCCCTACTCTGAGACTCTCCAACTGTATGCTATGCTGAGAAGAACACGTACAATTAATTTGTATGAGAAACAGCTGACAGCCTTTTCTCTTATCAAAAACCACGTAATCAGTTTAAAATATCCTATCAACATTTGTCTCTCCTACAGTATCTCCATTGGATGGAGAAGTGCATAGGTAGTCATTATTTCCTTTAAAAATGAACGCACGGGAGCGCGCACGCGCGCGCGAACACCCTCTATGTTTAAACTTGCTTCACGTTACGCATAGGGATGCTTACAGGCCATCGGTTGCAAGGAATGTAGATTATAAGAGCCCTCTGTAAAGTAAAATGTTGGAAGTCAGAACGAGTATTGATATTACAGAGTTAACTGAGACTCATCCTTGACCGGTTGGGTGAAGCTTAAAACAATATCTGTTGAACGATTAGGGGATTTTATATCATCTACTAGTACATGTATAAACCTCTTTACTTTGGATTGACCTAGACAGCCGTTACAATAAGTTGCGTGTGCTGCTAAATACCGTCATGCCCTCAAAGTTTGAAATGCAGAAAGTTGCTGCATGGTAATTGTGATAGTTATGTGTACGTAAAAATATTACTCTTTCAATATGCTGTAACGGGGTCATATTTCTTTACAGTGGAGGTATATGTATATAAAACACTTTTGTCCGAGAATAAATACCAAACACTTCTAACTACACTGTGACTAAAAAAGAATGATACACGATACTTTTGTCATATTTTTTAACATTTGATCGTTATTTCGTTCTTTGTAAGCTATGTGAATAACTCCAATGCCAAGATGACAGAACATAAAGGCAAGATCTTATACTCTAACTTTCAGTCGGTGCTTTCCTCTGAAATCACGAACTGGTAGACCCTTGGTGGGCACAACTACTATCAAATAAGTCGAATACTACAATGAATTTTATCGCACCTTTCAAAATATTTTGATTTATCAAATTTTCATTTTAATGATAATGTTTTATGTAGTGGTTTTATCAGCTTTTTGAAAAGCTATTTCTGAGAATCGAGCTTTTTAATTCTTGTTGCCAGCACAGGTATTTTTCTGCAACCCTTCCATATTTACGATTCAGGATGATGACTGTCAAAATTACTGAAAATAAAAGGAAAAATTGGCACTCCCAGAAATCCACAGTGTTCTTGTGCATGCAGATTAGATTTTAATGGCACCCTCATGACAAAAACGCACAACGGCGAAGGTGGGAGGTACTGTATATCATTTCAGCATTATGGTTGTCCGGATGAGGTCTCTCTCAACATCTGTGCATTGTGCCTTTCAAACGTTCACGAGTCCTGGGAATAGCTCTTGCCTTTTGGGGGTTTGTTTTAACAATTGTTTAAAAATATACTTGTTGCACAACGCCATGTATCTACAACGATCCATCGTTAGTCTAAAATCGGGTTCTGCGATGCTAACATGAGGGAGGAACACACAGTGTTATTATATCCCCAGCGGCCACTCAAGACCAAGTACTGGGACCCAGTATATTTCGTCCCAGATTTATATGAGTTTTCAAGCTCTCCGCTGGAGAGTACATGTACTGTACTTCAATAACCTTTACATGCCTGGATGGTTTGGTGTGTAATAACAAAGACACATGTACAGTACAATGAGAGCAGGTTTTGAAAAAATGCATTTATGGGCATTTGTGGTTTGGTACCTGAACAAAAATGCCCTGGTCGACACGGCAACATCATTATTTAACAAAACATCCTGTCTTGGCGAATGGTGTCGTAGAATTCAGCAGAAATAAAGTTGCATTTTTAAAAAGTCCTAATAATATTAATCCTTTTAGCAGTTTTGTTCATATCACCAAGGCATACCTTTTCTAAACGACTAAATATAGGGCATAATTTGCTCGAGAATATTTCTTATTATACATGTAACATTTCAATGCCACACCACACGTACGATTACAAAAAGCACCCATTGACACAACGCTCTGATCATGGCGCAGTCCATAAAAAAAAAAAAATAAATAAAAAAATGAAAAAAAATGTAGACGAATTGTGCTCAGGGCCATTTAATACAAGGGTGTAGTGGAATTCAGCTGAAAATGTTACAGTATGATACAATCATACATCGCAACGAAATACGGAATTACGTGCCCTCTTCAATGAAAAATTTGTGAATCAAAATGTCAATTTTAGGCAACATGGACAAAGCCCTCTTAAAAATAAGCATATTTCAAACATTTTTGTTACATCTTCTGTCATGTAGCTAATTGTGTTTGAAAAGTTATAAAACCCCATGAAGTTATCAAGTAAGCGAATTTCACAAATATCCAAAGGTGTACCAACCATTTTGAGCACCAGCGTATGACGAACAATACCTCGTAAAATAAATAGGCCCAAAACACTGCCCGAAATGTAATCTTATGCGAGCAACTTATTTTTTGTCTCATATATATATATAGGGGAGACCGGGGCTGGTTGGACCCCGGGGTAAGTTGCCCCCTCCCCCCATCAAGTCTCTTTAATAAAGTTAATATGCTAAATTATTTCATTTGGACTCACTGCCGACGCTTTCTTAGCACTACTGGATACGGTCACTTTATAAATGATGTGATCAATTCTTTTACCCCATAGTTACTTTGTCATAAATTGATGGGGGTCCAACTTACCCCGGGGTCCAACTAGCACCGGTCTCCGTATCTTTGACGAATTTTGCCATTTACTGCAGTTTGTCCTTGTGACATACAATATACAGCGTCACGTGATAGTAACCTAGGTAATCTCGAATAGGCACACAGCCGGGAAGCAAGGAACGACGACACACGTACGCAGAAATGAATCCCAGCTTTGAGGACGTTCCCGTGCGGTAAGATTTTATTTGAATAAGTATGGAAAGCACCTTCTAAAAGTCCCCTTTTTTCGATAAGTCTTAATATCTTAGCTCGTAGAAAACACGAGCCATGTCAATTAGAACAAATGCCTGCCATGGGAATTTTGATTAAAAAGCTGAAAGGGTCAATGAAATGTTTGGCCATATATAGCGATCAGGAGAGATTATATCTGTATTTCTGAATGCAATATAATAGTAACAGCTCCGTGCAAACTCATGGTATTGCAACACGTCGGAATTCAAATTGAAATCAAGTCTATATGCATTAAGTGGATTCTAGGATAACCCCCCGGACAATTCCCCCAGGACAATCCCCCCCGGACGACCCCCCAAGAAATATATATTTATATATAAATATGAAGTAAATAAGTGTTAAGTTCAAAACGTTTCATTCAATTTATTAATATTTTTAGTGTGATAATGCATTAATTCATTAAACAAATTACTTTATAACAAATTCTTTGAATATTGTCAGTGTGGTGGGTAGTAGGTAGGTGGGTATAGTAGTCAAGCAATTACAAGTGACAGATAATCAAAGGGATACTAGATAAGCGGGAGAATATGTTTACTCCACCTCTCCCTAAATAGCACATTGAATCAAGGCTAACTTAATCAAGGGGGGTGGGGAGTAATGAAGCAATTAGAAGTAACAGAGTATTCATCAAAGGGTTAATTGAATCAGTGAGATGATATGTTTATCCCACCTTTACCTGGAGATATACTTTGATCAAATTTTAATTAAATTTTCTGTACTTGTACTCCATGAAAATAAGTCATTGGTTTAATGAAATTAACATTATCTTTCCTCGAGGTGCATCTAGTCCGGTTGCTTAGGGCAAAAAAATGGCCAAATCGTGACACAGCGGATAAAAGCACCAAATTTTGCATGTGGGTACCTTTTGACATACTAAATCAAATTAGAGCCGTAGCCCACGGAAAAAAATTACCGTTTGGCCAAAAAATCCAAAATGGCCGCCAATTTTTGAAATTTTGTAGAAATACATACATATCTATGTTGATTTTTACCAAATTAAGTATTTTCTCAATGTTTTTCACATCCTTATTACCCATATTATGCATATGTGTCAGATAACAAACTAGTGTCCTTGGACTTATTGAAAAATCCAAGATGGCCGCCGTGTGGCATAGGAATACTAGAACATGTACAAGGGTTTTCAACTAACTAATGCCAACTAGGAAGATGCATTGCCCACTATCTAATTAATTTTGTTTCTTATTACACAAATAATATGAGTAGCTAACCTTTATTCACAGGCAATTCGAGAAAAATCCAAGATGACCCCCATATCAAAGGAATACTAGTATTCACGTAGGGTTCTTCTGCCATGGAAATATAATATTAATTGATAAATTAGGTTTGTTTCTGAGTATTTTCCACGTCTTTTTAATTCACATAATACATATGTGATGAGAATGTTATGTATATCCTTTTTGAAAACAAAACAAAACAAAATGGCTGCCGTTAGTCATAGAAGGTGGGGTTCAGTTAATACAGTACCTGCGAGAGATAGGCTTACAAATAAAATGAAGCTGAATTCAGTTGTTTTTCTGTTTTTTTTTTTAGTATTGTTATCCCATGATACATATCTGTTATGTAATTAATGTCCATATTTTATCATTTTGGGGAAATCCAAGGGGGCCGTAGCGATAGTCCGAAGGTTCAATAGTCCGACGGTCCATTGGTCCGAATGTTCACTATAGAACCTTCAGACCAATGAACCCTTGATTAAAAAAGCGATGAAAACGTTACCACTTTTCGTACCAATGAACCTTCGGACTATCGAGACACCCCCAAATCCAAGATAGCCTTCTTTTCCCCATAGGAAAACTGGTGCATTAGATTTTATAGGCACTTCTACGGCAAATGAGGGTAATCATGATGTTTTTTCAAAATACTTAAGGGTATACACTTGTTACCCACCAGATAGATATCTAAAAGTCCAAAAAGAATGTGTGAAATACCGAGAAACAAAATTCATTTTATATTGAACCCAATGTCTCTCTGGCAGTAGTTGACTGTACTATTCCTATTGTGAATTGCAGCAATCTTGAATTTTCTCAAATACGCAAGATGCACACTTGCTACACACCAGATTTATAAAGAGTAAGGTTAATAAGGATGTCAACATGTTTAAACATCAAAGGCTTTATTTCATGTTGGAATCAATGTCTGAACTGTTCTATTAATTGACACCTATGTGCATTTGAATGATATATTCCTATGACAACTGGCAGCTATCTTGGGTTTTCTCCGAATAATACTCAAGGATACATACACTTTCAAAACACACAGAGTCTTTCATAAGGATAAATAGGATATGAAAAACATTTAAAAACGACCCAAAGTTAACTACATTTAAATCGCACTCATTGTATCTCTAGCATAATTTGATTATGTGTTCGAATATTCTAATGACAAAAGGCAGACATCTTGAATTTTTTCAGAATAACCAAAGATACACACATGCTACAGACCAGGTATACATCATAGGGGTAATAATAAATGGAATGAAAAACATAAATTATTTTTAAAACAAACCCATGGAGATGTAATTGTATAATGAACCATATGCCTCTCTAGCAGCAATTGAAACCCACCCATTAGTATTCCTATGTTAAATTGTAGGTATCTTTTTCTCAGAATATCCAAAGATGCACACTATTTACCCACCAGATATATATCATAGGACTAATAAGGATGGGCAAAACTTGATAAGCAAACACAAATTCACCCTGGTAGTAGATGAAAAGCCATGGATGTGCAGTTGTTATTCCAGTAGTATTCCTATGGCCAGTGACGGCCATCTTGGGTTTTCTCAAAATGATCAAATATGCACATTTATTACCTGCTAGATATGTATCACAGTGTAATAATAATGTGTAAAATACTAAAAAAATAAACTGAATTTGATAGTGAATTAGCTGGCATTAGTTCCAACCCTTTGTAATACTAGAAGTATTCCTATTACATATGACGGCCATCTTGGATTTTCTCAAAATGCTCAAGAATACTGTTAGTTACGCACCACATACATATTGTGTGGGTAGAAAGGATGTGGAAAACACTCAGAAACCAGCTTAATTTGATAGTGAAAAACGAATCTTTCCAGTTGCCATTAGTTGAATCCCCCATATACTAGAATTCCTGTGGCACATGGCAGCCATCTTGGATTTTCCAAAATGCCCAAGAACACTTCGTAGTTACTCACCACAAAAATATTATGTGGGTAACAAAGATCTGAGAAACAGACTTAATTTGATAGTGGACAACCTATCGTTCTAGCTGGTAATAGTTGTGCACTAGTATTCATATGGCTGTTATATGGCAAATGACAGCCATCTTGGATTTTTTCAAAAAGTTCAAGGGGACTTGTTTGCTATCTGACATATATGAATAAAATGGGTAATAAGGGTGTGGAAAACTCTGAGAAAATAATTTATTTGATAAAAATCAACATAGGTATGTACATATTTCTAAAGAATTCAATAAATTGGCGGCCATTTTGGATTTTTTGGCCAAATGGTAAATTTTTTCCGTGGGCTACGGCTCTAATTTGATTTAGAATGCCAAAAGGTACCCACATGCAAAATTTAGTGCTTTTATCCGCCGTGTCACGATTTTTTCCTTAAGCCACCGGACTAATCATCACACTAAGAAATAATATAAAATGGATGAAAAGATTAGAACTTTATACTCTTTCCTTTATATTTGTACATAAATATATATTCTTCAGGGGGGAATCGTCCGGTAGGGATTATCCTGGGGGGGGGGGGGTGTCTGGGGGGGATTGTCCTGATACCGATCAAATGCTGACCAAATATATAACATTCCGATCTCAAGTATACAGTAGCTTATAAGCGCGTCTTATTATCTCTAAAGTTTTTGCTGTAGTCAGCAAACGCATCTTTATGATTAACAGTGATTGAAATGGCCCTAGCCAACACATTCAAATCTAACCAAGAATAATTTCCCTGTTAGTTTCGTATGCAAGTGTATAGTCAGCGTCTTCTCTCAGGTCTCACATGGACGACGCCCATATTGAATGGAGGGATGGTAAACCTGATTATCACGTCATCAATGAACTTTATCAGAGGGAGCGATCAAAAACCCACAAGCCCGACTCCCTGGAGAAGACAGTAGAGAATTTGGTGAAGACATTTGAAATGGAGGTATCGCATAAAAAGAATCCCCAAGTAAGAAATGAAATATTACATCCTATATAACCAAAAAAGGCACTTACATGTGCAATACTTATTATACATGTACACATACCCTTATTATCAATTAACATATGTAGGCAGACAGTTCAGACAACAATTTTAAAGGGAATCTTTTTTTTCTGTAAAAAAGAACCTTAAGCATCGTGTACCTAGATCAATTTCACCTACCTTTTCTCGGCATAAGGGGTGTTACGTTCGAGCCCCTAAACCCCCGCACCCCCTGGCTACGGGTCTGAAGGTAGACGAATATCAGTGTGTGGAGAGGGTGCTCGGCTCATGTCTTAATTAAAATCTTTCGTATAAAATACGGCATTATTACGGCATAGATGGGAAGTTGTTAGTCTGTGTCTGTGTGTGCGTGTGTGTGTGTGTGTGGGGGGGGGGGCTGTTTTCAGAAAGCGCTTTATGACCTACATCAGCTGAAAGTCGGTGTGGTGGTAGGGATATACGGTCGGTTCGTAGTTTTTAAAACAGACAACACGTTAAAGTGGGCCCGTTTCATATCTGGGAAAGAAAACCTGCTTAGCCAGCTGGCAATGCACTTTCCTTGAAGGATTTTGCAAGTGTGATGCGGCAACGAATGAAAGCTTTAAGAGATCAGTCACGGATATTTTTCGGTATGTTTCTCTCTTATCCTACACCGTAGTACCAGCATTGTCTACAGCAGTGTCTGTTCATCATGTTTTGCGTTTCATTTTAATTCTACCTGCACAGACGAAATTCAAAGCGCATTAACCCTTTCATCCTTATAACTTAAAAGTTGTCTCATTTCTCGCATATTCTCGCACTTTTCTAGTCTCGTGTGATGTATGCGTCATTACCCTAAGTGTCAATCTCATGTATCTGATTGTGAAAATCCATTCCTTTACAAAACAAAAAGCACTACAAACGATATGCATGATGTGGAAATGGCACAGATATCACAAACAATTGGAAAAAAAAAGAAAATGACAGCTGTTATATTTACTCTATTGCTTTTACTGCTTACACTCCGTCAGTCTTATATAAACAGACCTCTTTTGTTGTGACTGTATCGTTCAGGTGTCTGTGTATCATGTGACACCACCGTAGCAACTAGGCAATTGGCGGTATTTGTTGTGCTTAGCAACGGGAAATATAAACGCCAAAATCTTATACTCTCGAGGGAATTTTGTTTTTAATCAGGATATGCATTTTGATGATAATAAACCCTGTTAGTACCCTTAAGGGAATTGAGTACTTTATAGTCTTTTTCCTTATCTGCATGGATAATAAGGATAAACATTGTCATGTTATCTGTCACAGTTAAAAGTTTTAAATATTATTGTAAATTTGCTTATTTGAGTTGATGTCGTAACAGCTGCGTTTTTGAAGTTGTCAGAGCAAAAAATTGAAGGAATTAAGGCGTTGCATGTTATTACTTAATGTAAATAAGGAATCATCTGTTATTGGCTCTACCGGTATGTGTCCATCTTCCAAATAACTGTGTTGATTTAATACACGCATCTGTTTCATCTAATCTGTGTTTAAATGTAGCGTCATGTCCGATTTAAATTGTCACATCCTCTTTGTTTTCCGCAGGAATGGAAAAGTGTCGCATACGACGTTTTTAAAATGCAGATAAATGGTGGGAAATACTTCAGCGCAGACGAGCTTGCAGACATCGGTAGCTACAACGCGCTTTTGGCCGATGCACCCCTGTACAAGGCATCAGAAGAAACGTTTGAGTCCTCTCATAATGATTTTCGAGGCGCTTTTCCCGGTGGTTTTGCCTGGGAGGTGCTGGAGGTCATCTCAGGTAGGGCATTGTTCGGCATTTGGCAGTGGCAGATCCAGGGGCCTCTAAAGGATGTTTGTAAATTCTATTTTGACTAGTTGAACGATACAGGCGAAATCTGACCGCAATAAAGAATGCCACACGGTTTCAGTGTTCTACCCAGAAATGGTCATGGTCCCCAATTCTTTAGAGAAACAGACGGCAATGTTTTGCCGTTAACATTGGCTTCCTTAGAGGTCGTCTGGTATTCTTACCTGCTAAAACCAGTCTGGTGTTCACAAGGGGGGGGGGGGGGCTTGAAAACGCGTTTTGGTGGCAATTTGCCCCTCATTCTAAACGGAATGGGTGGTCTTCGTTTAGTTGCAGCAGCAATCCTGGATGACAGTGAGTCTTGTATCCTGGTGGTTAGATTTCGATGCATTGGGCGTGGCCTCTGTGTAGGTACATCGGTCTGGGCATAACTATAAAACTGTGCGGACCGTTCCGTGTGACACAATAATCTGTGTGGCAATTTCTGGGTTTTTATTTTGCACCTTTCTTGCACAGACTAACTTTTTTTGTAAAACACTGCTTAGTTCATTTTACGCACAACAAAACTGACCGTTTACATGCAAAATTTCAAATTTTTTTATACAGTAGTTGCCGACATATGGATACTTTTTCGACAGAACCATTCTTTGCCAAAGCCAAGCTTTGGCCTGGTACAAAGAGCACTACCCAATTAAATCAATGCATAGTACGCAATGCAGCAATACTACAGACATGGTAGTCAGATAATTGGTAGCGACAAACCACACTTCTCCATTCATAAATCTTATATAAGAATTGTGTTTTTGAAAAAAGAATGCATTTTTACCTATGCATACCATTGAAACTGAAATACTCCACAGTCTGTAGAATAATGGTTGTTCAAGATATAGCTAAACCAGACCGCCTTTTTTTTAATATATATAACCCAACTAATGAATTGTCCTTTTTTAACAATGTAGCAATAAATAAATGTCATTGGCCTTTGGGATAAAAAATAAATATCAAATATTCAATAAGACTAAATAATGTATTATGATGTAATGATTGAGCATAAGTTTTTATTTACAAACAATTCAGCACCAATTTCATTGGTGGAGTTGCAAAGATGAGTCCATCTTTCCTTCCTTTAAATATTCATTATTATTATTATTATTATTATTATTATTAACATTTTTTTGCATATTAGGCGGTCTTTTGATCCTAAATCGTCAGGAAATTTTCTCCTTCGCGGATGCGTAACACAAGCCTGCCATTGCATACGCAGACTACAAAAATATGTATGACAACAACATTGAGTTGATAGCATTGCGCAAGCAAACTATGTGCGTAATAACAATGCACCTGCGTGGGGTGCAAAAAATTCAGTCGGCGAAACAGATCAGACAACAAACTAGTCAGTCATTGTTTGCCTTTCCAAATAACAGGATGAATGCAACAAAAGCTTTTGTAGCTTTGAAAGGGGCACGCATTGTACCACTATGTATAATACAATTTGAAAAATACGTATTGTCAGGATCCATTAGCAAGTTATTGTAGGTAGTTTGCATCGAATCAAACAACATTCATTATGGAGGTTTAGAAATGGTCCTCTGCCTTGACACTATGATTCACTTGGTTTAATCAGTAAAGCTATCATTATAATATAGTGTATGTAGTGTAAATCCAAGACTGTCTCAATCTTAATTTAATTTTCTAATTTTTACCATGCCTTTACATTGTGTAAGGAGCCCTAGATGGTAACGTATATTACGGGTGATTTAATTTCGATTTTTATATTGCGTTCCGATATATTTTGTAGTGATTCAGATATGGTATATTATACATGACCTAAGGGTGTTTTTATCAATATATAAACTGTAACTCAAGGGGCTTTGCGTCATGGCTAATACTGTGTAACGTATGTTTCCTAAAAAAATTGTCAGAAAGTTTCATCTTACCCAAGTACGTGGTGCAAAAGAACCCAGGACTTTTTGTTGCTGACTGAAAATTTATACACTGTAAAACAGTGTTTAACTTTTAAACACATAAAACACACGTTTAGCACCTGAACGCGTTTAAAATGTGTGTAAAAGCTAAACATGCATGGCTTTTCAGGAGTCTCACAGAAGAAAAAGCTACACATGTTTAGCATCGTTACACGTTTAGCTATGTGTTTAGCTGCTTCACCGGTTTATGATTATGTACTAAGTTTATTGCAAAGCTAAACACATTGGCTAAGCACTTCCCCCCTGCTAAGCGCGTGGAGCTGCTAAATGTGTTTAACTGCTAAACGCGTGGAGCTGCTACACGCGTGGAGCAGCCTGCTCGGATACTTAGTGGACTTCCTTGCACTATTTGAAATATGTCTTATAAGTACTAAGTGAATTTTGCCAAAATCCTGTAATAAACCTCCCAACAAGCCTAAAGGCCTAGGCCATGTTTTCAGTCTACCATGGTATAAAAGTGCATTTTATTCTGATTCCTTATTAATGTATCCAACTATGTTTTTACTTTAGACCTTAATGATAAAAAAGGTAAGTAGAAAGCATTATATTCATGGGCGGATGTAGGATTTTGGAAAGGGTGGGGTCCAACCTTCAGGAATTAGAACAACAACCTAAAAGAGGCCTCACTTTTTGCAATTTTTAAAAAAGATAAGATAAACTCGAGAAGCCATTCATTTTTGAAGATTTGATCGTCAGCATCTACCTGTATCGTTTGACTCCATCTGTCTTTCAAGTCTTTCAAGGCACAACAAAATAACACAGTATGCCACAATGATACAATATTACATGGAGCGAGCTGGCAAAAACAACAACAACAACAACAAAAAAACAAAAATAATATAATTACCTTCTAAATGACAGAAGTGTGCAATAATTCAGGTATCAATATTAATTGCAAAGTCATGTAACTCAGCTTTCATCTGTGTCATCACATGTTTCACTGCCTGTATATTATAATTTATATTTTAGTATATATATACTAAATTTTTTACATATTTCATTACGCTTATTTGTTAGGTCACAAACTTTTGTAAAAATGTGCTAGAGCTTATAATGATTACCATTGAAGCAGGGATAAAGTTCTTGGTCTGGCAGAGAAAGATATTTTCGTTTGCTAACTTTCAGTGCGTCAGATATACAGTATCAGGGTCAAAAAATAACCAGCCGTCTGTAAACTGCGCTGCGACGCACGGAAGTGCGGTATAAAAGATGTAAACTCTCCCTTTTTTATTTATAATATTGTATTAATGCTATGTATTGGCCTGGTTCATATATTGCCAAACATATTCAGGTTTAACGTGTGTAACATATTCTAGAAGCTAAACGTGTTTATCAGCTAAATCCTTTAAAAAAATGAGACAAATAATTTAGAACATCACTTATAAATTTGATTAGGAGCGAAACACTGTTTTTACGGTGTATTGTGACTCCATGATAGTTTGACATTTCTGATAAATTTTTTTTGGACCACGAATGGAAAATAGATGATTTAATGGAGTAACACAGTACCTTACAGTATGTGCGTGTCAGGTAAGGGTTTTGAATCAAAATCCCCTGCACCCTCTGAACCAATCTCTTTTTAATTCAAATAAGCTGTAAAGGTAGATAACCGATCGGTTTGCTGATCAAGTCTAGAAATAGACAACAGGACTGGTGCAAAAATTATTATACTCATGTACATTATAATGTAATATAATTGGCAGATAACCAATATGGAAATTAAAGTAGATCTTTCTACAGTATAACTTAAGGTGGGCAAGATAGAATAGGGCAAAGAACAATGAAAGATATTATAGATACATGTGTTCCATGGTATAACATTAGGCGAGCCTTTTTTATTTTTACTTATAAACGACAGAAAAATATTTAGAAATTTGCACAAACAAGTAGAATAGCAAGAAAAAATCGAAATGGACATGTGTACTGGATCAATTACTTTTAAAGATATTCCAACTAACGATAAATTGGAGCTTCTTGTCATGTATATCATAATCTTAGATTATGCAACATGCACCGACAATCTTGGTAAAGGGTAATCAGAATTTAAAGAAGTATTTAAAGAAAAAAGGACTGGGAGTTACCAAGTTGAGCAACTACTTCACCTAGCTCTTCTAATGAATGGGTTTGTTATAAATTCGAAAAGTCACGATCAAAAGACGTTATTCAACTCCAATTAAGATTCTTTCTTTGAGTGAAAAACACAGCATGCAAAGTTTGTTACAGAATAAGATTGTTTCAGGTCCGCCTGTGGTAACGTTTACTTGGCGGCACTGGGCCAAATGGACCGGACCTTACAAGGGGGTGTCGCCCTCTGGCGAGAGGATTGAACTGATAGGCTGTGCCATCACTACTGTGAATGAAAACCTCCAGGTTGAAGAGCTAAAACTTTACTACGATCCTAACCCCATTCTGGCCACCTTACTGAAACTGAACACAGGGACAGATGAGGGAGCCACCGGATGCCCGTTCCACAAGAGCATGAAGTGAAAGTGTGCTACGTGTACTTGAAGTAAGAAGAATCACGCGATAAGAATTTTGCTTTGTTTAACTATATGACTGCATAGACTTCCTCTCCTAATCCATATAATACAGATTAGACCAAACGATGAGTTTGGGTATTGATGTAAACGTTTGATGCTTAAGTCTTCGTTCTTGTTTGGTTCGAAATGTTATTCATTGTTTCTAAATTGAAACAATATTATGATAATTGGTGTTGTTAGCTCCTTCTT
Organism: Lingula anatina; assembly: GCF_051362555.1. NCBI lineage: Eukaryota > Metazoa > Brachiopoda > Lingulata > Lingulida > Lingulidae > Lingula > Lingula anatina. The sequence continues at coordinate 17,049,739 of NC_141768.1, forward strand.
AGGCAATAAGTCAGAGTGTAGTTTAGTTATTCGGTTATTTTTATCATTTATACAGAAAAGCAAAAACTCTGTTAAAGCTTATGAATATTCAGAATATAATAATAACCTCAGCTGAGTATCTTAAACAATGCACCCAAAGTAATTTGAATAAACAATCAGTTATGATTTAGACCCAGAAGAAATGGTCTCGATTTTAAAAATGTTAGAGAATACATATATCTAGGACCTAGGCTGCGCCACAAGTAATATAGTTATATAAAGTAGATGTCTTGATGATTGTGTTTTTTCCTCTTGCTTTCTTTGCTTTTGCTTGGCTAATAGGAGAGCTTCATAGCAAGTTTTTACTGCGTCAAGAATTGATCTTTTAAGATACGCAGCATTCATGCACATACATGCAGGCCTTTCACGGATTGTCGAAGTGAACGAACAAAAGCTTCCTAACATTTTTCAAAAACTAAAATAAAACATCTTTTATATCCCTTGACAAAAGCAGGTAATTTGTCATTCACCGAGATAGCATAGAATACAATAAGCTGGGAAGCCTGTGGCTATATATCGAATAGATTTACCCTCAGTTTAAAACCGGCTTAGATAAAAAATTTGTTCTACTCTTTTATTCCATATGGTCTGACAGGAAAATACGTTTAGAAATAGACATGCTGTTTCACTTTTGCGAGTAAAATATTGGAAGTGTTATGAACTCAAATGTCCGTTAACGCCATGCATGTATCCCTTGCCATTATGCCATGGTTTGAACACCTAGACTGGAACTTTTTTCGCTGTCAAAGAGGTGAGTTGGCCAACCAATAAAAATGCATGGCCCTCAATCCTATAATAGCATCACCGAGTTAATTCAACTAAAAAAAAATCAGTTTTAAAAACATGTCTCGCAGCACCTGACTGCTTTCATAACAAAGCCAAGTTTTGTTTAACCCAAGGCTCCCTAGCGTCTAGGGAGCTTCGCCAAATATAAGACAAGTGGTGGAATGCTATGGCTGAGAAAATCTGGACCATCGATGACCCAGGAGACAAAAACGCTCTTTCAAGGATTTAAAAACCGTAATTGAGACTTGGGGAGGGGGGCTTAAACAAATTCAATCCTCTCTGCTAATGTCAAGAGTCTTCTAACCGAAAGAAATGAGATCCTGGAAGATATACTTCAATCAATTACTTAATCAAACGTCTAATGTAGACATCTCAGCCCTTGCCTCAGCATGTTACTCTACACAACTTCATCATCATCATCATCATCATCAGGCTGTTCATTACCGAAGATGACTGACTGAATTGAGCTACAGACTTTTCGCAGACAGGCCGTCATGTAGACTTTGAGACCACCTTAGGATTTGCTGACATCCGTTGCATTGCCTACTGCTTGAACTAGCCGTTGAATATCGACGACCATGTGCACGTTGTTGTCACCCCAGTGAAGTCGGTGGATGGGAGGCTACTCATGGACCTTGAAGATATCAAGACTAGATGGAAGGAGCACTTCAGTAACTTATTTAACCAAGTGGGATCTGCACAGGCAGATGCATGACAGCAGCTGAAGAAAAAACCAAAATTGAATGAGGTGTGTGGAGAATTCTGCATGGAGGAACTGCAGAATGCTCTCAAATGCTTAACAAGTGGTAAAGCGCCTGGACTCGATGGTATTCCTTCAGAAAATGGTGAAGTAAAGCATGAAGCTCTATTATAGTTATTCAACTGTCAACCGTGAGACCTTGTGGAAGGTTCTGGAAACTCATGGATGAATTGACGCCAACTGGATTTTGTTCTGTACAGGGTGTTCTGTTTTGAGTGTGGGAAAAGTCCCGGAGCAATGGAATGTACAAAACTTAGGCGATCTTTAAAAGAAGTTCGACATGGGGTAATAAGCCTAAGATGAAACAAACCCATGTAATGGGTCTGATGGTATTGCCGCCAAATTTTTTCAGAAAGACAGGAACAATATCTTGAGTCAACTATACAGTTTGTCCCAAGCCATCTAGTAGTAAGGCAAGCCCTGCAAGATTTAAAGACGCTTGTGGCATCCCTATTTGCAAAAGAGGAAATAAGCAGGATTGTGGTAATCATCGGGGTATCCAAAGCCCAATAAAACCCTAAATGGTCAACCACTCGAGGTAGTAAACGCTTGACATATCGTGGAAGCACCATCTACGTTAACAACAGTCGTGACACAGTGTGAAAACGACTAAGCATCCGCCTTCGAAGAAAACGCAAGGTCTATCACGGCAACTCCACTGGAATGGCCACCAGATTCGTATGGATGATTCCAGACTCTTTGAATACATCTTTTATGGCAAACTACAACAAGGAAAAAGAAATGTTGGAAGAGCCAACGCTGCGGTGGTATGACTAGACTAACTTACAATTTTCTCTTTTTAATTTCTGGGTGGAAGAAGGCATGATCGTTTTATCTGGCAATATCGTATTGCTAGGGCCTCGCAGGACTACAGAACAACGTTTGGAGAGAGCTACGACTGCGGCTTTAAGACTGTGTTAACTTACAACATTTTTGTCTTTTTTTAAAGGAAGAAGGCATGATCGTTTTATCTGGAAATGTCGAATTAATAGGGCTGTCAGGGCTACTGAACAACGTTTGGAGTGAGAAACAACTGAACACAGTAACCGTCAAGCACACCGGTCTACCTCCCAACAATGGCCGTGCCACTCAACACCCATAGTGCTACCAATACTGTGGTAGATCCTGTCCTAACCACATTCGGCTCGTGTCCTGCAAGAGGAGAGTCGCAGTCGTCATACTCTTGAGTGACAGCCAATCATGTACCCGTGGCATGACGCACACAGCGTCACGTGATATCAAATTGATTTTTAACACGAAGAGGAAGACGTATAGGCACACATCCCCTAAGCAAAGAACGCCGCCACAAGCACGTATAGAAATGAATCTCAGCTTTGAAGACGCTCCCGCCCGGTAGGTAAACATTTTGGCTTCATTTTATTATGATAAAATTTGAAAGCACTTTCATTAAAATTTGCTCATCGTCTGAGTCATCGGCATACAATTATGATTTTTATTTAAAAACGGACGGTCAACGAGATGTTCGGACAGAGCGATCAGGAGAGGTGCTATTGCAGGTTGCAGTACGATAGTTACAGTTCTGTGCAAACTGCTGATATTTCATCACATCCAAAGGTCCTTCATTATTGGGTTTGTTTCTTTAAAGCGGACTTTATTGGCCAAATCTCAAACAAAAATATAATGTTGTTTGCTGACTCGTTGTAGATGAGATTAGAATGTGTATAGTTATTTGGTATGAAATAATAACTTTACAAAGTGATTAAATACTGACCATTAATTGTCTTATTGCACACGTATTAAATTTTAATTATGACAGTAAAAAGGAACAAATGGCAATAAGATTTTATTAAAGCCATTAATATCCAGGGTCTTATTCTTTAATCTTTTTACTCGGTCCACTTTTTTTAGTAAGTTAAGTAATTGAATTAAATTACTTTAACCATTAATGTTTTAACTCGAACATCTTTTCGGAGGTCTCACATGGACGACGACCTTATTAAGTGGAGATGCAACAAACCTAATTATGAAGTTGTCAATAAGCTTTACCTAAAGGAAAGATCAAAGACCCACAAACCCAACTCTGTGGAGAAGAAAATTGAGAATTTAATGAAGACCTTCGAGATGGAGTTAACAAATAAGAAGAATCCCAAAGTAAGAATGAAATATGACAGGCTATGTAATAATCCTATACTTGCTGAACAGCTCTAAGTAAACTTATATATTGACATTGACATGGTCAGACAGACATTTGAGTTTTTTTCTTATGGGAACATTTTTGTCTCCCGTGACGTCGTTCGTTACAGTGAGAGCCCTGAATGTTACAGTCAGTATCCTGAATGTTTACATCATGAGTTAAAAAGCAAAACAAACAAAATCAAAGATGAATGGACAAAGCAGTGGCCATTATTAGTCCAGTTTGGTTCTATTGTTTCAATTAAAGTTTTGATTTTATGTCGGATCATAAAACAAAAATATGAAGAACTAAAGGCGTAGAATATTGTTAATGAATATAAAGATGGAAATATTGGTATAGGCTTGGTATTGATTCATGTTGCACTAAAATTTGATGATTTAATATTTACATGTATTTATATATTTTAAGCTGTGTGTCAAGGTAGCATTTATTCTGATTTAATTATCACACCCGGTTTACTTTCAACAGGAATGGAAAAGTGTCGCATACGACGTTTTTAAAATGCAGATAAATGGTGGGAAATACTTCAGCGCAGACGAGCTTGCAGACGTCGGTAGCTACAACGTGCTTTTGGCCGATGCACCGCTGTACAAGACAACAGATGAAAAGCAGGAGATCCTTCATGGGCAATATAAAGAAGCCTTTCCTGGTGGTTTTGCCTGGGAGGTGCTAGAGGTTATCTCAGGTAGGACATTGTTTTGTGTGTTGCCGGTACCAGATCCAGGGATGGGGTGGGAAGATTGTATGCCCTAGGTCTGCATTCATTTACTGTTGTATGGACAAATGGTAGTTGGTACACGTAGACAGTTTTGTTTTATACACTTCTGCATGTCGGTGCTTATGTGTTCCCTTGATTATTGATTTATTTATCATTATTATCACCATATTATCATTTTGGCAAATTGGGTACCCTGAATCATAAAAAATGCCAACGCATGCCTACATAGCACTGTCAGACTAGATCAAATATGTATTCCAACAAATAGCAATGATCATGCTATGTAAAATAACAGTGCAACCGCGTGAAGTGAGACAGCGGAAAAAAGTCATTCTGCGAAACAGGTCAGACAACGCTCGAGTCATTCATAGTTTGTCTTTCATGAAACCCGTATAGAATGCAGAAACAGCTTTTAAAGTATAAGGAACAACGGTGGGTTTGTAGAAATGTTCAAGCACAACTGTGTAAAATAACAATGAACAATGAAGTGGGACAACCAAAACAAGTCAGACAGCCAAACAAATCTGACAGCGAAACAAGTCTAACAACGAAACAGTCATTATTTGACTTTTCAAATACCAGTGTGGAATGCAGAACCAGCTTATTTAACATTATTATCATAGTATAATTTGGCACATTGGAGGCCCTTAGGGTCCTGAATCGACAAAAATACACACTTTTTTCTCCTCAAATCCCCCAAGGATGCCAACGCACGCAATTAATTGGCCTAGACAACACAAACAGGTCAGAAAACGAAACAAGTCAGTAATTGTTTGTATTTCTAAATATTGGTATGGAATGCAGAATCAGCTTTTTAAGATTTAGAAACAGCGTTGAGAAATTAGCAATGTTTAACAATTTATGTAAAATGCCAGTGCGCCGGCGTGAAGATAGACGGCGAAACAAGTCAGACAACAAAACAAGTCAGACATCGAAACAAGTAAGTGAACTCAACAAATGAGACAACGAAACAAGGTAAACAGTGAAATAGGTCACACAAGAATCAGCCACTGTTTGTCGTTCCAAGTACCAGTACAGAATGCAGAATCAGCTTTTTAAGTTCAGAGGAAGTTGTTCGCGCTATACCACTATGCTATATATATCAACGTTTGTGTGTGCAGGTGAGGAGTTCTTCAACTAAACACCCCTTACTCTCTCTGTGGCCCCCTCTTTTGATGCAATTGTAGCTTAGAAAGTAAATAATCATTTCGTTGATCAAGTACAGATAAACATCAAGAATCTTAGACTTAAGGTAGTAATTAACAGTAAATTGTCAAAATTTGGGTGTTTTTCTGAATTTGTCAGTATTAGATAGATGAAATATCAACTACATATCAGCCTATCTTAAAATAATGGAAGTTTACAAATAAACCCGTAATTTTAGCCTAATTGCTGATTTACCCCTGTGGTAGCGTGTCTGAGTTTTAAAGTAGGTCACACTTGTCCATATATGTGTTTGATTGGCAGCTCCACTGTGCAGCTGTACATTTCCCGTACTAGATTGCTGCTAAGCCTTTCACATTCTGTGAGTAACGTCGCGCTTTCATTTGCCAAACAATACTTTTCATTTTGAATTTATCAGTGAACTTAATTCTGACGATCTATTAAAGCTTTAAAAAGCAGACATATAGATGAGACGTATATGGGCAAAGGCACTCCCCCTAGGTGTCACGTGGTGAAGAAGGCTGACGTCACGACTAACATGGTGGCTGCTGTCAATGCATGGAGGGGGCCTCCGGATGAAAATGTTCAATAATAATGTTGAAAATGGATGAAAGACATAGTGACAGTTACATAGGCAGTGAGTAGAGGGCTGAACCAGTATAAATAACTAAATTTCTCAGCTTGCCAATGCAGCTCACTGATTATATAACGTTGGAATCTCCGGGGAGCACTAAAAGGCTGATTTCTCCGCTTCAGTTTATGGCTTCAAGAGAACGATTTAGACCAGTGTCAAAATTAATTAGAACTCTCAACAGATGAAAGCTGGTATTCATTCATTAGATCTAAGGTTTGTCTGAAAGTATGTGTCTGGGATTTCATAACATCAGCTCCGTTTTCAACTTAGGCATGCTTTAGTTAGGCTAGGGGGTCTCGTTGAACTGGAAACCAAGTTTATTTTGATATCTCTGCTAATTTAACACATATCGCTAATTTGAGGCGCATTCTTGTTGATCCCTATGAGGGCTCACCAGTCAAGCTGTCTACACATGTCCATTTGTAGTGGACTTCTAGTTTTTAAGGTGTAAAGATCATGTTGAGCACACCTATTAAGCATTATATCTCATTACGTAACGATTGCATAATAAAATAAGGATATGAAATGAAGAGCTGTTGAAATAAGCTTTCTATTGATATGTAACATGTTGGTATATCTTGGCCGGTTTAGAAGATAGCTACCCCTGTTATCTACATCCTTAAGAAACATTTCTATTCTCACTGCTGTCTTTCCACCTACCAGCAGTCCTTTTTTATCCCTATCTTATACTGTAATTTCAAATGTGAAATTTCTTTTACCCTTGAAAATACCCAAGCCTCACATGATAGCTTAAGACAGTTAACATCTAATTCTGTATAAAGTTTTTCTTCTGCTTGTACATACATTATTATTATTATTATTATGGCTTTGTACAATACAATATACATGCAGTATATTACCAACCGAATGCATTACTAAAATGCAAATTAAAGTGGATCTAACTGTGACTGAAGGTTGAAAAGTTAGGACAGTGCAAAGAACAATGGTCATAATAGTACAATCAATAATGCCTTACATGATATGACATAAGGTAAACGTAAAATTTTCGTTATTTTTATTTTTAAACAACAGAATAATTAACAGACAATTTTCTTTAGAATCATTTGCACAAAGACTGACTAAATAAAAATCAGAACAGACAGATGCATTAGTTCAGTTGCTTATACAGTAGAAATATTCAAAATAACGGTAAAATACAACTTCTCGCCATATCTGTATGTTTATCATAAACACAGATTATGGAATGTGCACTAATAATTTTGTAGATAGTAATCACAATTTACAAAAATTTCTTCGTGTTGTGCAACTACTTCACCTCTTCTTTTAAATGATCTTGTTATAAAGTTGGAACGGGAACTAAATTTTTGATGATGCTGTTGAACAGTTTGTATAAGTTGCTTTTTGGAGACTTAGTATCAAGTTTTAGGATTAAGATTTTGCTGACAAGAAATTATACGTTGAACAGAGATTTAGAAAGTGGCATTTGTAGTTTTGATAACAATTTGTACGGATATTTATAGGCAAATGTTCGCACATACACGCACGTCAGCATTTTTGCCAGACGCAGGAATAAAAAATTCTTTTTTTATTCCCAAATATTCCTTCTGTGTCCACGATACATCATACAACATTTGAAAAAGGTCGACTATTTTAGGTAAATAGATATAATAGAATCATGTGTTCCATGGATTAACAATAGGCGAGCCTTTATTTTTTATTTTTACTTATCAGCGTTTTGCACATATTAGGAAAATAGCTAGATAAAAATCGAAACGGACATGTGCACTAGATCAGTTACTTATAGAAATATTCAAACTAACGGTAAACGGAGCTTTTTATCAATTTTGCAAGTTTATTATAATCTTAGATTGTGCAAAATTCACTGACTATCTTGGTAAAAGGCAATCAAAATGTACAAAAGTTTTTTTTAAAGAAAAAGGGACTGGGAGTTACCAAGTTGAGCAACTAGCTCTTCTAACGCTTTGTTATTCGGAATGTCACACGACCAAAATACGTTATTTAACTCTAAAAGAATTTTTTTTGCGTGAAAGACAGAGCTTACAAAGTTTGTTATAGAAAAATATTGCCGTTTCAGGTCCGCCTGTGGTAACGTTTACTTGGCGGCACTGGGCCAGATGGACCGGACCTTTCAAGGGGGTGTCGCCCTCTGGCGAGAGGGTTGAAATGAAAGGCTGCGCCATCGCTACTGTGAATGAAAACCTGCAGGTTGAAGAGCTGAAAGTCTACTACGATCCTAACCCCATTCTGGCCACTTTACTGAAACTGAACACAGGGACAGATGAGGGAGCCACCAGATGCCCCTTCCACAAGAGTATGAAGTGAAAGTGTGCTACGTGTACTTGAAGCAGGAAGAATCACGCGATAAGAATTTTGCTTTGTTTGACTATATGACTGCATAAACTTGCCCTCTTAATCCATATAAAAGTAAAGCACTGTTGAGACCGAACGATAAGTTTGAATATTGATGTAAACTTTTGATGCTTATGTCTTCGTTCCTGTTTGGTTCGAAATGTTATTCATTGTTTCTAAATTGAAACAATATTGTGAAGTAGGTGTTGTTAGCTCCTTCTAAGGCAATAAGTCAGAGTGTGGTTTATTTTATTCTGTTATTTTCATCATTTATACAGAAAAGCAAAAACTCTGTTAAAGCTTATGAATATTTAGAATATAATACTTACCTCAGCTGTGTATCTTAAACAATTCTAAATGCACCCAAAGTAATTTGAATAAACAATCAGTTATGATTCAGAACCAGAAGAAATGGACTCGATTTTAAAAAGTTAGAGAATACATATATCTAGGGCCTTGGCTGCGTCACAAGTAAAATAAATAGAGGTCTTGATGATTGTGTTTTTTTTCACTAGCTTTACTTGCTTTTGCTTGGCTAATAGGAGGGCTGCATAGCAAGTTTTTACTGCGTCAAGAATTGATCTTTTAAAATACGCAGCATTCATGCACGTATATGTTGCCGAAGTAAACGCACGAAAGCTTCTTAACATTTTTCAAAATCCGTTTTAAGGATGACTGAATTAAAACATGTATTTTATATCCCTTGACAAAACCAGGTGATTTGTCATTCACCGAGATAGCATCTTTACACTCTGTGAGCGGTATGAATACTATAGGTCGGGAAGCCTGTGACTGTATCGAATAGATTTACCCTCAGTTTAAACCTGCTTAGGTAACGATTTTGTTCATCTTTTTAGTCCATATTTAGTCTGACCGGAAAATACGTTTAGAAATAAACAAACATGCTGCTCCATTTTTGCGAGTGTAAAATATTGGGAGTGTTATAAACCCGAACGTCCTAAAGTGATTAGTTTTGCTTCCGTTAACGTCATGACCCTTGCCATTAAGCCATGGTTTGAACACTTAGACTGGAACTTTTTTCCCTATCAAAGAGGTGAGTTGGTAAGCCAATAGGAAATGCATGGTCCTCAATCCTAGGGAACATCAAGAAAATGCGAGGTAAAAAGGTTTACTATGTTAACCTAGCTGGCAGCCCACAACATGGCCGCGGCAACCTCGGTTCTAATGGGGAAATGCTCCTATAACTTTTTAAAGAATTTAACCTGAGCAGCACAAATAGGCCTACTTTCTTTGACGAACACTTCTACTCTTGAAAACACCCTAGGTCTGGGCGCTGGCACCTATTGGACTATATCTTGGTTAGCCAAAAAGCAATAAAGGATGTTTGCCACACCGAGTTATGACAGCAGCAAACTGCTACTCACCCGATCGTATGATTAGATGCCGAATAAAGCTCTCTACTCAGAAACCAAATGTCTTCAATTCCTTCCATCAAAAAGGTAGCCACTGAATCAGTATTCACAAACTATGCCAACTCTTTCCAACTGCAAAGAACAACCTGACAACAATACAGAAAGTAAATGGCATATTTTTAAAAAATGCCTATATAACGAGGCCAAAGTTCATCTTGGTCACCTTAAGTGTAAAAATGCAGACTGTTTTAATGACTGCGACGATAGCATCAAAGAATTAATTCAACTCATAAAATAAGTTTAAAAGTTTGTCTTGCCACGCCTGACTGCTTCCAGAACAAAGCCAATTTTTTCAAGCCAAATTGCGCATGCAGAGGGAGCTCCTCCAAACAGAGACAAGTGGTGAAATGACAAGGGAGAGAAAATCCAGACCCTAGCTGACTCAGGATACAAAACGTCCCTACAAGGCGTTTAAAACATTTTTTTTTTGGCTAGGGGGCTTAAAAAATTTAATCCTCTCTGCAAATGACAAGCTTCTTCTGACTGAAAGAAATGAGAACCTGTAAGACATACTTCAATCAATGACTGAATCGAACGCCGAATGCAGAAAGCTCAGGCCCCCATTTCAAAAAGAATCTTTAATCCGTAGGCCTTATTGACTAGCACGAGCTGAGTGACCTTGTTAGGTCGACAACGCAGCAGTCGACTAGGAGTGCATTTCCAGAGATTTAGATCGATCCATCCGGATCGACCTAACTCCCAGGAGTTGAAGCTAAATTGCAGTCAGCCAATGCGCACGACAGTTAAATTACTCCCTTACAGCTTTTAGTAGGCGGGACAGACGCTTAAGCCGGCTAAGCTGACAGTAATATAGTGAGACTCCCCACAAGGATAGATCGATCTAAAATTTGTAGGAATGGGGTCTGGGAGTGTTTCACAAACACTCTCAAGTCCTAGCTTGGTTTGCTTACGGTAGTCGACGCGCACGAGAAATTCTCCAAGAAATAAAAAAGGTGTAAAAGTCTCTAAAGTCTCGCAAGACATGACCTTTCACTGCCTCTTTCGGCCGTGAACGAGGTTTTATCAACTATAACTATTGTTTTTTTAACTTTATTGATAAATTTGATAAAACATACAAAATATATATTAAAAGGCAGGTAACGGCAAAACATTAGCTTATCCTGGAACGCTGCCATCGGACGTCTAGCGGTCAAAAGTGTAAACAAACCCGCAATCGACTAGTTGATGTTACATTTATTTTTTTTATTTAAAAAATCAATAAATTTCAGTAACATTCCAAGATTTTATAACGCAACATATTGAAGAAGGTATGTACTTTCGAAAATGTGCTAATAATGCTCTCATTTATCGAGTTTTAGTTGAGCTTGCCGACTTAAGACACCGAGGTGGCTAAGCTTCGTCGACTAACAGCCAAGAAAAAGATTCTTTGTGAAACAGGACTTAAGGTGTATTCCCAGAGATTTAGATCGATCCAGAGATTAAAATTTAGATCGACCTAACTCACTGGGGGTTCACGCTAAATTGCAGTCAGCCGAGCGCGCACCATAGTTGATTACCCCCTTACAGCTTTCAGTAGGCGGGACAGACGCTTAAGCCGGCTAAGCTGACAGTAATCTAGTGAGACTCCCCACAGGGATAGATAGATCTAAAAGCTATGGAAATGGGGTCTTAGTGACGTGGGGACTTAATTTCGATGGTAACCAAGCTCTTAGTCAGGGAACTTGACGATTTTTTTTTTTTTTGTGAAAGGGGGGCCAGTTGAAATTGTTAAAATTGTTTAAATCTTTCAGCGTGTTACACAAAACAGACGATCCTTGAAAGAAGTACGGAATGCTCACTCAACACCCATTCCGCTGCCAATACTTTGGTAGATCCTGTCCAACCCACATCCGGCTCGTGTCCTACTAGAAGAGTTGCAGTCGTCATATTCTTGAGTGACAGCCAATGATGTACTTTCGACACGGCGCATACGGTAATGTGCCAAGCATTTCGACGGGCCCAGTCAATCCGACCACAAAAATTATTTTATAAAATTAATTTTTCTGGACTCAAACGATTAATCCATACGTCAAAATTATGGGACAGAATTTTTTTCTTGTTCCGATTGTTCGACCACATCGTCGACAAGACTCGGTAAATTTTCAAGCCAGTGAAATAGATGCTGCATGCCTCGGCCCTTTGTCAATTGTTGTCCTTTCAATAGCTCTCGTCAATGAGGAAGAAACAATTAATTGAAGATCTAATCTGGAAGCATGACGTACCTGTCTTTTCCTTTGTCCCCGATGACAATAATAGTGCTTATAGACATACAAATTTTGCTATTAAGCAGACTTGCCCTCGCTGACTGATTCATCACGCCCGTAACTGGGGCGGGGGGGGGGGGGGGGGGTAAAAAAAAGGTCTATTCTGGATGAAACCAAATATCGACAGTGGGTAAAATACGTCGTAAACACCTTCATATAGACCATATATCGCGTTTGCTAGCAATAAAAAGTTTGGGAAGAATAAGCAATTTATTTTCAAGTTCGATTGAAATATATAGGCAGATGGGGAAACGTTCTTGAAGTCAACACAGCAAGATCTTACATTTACTACAATCGACCGAAAGATCAGCGGGATCGACCGCCCAGACTTCTTGGCGCCAAATACCACGCGCTGTCAAAATCTGACGAACACGTCGCTGTTCACCTACATGGATAACTGATTTGTCAACAATAAAAATGACGTCTTCCTTAACTCCATGGGAGCTTCATAGAGAGTTCCACTGGGTATTTACGTTACCTGTGAGTCACTTTCTATTTCCCTAGATGCATGAAATGTTGATAATAGAGAGCTTTCGCACCTGCACGTTTAGGCGACCGACTACATTTAGCTATCCGTAACCGTAAAATGACCAACGTTTATTTTTTCGTGATTTCGCAGAAAGACCCGGTTAGCCTTTACGGATAGTCGAATTGAACAGTAGGCTGATACATGTTTCACATGCTGTAAAGCCTCGGTCACAACCGGACGCACGAATTTCAGGATCGTAGGTCCCCTGCGATTTTTGGGTGTTGCGAAGGCCGTGGAGGTCGTAGAGGTAGAGGAAAGTCTGCCTTGCGAGTCGCAAGGCCCCATGAGATGTCCTTTCAGGCAGGGACGCTAATTGTAAGGAGCGATGGTCGTGGAAATTGTACTCTTATTTTGAGTTTGTCTTGCTTCCTGTGCACGTGGCACACACTCACCACTTACGAAGGGAATGCAACGCGCGGCGAAAGAAGTGCCCTTTTGCGTCAGTTTTGCTTCACATTTGCCTCACACGTTTGTGGTGACGTACTGACGGCGTACGTCAGTTTTGCTTCCTGTTCTCCTCTCCTTTCTTCTTCCTCCTCTCTTTTTTCTACTATGTAATTTTCTTTCTCTTGCCTTTTGGAGGCATATTAGAAACAAAATTGAGCAAGAAATTGAAATTTTTGAAAATTGCTGTACACTTTACATAGTCGATGTTCATGTAAAGACACAAGCGTTCGTCGTGAGCACGCCTTTTATACACCAGGCGTGGGGTGAGGCACGTGCGACGTATTCCCGGTGTGCTCTCGACTTTGTTCGTTAGTTGTGAGGGCGTGCGCCTTACTCAACACGCAATGGGCACTTGCTCCTTCATTGTTTGCGACGTGCGTCTTGCACAACGTGCGTCTCTCTTGCTAACTCCTTGCGAGGGGAGCAAGTTACGCTTGCGGCCTCGCTGTTCGCAGGCTATTCGTAGAAACTTTTGGACATGTCCAACATCCTCCGTACGTGCTTACGGGCTGTCTGCGAACTCGAAATTGCGTAAGAAGGTCTTGAGTGGGACGTGAGATTCTGCGCAAATTTTGGACGCAAACAGCCCGTAAGAGCCCGTACGGCCGGTTGTGACCGAGACTTATGCAGAGACGTCAAATTAGGTCATACGCCATTGGACAGGTTAGGTAATTTTGGGATGGTCTTCAATACGCAATTTATGGAGATCCGGCTTACCCCGTTAAAAGGTATCTGTTGAGTCCCTTCAGAGGAGCAAATTTAAGTACCGAAGAAGAAGAATTCAACAGGAGAATGTCCTCTGTGCGGGAATGCGTCGAGTGGGAGTTCGGAAACTTATTGTGATACTTTGCCTTTCTGGACTTTTGAAAGAATTAAAAAGTTCTGTTGTCTCCTGTAGCCAAGCAGTACTTGGTAGGTGGTCTTCTGGTCAACTGCCATACCTGTGTGTATGGCAATCAGATGAGTCGGAACTTTTAACTAGATCCTCCCACCTTGGAGGACTATTTAGCATGAACTGTACACGTGTACATTGTGCGTATGGAAAATTAAAGAGTAAAATGTAAAATTCATACCGCAGGCAAATATTTATTTAAATGAAATCTTGAATAAAAAACTAATGTTTTAACAAATATTCAGCCCACGTGTATCTTGTAGGCAGCAAGAGCCTAGTATGTCAATTCAGCTTTTCTTCTTAACCAAAGATTATGCGTAACCATCTCCATCATTTGTTTGTCTTTCTCAAATTGAGCTTCTCGCTCTTTCATTTCTAATTCAAAACGTTCTTTCTCGAAGGCCAACTTGTCTTTCAGGTAACTGACGTAATCTGCTGGTGAATCAGTACGGCGCTTCTTAGTTGCCTGCATGTTTTCGCAATTTTTAGCTGAAAAAAAAAAAAGCGGGTCACCAATCAATGCAGCGTCAGTTTTTGTTACTGATATAATAAATATTAATCGATATTTGCTATTAGAGACAATTTCATGTAAAGAAAAATGTGCTGTCTTTACTTTTATTTATAATTCATTTATTCAAATACACAAAACAGGACGCCATGTGACTTTCTAAACAAGGCTTCATAAAATTTGCATTAAAAGTCAAGGAGACGCCCTGTCAACTTAAGGAGAAAATCGAGCTACTAATGTGCTGTCCTTACTTTTATTTATAATTCATTTATTCACATACACAAAACAAGACGCCATGTGACTTTCTAAACAAGGCTTCATAAAATTTGCATTAAAAGTCAAGGAGACGCCCTGTCAACTAAAGGAGAAAATCGAGCTACTAGTAGTATCTTACTAAACGGCACTTACCTTACGGATATCCTGCTTGTTATGCGTCAAGTGCAGACGCCTAGTCTACAGACCACTTATAAAGGCATGTGTACTCGTAACAACTGCTCACAAAATGATGACCTAACAGTCTTATAATACAATCAGTCACGCTTGCGGAAGGCCACTTCTGACTGCCTTGTGGTCAGTGGAAAATGCCTTTTTTACGGGTATAACCTATATTTCAATAGTAACAAAAACATAGACACAAATAACAGAGACAACATGTTTGACATATATTGCAAAAATAAAATGTCCAATATTATTTTAGCAGAGAAACGATCAATTTTGAAAGGCTTGATTTCATAAAATTATGCTAATTTGTCAAACCGTTTTTCATTGACGGGTAGCAATCTAGCTGCGGATAATGTTCTCTCTAACCGTATGTGTACACGTCACTAGACAGCAAAATATGATGACCTAAACGTAGTCGTTCGCCTAAACGTACTGGTGCGAAAGCTCTCTAATATTTAGCGTAATCCACGACGAACTCCATTCCTGTGACCCCTCCCCCAAAATGGGACCGTCTTCATTAACATGTAGTTTGCGCTATGCTGGAACCGACCAGATAAAACCAGTCTCTCATTTCTGCATGTGCTCAATTCTCACCTCAAATTATAAATGCACCTGTTTTGTGAAAATTATGGCAAGTAAATGCTTTTTTTACGTTCGGGTTGTATCAGTGGGGTTTTCAATATGCACCGTGGTTTGTGCACAGCGAGAGTATATAAGTAAGAAAATCGGAAGAATGCCAGCAAAATACTGTATGTCTATCGGCACAGGTACGCTCCGTATTTTGCCTTTACTCAATATGTTTTTATATGACATGCTTTTTAAATAAAATACTTAATAGTAATTTGAAGTTACACTGATTTCCGTTTGAGTACCAGTTGGTATTCTTTGGTACGGGTGATTGAATTTTCTTCGGAAGTACGTACGTCTACGCCTCGACGCTATGCAAGCCTTGCGGGTTGAAAACATCTGATCTCAGACTGGTAAAAAATATCAATTCGGTTGATTTCAGTTGTCATATTAAAATTCAAATAGGGCGTACGTAGATCATATAACTAGTTAAAGTCCACTTAAGCTACCAGTTTCAAATATAAGTGACCGGCCTTTGTTTACAACACCTGTCTCCGGGGAAATACTCGTCCAACTTGTGAAGCGCATCATGAAAGTGATCGTAGGTGAGGGAAATGTATAATTAAAAATTATAATTGTCGTCTTTTTTAATGTTAAGTAATGTTAGCACATATTGTACACAGCAAAATAAGTTTTCAGGAGGATAAAACATGCCTGAAACACATGTTAGGCGAAAATTGCGGCTTATCTTGCGTAACACTTCCGGTAAAATGCAATACTTCCGGAAAGATGGACGTTTTGGCAGATGCCCCTAACAATCCGACGATATCAAAGGTTTCCATTTGCTGTATTTTAATCAATTCGACCAAACTGACATTTCCATGAAATTAATTAATTAATCTTGGTCGAATTGTTTGGCATATTACCGTACAGCGTCACGTGATACTTATCAAATTGATTTTTAGCCCGAGGAAGAAGGCGTATAGGCACACATCCTGTAAGCAAAGAACGGTGCCACACGTATGCAAAAATGAACATCAGCTTTGAGGACGCTCCCGCCCGGTAGGTAATATTTTGGCTTCATTTTATTATGATAAAATTTGAAAGTACTTTCCTTAAAATTTGCTCATCGTATGGGTCATCGGCATACAATTATGATTTGATTAAAATATGGAAGGGCCAACGAGTTGTTTGTACAGAGCGATCAGAAAAGGTGTTTTTGCAGGTTGCAATACGATGGTAACAGTTCTGTGCAAACTGCTGATATTGCATCATTCATACCTAGGGATGTTATTTGACCTGTCCTTTTACCAAGTTTCAGTGAAGATCGAGGGCAACCTCGAGCCGCTACTCACTCGACATTTCTCCCAGCGTTTCTCGGAAATCCTCTGATTAAACCAAGGTGTTGTCTAGAATTTCACGGCTACATCTTGGTTAAATCAGTCGAGACCTCTAAAACCTCGAGACCTCTGAGACAGAGCTTTACATTCTTGGCATGAAGAGAATAGTGACTTTGCTTGCATTATACCTTGTAGACAAATTTTAAATCTTTCATACTCTTAAAATTTTGAATAAATTTTTCACGTTTAACAATTATTCTTTATCATTTTATTACACCAAGTCATATCATATTGGTTTTGAAAACGGGATTTTTTTACATGTAAGCCACACGTGAGTACAAAAAATATTTGTAAATATATAACTTTTTAACGATGGTTGTGTTATTTACCTTTTGTTTCTAAGCTGCCCATTCTTTCTCTTTATCAGAAATATCGGTAAAAATCAAATCTATTCCCATTTGAACTTGTAATTAGCACATGAATGTTCTGAAATTAAGCACAGCGTATTCCGAAACCGCCTCGTAGTCAAAAACATCTCAAAAACGTAGAATTATTACTCCTTTGGACTTGTAATAAACATCCGTCTGACTTTGACTATACTCCGGAACTGCCTCGTTGTCAGAAATATCACACAAAAAAAATTAATTATTGCTCCTTTGTACTTGTGAGAAATTTATTTGACTATATTCCGGTCCGACGCTCCTTTTTTATCAGATATGTCACTAAAAAGTAGAGGTTTTGCCTTGGGACCATTGTTCCGCTGCAGTCCCAGCTGGGTGTGGCTCAGCTGAGACGTGCATGGTCAGTGTTGAACGTCCACAACAAGTATTTAGCTAAAATTGACCAAATTGGTCAGACATTAGGTAAGAATTTGGGGGGAGGTGACCAGCTCATGTGGACGAGTTTATTCCATATAACATCGCTAGAACGTGATATAAGGTCACTTATTCGGTTTTAGTAATAGATAGACCCCGAGTCAGCGAGGGTTATGTGGCATACACGAGTGGTAGCACGAGTGGATGTCACATAACCCTCGCTGACGAGGGATCTATCTTATTTAGACCACGGGTCCATTAGCGGGTTATAACGCATTCATGCGAGACGTGCGGTTATGTGAGTTACACCACGTCTGGGTCTTTTGTTTTTCACTTCCACCGTTGTCTAAGGGGTGTTTTAGGAAGAAATGACAGTATTTTTCCTCGGTATGTATGTCAAATAATACTCTTCCCCTCTCGCGATATATGCCATGAACTCCTTTCGCTGATGTTATGGCATATATCGCTCGGGTAACGGTGTATTGTCTCACACACATCGAAATTTTGTTTTAATTTTAAAAACACCAAGTGATTGAATCTGAACATAACTCACATATCTATAATTCATACGCCTCGAAAAAGATCAAATATGTATATGTAGGCACGCGCCAGTAAAGATGTGCCCTGCAACGGTAGCTCTAACTATTCCTTTTGTGCCTGTGCCATCAATTTGAAGTAGAAGTAATCTGTCGTTTTAATTTCATAGTTTGACTATTCAGTAGGGTTACTTTTTTTTGATTGACCACAGCGTATTGCAATTGAAAATGTTACTCCATAATACCGGTGTAGCTTCAGTACTGTCTACGAGTATTGAAATTTTGAGCTAACTTATTACAGAGTAAAATTTTGAATTAAAATTTGTTTAGCTAATTATCTAATATCAATGTTACAATTTAACCACGGTTATCATCACTTGGCAATTATAAGGTACTTCATTAATGGGATTATTCCTTAAAAAGCGGACTTTATTGCCCATAACTCGAACAAAAGTACCTTGTTGTTTGCTAACTCGGTGCAAATAAGGTGTGAATGTTTATAGTAATTTGGTATGAAAAAAAAAATAGATTCACAATGTGATTAAATACTGACCATTTATGGTCTGATTGCACACTTATTAGACTTAAAATATGACAGTAAAAAAATTAACAAATAGAAATAAGATTATATTTAAGTCATTAACACCCAGGGTCTAATTCTTTAAGCTTTTTACTCAGTCCACTTTTTAGTAACTTAAGTAATTAAATCAAATTACCTTAACCATTTATTTTTTAACTCGAATATCTTTTCGCAGGTCTCACATGGACGACGACCTTATTAGGTGGAGATGTAACAAACCTAATTATGACGTTGTCAATGAACTTTATCTGAAGGAAAGATCAAAGACCCACAAACCTAACTCTGTGGAGAAGACAATTGAGAATTTAGTGAAGACCTTCGAGATGGAGTTAACAAATAAGAAGATTCCCAAAGTAAGAAATGAAATATGGCAGACTACATAATCCTTTACTTATTGAACTATTCTTAGTAAACTATATTGACATTGACATTATATTATATTGACATTGACATAGTCTGACAGACATTCGTTTTTTTTCCTCAGGGGAATTTTTTGTCTCCTGTGCGCCGTGTGTGTTCTGAATGTTTTAAATGTGTCCTGAATGTTTACATAATGTGTCAAAAAGTAAAATGAAACAAAATTAAAGATTAATGGATAAACAGTGGCCCTTACTAGACCAGTTTGATTTTTTTTTTCAAATTTCAGTTTTCAATTTTTGTCGGGTCATAAAACATAAATATAAAGAACTCAAGACGTAGAATATTGTTAATGAATAAAAAGATGGAAATATTGGTATAAGCTTTATTGATTCATGTTACAATAAAAATGTGATGATATAATATATATTAAAATATTTTAAGCTGTGTGTAAATGTAGAATTTATTCTGATTTAATTATCACACCCGCTTTACTTTCAACAGGAATGGAAGAGTATCGCATACGACGTTTTTAAAATGCAGATAAATGGTGGGAAATACTTCAGCGCAGACGAGCTTGCAGACGTCGGTAGCTACAACGCGCTTTTGGCCGATGCACCTCTGTTCAAGGCAACAGGCGAAAAGCAGGAGATCCTTCATGGGCAGTATAAAGAAGCCTTTCCTGGTGGATTTGCCTGGGAGGTGCTGGATGTCATCTCAGGTAGATACCAGTGTGTTGCCAGTGGGAGACCAGAGATGGGGTGGGAAGATTGTATGCCCTGGGTCTGCATTCATTTACCGTTGTATGGACAAGTGGTAGTTGGTACAGTTTTGTTTTATTCACTTCAGCATGTCAGTCTTTATGTCTTACCTTTGATATATTGATTGATTTTTTAATCATTATTTTCACCATATTATCATTTGGTATCCTTAGGGTCCCGAATCATAAAAAATGCCAACGCATGCCTACAGTGACCTGGACAATTTCTGTTATTCTGTCTCATAGCACTGTCAGACTAGAACAAATATGTATTTCAACAAATAGCAATGAACAAGCTTGCAATGTAAAATAACAGTGCACCCTCGTAATGTGAGACATCGGAAACAAGTCATTCTGCTAAACATGTCAGACAACGATCGAGTCACTCATTGTTTGTCTTTCCTGAAACCAGTATAGAATGCAGAACCAGCTTTTAAAGTTTCGGGAACAAGGTTATGTTGTTGGCTATGTTCAAGCAAAATTATGTAAAATTACAGGGCACCTGCGTGAAGTGGGACAACGAAAACAAGTCAGACAGCGACAGCAAGTCTGACAGCGAAAAAGGTTAAACATTGAAACAGATCAGACAACGGTTGAGTCAGCCATTATTTTACTTTCCAAATACCAGTATGGAATGCAGAACCAGCTTATTTATCATTGTTATCATAGTATAATTTGGCAAATTGGGTGCCTTTAGGTCCTGAATCGACAAAAATACACACTTTTTTCTCCTCAAATATCCCCCAAGGATGCCAACGCACGCATCAATAGGCCAAGACAACACAAACAGGTCAGAAAACGAAACAGGTCAGATATTGTTTGTCTTTCTAAATATTGGTATGGAATGCAGAACCAGCTTTTAAAGATTAAGAAACAGCGTTGAGTAATCAGCAATGTTTAAGCAAACTGTGTAAAATGACAGTGCACCGGCTTGAAGTAGGAAGAAGTAAGTCAGACAGCAAAACAAGTCAGACAACGAAACAAGTCAGACAACGATAGAGTTAGTCACTGTTCGTCTCTCCAATCTAGTATGGAATGCATAACCAGCTTTTGAAGTTTCAGAAACATCGTTGGGTTGTTAGCAATGTTCAAGCAAAATTATGTAAAATAACTGTGCACCCGCGTGAAGTGAGACGGCGAAACAAGTCACACAACAAAACAAGTCAGACATCGAAACAAGTTAGAAAACACAACAAATCAGACAACGATAGACAGTGAAACAGGTCAGACGTTGTCTCAAATTATACGTTGATCAGCCGTTGTTTGTCGTTCCTGGCACCAGTATAGAATGCTGAATCAGCGTTTAAAGTAGTTTGCACTGTACCACCATGCTATATTAACGTTTGTATGTGCAAGTAAAGTCAACCTACAATTTTCATTATTTTCATTTATAAACAACAGAATTTTTAACAGACAAGTTTATTAAAAACATTTGCACAAAGAATGACAAAGAACAATAAAAACAAGAACAGATGCATTAGCTCAGTTGCAAATACAGTAGAAATATTCGAAGTATACAAATTCTTGAAATATCTGTAAGTTTATCAAAAACATGGATTGTGAACAAAAACTAATATTTTGTATAATAGTTGGTAATCACAATTTACAGAAAAAAATGCTACGGGTTGTGCAACTACTTCACCTCTTCTTTTAAATGATTTTGCTATAAAGTTGGAATGGGAAATTTAATTTTTTGTTGGGACTGTTAAATAGTTTGCACAATTTACGTTTTGGAGACTTTGTATTAAGTTTTAGAATTGAGATAAAGCTGACAAAAATTATACGTTGAACAGAGATTTAGAAAGTGGCATTTGTAGTTTTGATAACAATTTGCACGGATATTTAAATGGAAATGTTCGCATATACATACACGTCAGCATTTTTGCCAGACGCAGGAATAAAAAATCCTTTTTTATCCGTAAAGATTCCTTCTGTGTCCACGACACACCATACAACATTTGCAAAAGGTTGCATATTTTTAGGTCCGCCTGTGGTAACGTTTACTTGGCGGCACTGGGCCGAGTGGACCGGACCTTACAAGGGGGTGTTGCCCTCTGGCGAGAGGGTTGAAATGAAAGGCTGCGCCATCGCCACTGTGAACGAAAAACCCCAGATTGAAGAGTTGAAAGTCTACTTCGATCCCAACACCATTCTGACCACCTTACTGAAGCTGAACAAAGGAACAAATGAGGGAATCGCCAGATGTCCCTTCCACAAGAATATGATGTAAAATTGCAAAATCGAAAGAGTATTGCAAAGGTAATCGCAAGAAAGGTTTAGGTGTTTTTAACTCCTTCTAAGGCAATTATTCAGAGTACACGACAATTATTGTTATTTATGTGGACGATTTATAAAGACAATTCGAGACTCTACCCAAATTCAATGAATAATTTAGGGTGAAATACTCCGTAACCACAGCTATGTATCTTTAACAATTTACTTCTTAATGCACCGAAGGTTGAATAAGAAATAACGGGTATTCATGGAAGAGTTTAATGCGTAAGTCTTGGTTGTTGGTTGATTTGATCTGTTAGCTCCTTCTAAGGAAAGTATTTCTACTCCCCTGCCAAAAAAGTGTCACCCCTAATTCAACATGTAAAATGATACAGAAAATCAAGCCACAAACTAATGTTTCCATTCAACTTCCCGACTGTTTTTTTTCTCGAACTTTTGCTGATTGTACAACTAATGAATACTCGAACCAAAGTATAAAAAGTGAAAGCCCCGTTTGTAGTATTTTGTCCGGTATAATATAATCGGTGTTGATTATTTCAATGGTCAAGCTTGGTACGCTAATAATGCTCACATCCTCAATTTACACAATGATCAGCCGTCTAGGTACTACGCAATAGTAAAATAAAATCTACGGGTATCTTGCTAGCAATTTGCATGAATGCGGTATGTGTGACACGTACCTTTTTGGTAGGGAAGTATAGATCACAGTTGTTATTTTGTTATTTCTCTTATTACGATTGATACGCTAATCAAAAATGTGTATCTGTAACATTTTACTTGGAATTGCGAATAATTGTTAATGTATCAGACCTAGAACTATTGGTTGAAAATAAGCAAGAAGGATATAAGTCTAGAACCTAGACTACTCCGCAATTAGAAACGGTTATTATTTCATTTTCTTTGCCGAAATGAGTCTTGTCTAACTTTATGTTAGGACTGCATTACAAGAGAATATATTTTTGATTCTTTAAGAATTGTTTTTAAAAGACACACAAGCAAACAAGTCTCACAGATTCCGAAGCAAACTCACAAAAGCTTCTCTGCATTTCTACAAACTGTTTCACGGATGACTGAAATAAGAGTGTCAGTTTTTTTATTCCTTGACAAAAGTATATGATTTGACATTCATGGAGGCATCATTTTACACTGCGTTAGGGGTATGAATACATTAGACTAGGGAGCTTGCAACTATATCGAGGAAGTTTAAATATTCAGTTAACAACGGTATAACAATGGTAGTCCTCTAGGAACCGCACATGTACAGGCCTACCCAACTACCAGACTCGGCACCGAATGATCCTGAATTCACCGGTAAATCGGACCACACTACCCGTTTTCAAGGTGTGTATCAGTACGCATTTCACAGTATCAGACGCGACACCGCTCTTGCCTAGTACGCGATGTGATAGCATTGCATCACCACTCAAAATTTGTTCATACTGTGTAATGCGATCTGACACACACCTTGAAAACGGGTAGTGGTCTGATCTACCTGTGAATTCAGGATCATTCGGTGCCGAGTCCGGTAGTTGGGTAGGCCTGATGTAGTTCACTCCCCATTACTTTGTTCAGTTGTTTTTCGTCCTATATGCTAACCCCAATACTACGACTTACCCTAACTTTTACAAATCATGTGGGACCCCGGACTACCATTCCTAGGACTATCATTTCTGTCAAACCTTGTTTGTAATATATATATATTCAGCATGCAAAAGTGAACGAAATTTAGGAATGCTCATGGAAGCAAATATAGCGTTATTTAGATATCGGAAAATAATCGAAATTAAAGATCATTTTTTTCTGAAACTGGTGTGTTCTTTGTTAATTTTGCTAATTTTACTTTAAAATAAGGAAATGACATGACATAACATGCCATTAAAAGAATGCCGATTTTACCGATATTTGGGTGTACACACTTACAGGAAGTTAAAGACATTGTAAAGGTTGA